>NC_141694.1:1399291658-1399791658 GCF_964263255.1 Lissotriton vulgaris
ATTGTTCTGCCGATAGTGGCCCTCGACATCTTCCCTTCCGCTCGCTCCATTTGCAGGGCCACAGACAGCAGCCTGACAAAAATCTTCTTTGAGGAGTTTCAGTTCGTCCTCAACTGAAGAGACCCATGCCTCCACTTCTGCCATTTGGTCAGGTACCTTCCAGAGGTTGTGTTACAAGAGGGAGACCTCCGTCATAACCCCTTCAGTGTCAGTTTCTAAAGCCAAACTAGCGTCCTTGATAGTTTGCAATATGGCATCGGTGGAGTGTATTTCGTCTCTAGGCTGGCTGCCTACCGCTCCCCCTGTTGAGGTTGATTTCTTTGCATATTTGTCTAGGGTCCCCTGTGAGGACTGCGCTGCCCACCCCGAACCATGGCTGCAGGAGGCTTCCCCATCCTGGAGTCTTCCAAATCCAAGCCACTCAGGCTTCTCTCATGCCTTATCCCCCTCTGTCCAAGAACTCCCCACAACTGTTCCTGGTAAGGGTTGGCACTCCCCAAGCGGGAGACTCCATCACCAGCTGGCCCACGGCACCTCTATCCCTCTAAAAGAGCGTGTGTAGCTGCTGTCTTCTTGGGACCCTCAACTACTCTCTGGCTGCCCCTCCTACCACCCACTGCCTTAGCAGCCTGACCCGCCCACATTTCTTGTGCCTCTTCGCTGGTAGATTCAAACAGGGCAAGTCCCTCCGTGCCGGGCCGTCAGGCTCGTACCTTCCCAGTGATGAGAGTGGGGGCGCAACGCCAGAACCAATGGCTTCACCATGGACGAGGCCACCCTCCCTCGCAGCACCCAAACGTTCACACTTCTCCGGCCTCCTCACTGGTGATCCCAAGAGGGCAAAGACATCTCACTTCAGTCCCTTTGGCATGTTCCTCACCAGCATAAATATGAGGGGCGTGGCTTCAGGAACCATGAGTTCTATGGCCCTGCAGTGCTTCCCAGGCCCCCAGAACTCCCCCAGCTCATCCACACCTATGCGGCCTCCATTCTCTTACCAAAGTCGTGCTACCCAGCAGTTGCCAGATTCCTGGTGAGGGATATGCCCCTACTTTTTTCCAGCAGTAAGGTTCATAGGCCGCCACTCAGGCTTGTTGCGCCTTAGGCTGCATCCGCCACCACCTTGGCGACTCCTCCAGTTTCTCCACCCCAGTAGGGCAACCAGTGGCAGGGGGCGATCCCTGGGGGCCAAGTCTGTCCATTCTTGCTGGTGGTCCCACCAGATGTAGACAGATTAATCAAGTCACAGCTGGAGTGCAAAGAACCTCGACCTCAATCTTCAGCTACCAAGCCACGCACCCTACTGCCATTTCAAAGGATTTTTTAATGTGGTGCTATCAATCCAACAGGTCCTAAACTTACAACTTTAGAGGAGCATCAGTTGGTGTTAAATTTAGTTATGACTTGTATTTGACCATTTATGTCCTTGTGTTAGATCAGCTTGGGCAAAAGGGCAGTCAAGGCTGAGGGTCCGAGTTACAGTTATGTGGGTCTATAGTTATCTTAGGCTTTGTATTGGCCGTACTTCCTCTAGATATCAGATAAACAGGGTATTACAGTCCCTGATTTTGCTAGCGCCACTGTGTAGCACTGGCACTGGCACCCTATTGGCGTAGTTGAAGCAGAAATGCAAATGATGAGGTCCAATCCAGGCGCATCCCTGATGTCGCACCAAATAACATCAACTCCTTTGTGACTGCCATTACTCCTGCTCTCCCATTTTCCAAGAGCGTCAGTAAATCATCTGCATATAATGAAAATGGGTGTTTACTTTCCAATAACTGTAGCTAATGGCATCCCTGGCAGGTGCCTTTGTGTTTTTTCTCTGTTTGTAAAATTAGGCACTCAGGGACATATTTCCAAGGGGATATAGCCACCAGAACGTCACTTTTAGTGATGTTCTGGTGGTGATATCCCCTTCTCCTTATTTACAAAGCAGCCTTAAGCCACTTAACATGGCTTATTGCCAAACTTGTGAATAAGGCCCCTTTTAACGCTTCACTTAGCTTGAAAGAGACGTGCAGTGGGTGTTGCAGTGGGGGGTTCTGCCACAATACCCATTGCGATTTGACTACACCCCATTATTACAAGGATGGGGCAGCACCAAAAACTAAGGACAGGTAAAACCTGGTTTGAGACTGGCGATATTAATTTCTCCTCGTATTTTGCTCTTTCTATGTGTATTGCATTCTGCAGCACACATAGAAACAGCAAATCACCTTTAAAGATTGTTTATGTGCAGGAAGGTGTCCCTTCCTGCACATGAACAATCACCCCTGCAGCGCAGGCACCATTGTAACATAACGCAAGGGTGCCTGCGCTGGTGCTGTGCCATTCTTTTAGCAGTAGCACTAGCGGAAACGCAGGGGTGCGCCATATTCTTGTAAATACAGCGCAGGCTGCGTTACCAATTTTGGAGTAACACCTCGCTCCGACAATTTATTGTGAATTTCCCCTCTGTCTGAACTCTGTCCATCCTAACATTAATTGCAGTGTTCCTTTCAGGGATAAAACCATTTTGATCAGAGGTTGTTAGCATGGGCAATAATGGTTGTAATCTCTTGACCAAGATCTTACAGAGGATTTTGTAATCACTATTCCTCATAGAGAGCGTTCTTTAAAAGGTTCTGTCAGTGAGGTCTCATCTGGGTAATAGTAGGGAGACTTCCTGTGCTTCTCTCATTGATAGAGGGAGGTGACCAGATTCTAGGGCCATGGTTATCATTTGCACAAATGTCAGCATGTGCGGCTAATGTTGATGATTAAGTGCTACTTAATTGCAGCCCTCTATCAAATATATGAAAATTAATTTTTGAGTCATCCATGAATGCAGATGCAGAGAGATTCTTGAATAACAATGAATTTTCATTCTTGAACAACAGGTTTCCACAGGCTTCAGTCGTAAATACTTTACCCAAGATCTACAAGAGACCTACTCCTCCTCAGGGTACCCCTTTCATTTCTGGCTGCGGCTGCATACTTGAACCAGTGGGAAAATATATTGGCTTATTCATAGAAGACTTTTTGTTTCAAACCAGAAGTTACATTTTGGCAGTCTGTATATGAACATTTTTGAATATAATATCAATTCAGCTACCATATTCACTTATGTAAATGGTCCCTAGAATATATTTTCATGAAATAAAGAAGTGAAGAAAACTTCCTCAATGAATTCTGCCAAAGGAGTATCTTATCCCAACCTATGTTTCATTCACAACTACAGTAAGGCAATCATACATTATCTTGAACATACATAATACCTTCACAGGGTGTATTGGGCACTACTGAGCACAGTAAATCAATCAAATGTAAAGCCCTGTTACGGTATTTCAGTAATCACGCTAAAGCTTTAAATTAATATCTTCCATTTGGACGGTTTCTTTGTTTTGGACTAACAGCAAATTGAGGAACAGCAATTTCATTGAGCAGACATCATATATAAAAGACCTGGTAAGGGTTAAGGTACCTAAGAAAAATAGTGAAATGTTCACTGAAAACAGCATGGTTCTGTCCACATGAAAACTAATTTACACCATACCCTAAGATGAGAACACACTAATATGTCTTGTTTCTAGCTTTGGCTTACTGAGTAAGAAAATTACAAAGATTATCAAAAAACACTGGCCCATACTAAGAACAAATAATATAGCATGTTCAAATTCAAGGAAGTTGATAACTTAAAGAGCCATATTGTGCATGCTAGTGACCCAAGACATTGGAGACGGAATATCCAAGATCTCTATGGGGTGGGTATCCTTCCGCCGCAATGAAATACCGTTGGTCTTATGCTGTAGAATCCATTTTGATTCCAGTTCCATTTTGTGACGCTCAGTAGTAGCAACCCTGCAAAGTACTTGCAAATGCCTGTTGGCCTTTAAGTAAACATGAACTGTTTGTAACATTGCTGTAGCCACAAGGTCTTGAGAAATGATAATGTCAACAGTATATATGACAAACTGTTGCTGTGCTTCATTTGCTGATTTCATAAATCAATGCCCATGTATAGCCAAAGGTTTTATTCTAATTAAGGATTGGATAAATAATTGAAAAACCACTATTGTTTTGCCGAACAACTGACTCTCATCGGCAGTATATAATTTGTGCAATATGGATTGTAATATATCAACCACCATGTTAACTTCTGTAATTTGACAATGTCTGGCTTGGTTTTTAGCTCCTTGCAGCTGACGAAGACAAAGTTACACTTGGAATGTTACTGCTGAACAGTTGCAGCCGGCATGGCTGGTGGGTGGGGGGCAGGCGTTGATTCATGCGGGTTAGAGGGGTCGCGGGGGGTGGAGGGGTCAATATTTGAAAGAAAAAAAACCTACCTTCTGCCAGCCTGGGTCCCTGGCTGCTCTCCTGCCTCCATAACAGGAAGCAAACAGGATGAAGGCAGTCTCCCTCCCCTCTCCTAAGTCAATCACAATGCTCCAGGGAGTGTTGTGATTGGTCAGGACGCCGCCAAGCCAGGGGCTGTAGGGGATGACCTGTTCTCCATGTATTACAGCAAACAAATGATGGACGGAATGCTGACAATGCAAACATTCTGCCCCAGTTAAAAGATCTGAGTTAAATCCATCGTTCTTTTGCCCACTGCGCCACCCCAGTTTGGACCCAGGCATATGCATATCAGTCTTGACCCTGTGCCCCATGGGAACAGACCGAACTGCCAGACAGGTCCTCCCTGGACCGGAAACAAGCATCCTGGGACCGGTTTCAGGGTATGTTACCCTTCTTCAGCCAGGTTTGCTTGATTGCAGTGGCACAGTTATCAAGGGACCCACGTCTAGGCATATCCATCCCACTTAGGGCGAAAAGTGTTACAGCAAACAAATGATGGACGGAATGCTGACAATGCAAACATTCTCCCCCAGTCAAAAGATCTGGGTTAAATCCATCGTTCTTTTGCCCACTACACCACCCCAGTTTGGACCTAGCCAAGTTTCAATGTAGACTGCAATGCAGCCTGCATGGAGAAGTGCAGAGTGCACATGACTGGTTTGGACAGCAGAGAGGGCCAACCAAACGGATCTATGACAGCATATCGAAAGTCAGAATATCGAGATTCAAAAATATCGCAACAAAAATATCGATCTCAACAATATTGACATCCTATCTACAACAAGGTAAGCACAAAAATATCGAAAAAAAATAGATGTCAAAAATATCGTTAAAAAAATATATTTTTTTTAATTAAAAACAATATGTAAAATTATTAAACCATACTTAAAAATATAATAAATATAGTTAAACATATTTTATATTATTTAAAATTAATAAGTAATATACATATTTTAATTTAAAAAATATTATACAAATACATAAAATAGATAATATATATATACTTACTTAATAATCAGTTTTAATAACTGTTGTAATAACTTATAAATAACAAAAATGATTATAAATTACAAATTCAACTATAAACATAAAATAATAACATAAATAAAAATTGAATAATTATACAAAATAAATAAAAAAAATACTTTTAATATTTCTAAAATTAATTATATACTACATTAAGTAAAACAAAACAAAAAATATTCAAAAACAGAGGAAATAAAACACTATTCCAACTCCCAAAAAAAAACTGTAAAGAAAATGTTGGAAAGCGTAGGGGTAAAAATTACTATTCCCACTCCAGAGAGTGCAACAGTAGGGAAAATGTTTGATAGCGTAGGGGTAAAAATTACTATTCCCACTCCAGAGAGTGTAATAGTAGGGAAAGCGTTGGATAGCGGAGGGGTAAAAATTACTATTCCCACTCCAGAGAATGAAACAATAGGGAAAGCGTTTGATAGCGTAGAAGTAAAAATTACTATTCCCACTCCAGAGAGTGCAACAGTAGGGAAAGCGTTGGATAGTGTAGGGGTGAAAATTACTATTTCCACTCCAGACAGTGCAACAGTAGGGAAAACGTTGGATAGCATAGGGGTAAAAATTCCTATTCCCACTCCAGAGAGTGCAACAGCATGGAAAGTGTTGGATAGCGTAGGGGCAAAAATTACTGTTCCAACTCCAGAGAGTGCAACAGTAGGGAAAACGTTGGATAGCGTAGGGGTAAAAATTACTATTCCCACTCCAGAGAGTGCAACAGTAGGGAAAGCGTTGGATAGCGTAGGGGTAAAAAACTACTATTCCAACTCCAGAGAGTGTAAAAGTAGGGAAAGTGTTGGATAGCGTAGGGGTAAAAATTACTATTCCAACTCCAGAGAATGCAACTGTCGGGAAAGCGTTGGATAGCGAGGGGTAAAAATTACTATTCCAACTCCAGAGACTGCAACAGTAGGGAAAGCGTTGGATAGCGTAGAGGTAAAAATTACTATTCCAACTCCAGAGAGTGCAACAGTAGGGAAAGTGTTGGATAGCGTAGGGGTAAAAATTACTATTCCAACTCCAGAGAGTGCAACAGTAGGGAAAGTGTTGGATAGCGTAGGGGTAAAAATTACTATTCCAACTCCAGAGAGTGCAACAGTAGGGAAAACGTTGGATAGCGTAGGGGTAAAAAATACTATTCCCACTCCAGAGAGTGCAACAGTAGGGAAAACGTTGGATAGCGTAGGGGTAAAAATTACTATTCCCACTCCAGAGAGTGCAACAGTAGGGAAAACGTTGGATAGCGTAGGGATAAAAATTCCTATTCCAACTCCAGAGAGTGCAACAGTAGGGAAAGTGTTGGATAGCGTAGGGGTAAAAATAAGTATTCAAACTCCAGAGAATGCAACAGTAGGAAAAGCGTTGGATAGCGTAGGGGTAAAAATTACTATTCCAACTCCAGAGAGTGCAACAGTAGAGAAAGTGTTGGATAGCGTAGGGGTAAAAATTACTATTCCAACTCCAGAGAATGCAACTGTAGGGAAAGCGTTGGATAGAGAGGGGTACAAATTACTATTCCCACTCCAGACAGTGCAACAGTAGGGAAAACGTTGGATAGGGTAGGGGTAAAAATTCCTATTCCAACTCCAGAAAGTGCAACAGTAGGGAAAGTGTTGGATAGCGTAGGGGTAAAAATGACTATTCCAACTCCAGAGAATGCCACTGTAAGGAAAGCGTTGGATAGCGAGGGGTAAAAATTACTATTCCAACTCCAGAGAGTGCAACAGTAGGTAAAGCGTTGGATAGCGTAGAGGTAAAAATTACTATTCCAACTGCAGAGAGTGCAACAGTAGGGAAAGTGTTGGATAGCGTAGGGGTAACAATTACTATTCCAACTCCAGAAAGTGCAACAGTAGGGAAAGTGTTGGATAGCGTGGGGGTAAAAATTACTATTCCAACTCCAGGAAGTGCAACAGTAGGGAAAACGTTGGATAGCGTAGGGGTAAAAAATACTATTCCCACTCCAGAGAGTGCAACAGTAGGGAAAACATTGGATAGCGTAGGGGTAAAAATTACTATTCCCACTCCAGAGAGTGCAACAGTGGGGAAAACGTTGGATAGCGTAGAGGTAAAAATTACTATTCAAACTCCAGAGAATGCAACAGTAGGAAAAGCGTTGGATAGCGTAGGGGTAAAAATTACTATTCCAACTCCAGAGAGTGCAACAATAGGGAAAGTGTTGGATAGCGTAGGGGTAAAAATTACTATTCCAACTCCAGAGAATGCAACTATAGGGAAAGCGTTGGATAGCGAGGGGTAAAAATTACTATTCCAACTCCAGAGAATGCAACAGTAGGGAAAGTGTTGGATAGCGTAGGGGTAAAAATTACTATTCCAACTCCAGAGAGTGCAACAGTAGGGAAAGTGCTGGATAGCGTGGGGGTAAAAATGACTATTCCAACTCCAGAGAGTGCAACAGTTGGGAAAGTGTTGGATAGCGTAGACAATAAAAATAACATACTTATAAATAAATTTATATTTTAAAATATTAAAACTATTATTTATTAAATAAATCTAAACTATTTACAAATCCCAATAAATAATTATTTAAAAAATAATAACCAATTAATAATTAATATCCAATAAATTAATTACCAATACACAAATATAAATTTGATAACTACTTAATTACATATCAATTACTTTACACACTATTCCCCTATGAGCACACAACAAACACCAATAATAAAATAATACACTTAACATAATTATCAATTAATACATTAATAAAAATGAATTACCAATTAATAAATATTAATTACCCAATAATTATTAATTAACAACAATATAATTACCAAAAACAATCAATAAAAAAGTATTACTTAATTACATTTAAATTACTTCCCACCCTATTCCCCTATAAACCCAAAACCCGCTACAGAACATAATTATCAATTAATCAATTAATTAAAAGAAATTACTGATTCATACAAATTAATTACCTATTAATTAATACTTAATTTATAATTCCTAATAAATTAATAATGAATTTACTATAATTAAATTCCTTCCCAACCTATTCCCCTGTAAACCCATAACCCACAACAGAACATAAGTATTAATTAATCAATTAATTAAAATAAGTTACTAAGTAATAAAAATTAACTACCTATTAATTAATAATTAATTTATAATTCCTAAGAAATTAATAAATAATTTACTATAATTAAATTACTTCCCACCCTATTCCCCTGTAAACTCATAACCCGCTACAGAACATAATTATCAATTAATCAATTAATTAAAATAAATTACTAATTAATAAAAATGTATTACCTATTAATTTATAATGAATGCATAATTCCTAATGAATTATTAATTGATTTACTATAATTAAATTACTTCCCACCCTATTCCCCTGTAAACCCATAACCCGCTACAGAACAAAATGATCAATTAATCAATTAATTAAAATAAATTACGAATTAATAAAAATTAATTACCTATTAATTAAAAATTAATTTATAATTCATAATAAATTAATAATTAATTTAGTATAATTATATTACTTCCCACCCTATTCCCCTATAAACCCACAACCCGCTACGGTACTAAAATACAAAATTTACTTAAATTACATTAAAAAAATACATATTCAATACATAATTATATACATAAAAATCATATAAAAATCGATATTTGTAACATCGATATTACTAAATTAGATATTATTAGCATCCATATTACTAACATATATATTAATAACATCGATATTACTATAATAGATATTAACAAAATCGATGTCACTTGCCTTCGATAATACTTACATTCGATATTACTTACCTTCGATATTACTGCTTCGATATTATTGTACTTCGATATTAACAATTCGATATTTTGACTGCCTACCCGACCAAACTAGTCATGCACACTCAGGAGTGGACAAACCACTCCTGCCTGCCCGGGCAGCTCCACTCACCCGCCCGCCATGCAGAAAGAAACATAAAATGGTAATAACCAAAAGTTATTACCATTTTATATTTTGGCTTTCTCTCACTGCGAGAAAGCAGTGGGGTGATGCTGCTCTGCCTTAGTGGAGGATGAATGAATGAATGATTACGTATTTGTATAGCGCATGGCTACCCGGGGGCATTCCAGCGCTTTAGACCAACGTTCATTCTCAGAGTCTAGGTAAACAGGAGGGTTTTCAGCATCTTCCTAAATTTAAGATGGTTTTCTTCCATTCTGATGTAGTCTGGGAGATTATTCCAAAGTTTTGTGGCCTGTAGAGAGAAGCGTCGGCCGCCCATGCGCACTCTCCTTGTTTTAGGGACTGCCAAAAAGTTCTTGTTGTAAGATCTTAGTTCCCGACCGGAGAAATACGGGCAGAACATTGATTGAATCAGTGCAGGTCCTGATTTGTTGACTGCCTTGTGGGCCGTCGTCAGAGCTTTAAACTCGATCCTCTGTTGCACTGGAAGCCAGTGAAGCTGACGGATTGCAGGTTTGGCAGTGGTTCTCCGTGGGACGTTCAGCAACATACGTGCAGCGCAATTCTGCACGGTCTTCAGGATCTTAATTGTCCCTTGAGGAGTGCCTAAGTATAGTGCATTAGAGTAGTCTAGGCATGATAACATCAGCTCCTGTACTAAGATCCTTCTGGCTTCGAAGGGGAGAAGGCTGATGATTTTCCTAAGGAGCCTAATAAGTGCATAACAGGTAGCTGCTACCTTCCGGGCCTGTACTGAAAAATTAAGAGCTGGGTCCATCCATACCCCATGACTCTTGATTTGTGTTTTAGGCTTAGGTGGATGGCCAAGACTATCCGGCCACCATTCCTCCACCGTAGTGGGTGCCTTATGTCCCAGCATCATCACCTCTGTTTTTGCTCCATTAAGTTTTAAGAAGGATTCATCCATCCATTCCCGTACTTTATTAAAACAGGTAGAGAGGTTTTCAAAAGGGGCATCCTGAGTAACTAAGGAAATAATAAGCTGTGTGTCATCTGCGTACGTTACCAGTTGTACTCCCCAGGGGAGCACCACCTCAGCCAAAGGCCTCAAGTAAATGTTAAATAAGGTTGGGCTGAGGGACGAACCCTGGGGGACACCGCAGTGGAGACACATTTGGGGAGAGGAAGCCTCGTTTTCAAAGACCACAAAGGTCCTGTCAGACAGAAAAGAGTGGAGCCACCTTAGTGCGCGGCCCGAGACACCAACTTCTTCCAACCTGTGAAGCAGGATAGAATGGTTCACGGTGTTGAAGGCCGCGCTAAGATCTAGTAGTAGTATGGCTGCATGGTTTCCATTGTCCGCGATCTTCCTTGCTTCCTCAACCACTGTAATGAGGGCTGTTTCAGTGCCCTGATTTCTCCTAAAAGCTGTCTGTGTGGAGTGAAAGGAGTTGTTGTCCTCCAGGAAAGCAGCGAGTAGAAAGTTTACATGTTTCTCCGCAAGTTTGCTGATGGTGGGCAAAAGGGAGATGGGGCGATAATTTGCTCAGTCTTCCGGGTTGAGGTTGGGTTTCTTCAACAGGGCCTTAACTCTAGCCTGCTTCCAGGCAGAGGGAACCATGCCTGAAGCCAGAGAGGCATTGATCACCTCCTGAATGACTGGGGCAACAGTGTCTGATACCAGGTTTAGTATGGTAGGGTGTGCAGGATCGACCGGAGAACCTGACTTTAGGTTGTTTAAAAGAAGCTGGGTTGTAGGGACATCTAAGGGATCAAATTCCACGAGCTGGGTCGAAGCCGTGTAAGAGGATGGAAGTGGTTCGGTGGGACTGTTTTGGAAGGATGAATATATATTGACCACCTTAGTGAAAAAGAATTTTGCGAGTTCCTCACACCGCACCTGTGCTAGTCCAGGGTCATCAGTAGGGGTGGGAGGGGTGATCAAGGATTTAAAAATCTCAAAAATTTCTCTAGGGGAATTAGCCGCTGTGCTGATCTTTTCCTGAAAATAATTGGATTGAGTGGATTTGATCTCCTGTTTGTACTTCCTTAAGGCAAGTTTATAGCTGGCCTTATCAGCTTCAGAATAATTTTTCCTCCACTGTCTCTCATGTCGTTTGCATACAAGTTTAAGTGTTTTCAGTTCAGGCGTATACCAGGCTTTCTTATTCTCACCACTTCTATGAGATAGTTCAGTCTTTGGAGAAGTGAGGTCCAAGGAGTCCTCCACCCACTGGTTGAAGCACGTATCAGCTTCCAGAGGGTCATTGGTAATTTTTGGTAAGGTGTTTTTAAGATTAGTGTTCCAGGTTTCTTTTGGAAGTTTGGACCAGACTCGGCAAACTCTTTTGGTGAGCGTGGCAAGTTCGGCCTGTTTCTGTGAGGGCATAGAGAAAAGCAGTAGTGCGTGATTGGACCAAGGGACCCTGATGGCGTTATCATAACTAAGGGTATTTACATTAGTATAACAGTGATCTAAAATATGTCCTGCTATGTGCGTAGGATCTGTGACTATCTGCTTCAAGTGGAGGACCTCCAGACCAGCAGTCAAATTGATGCAGGCCGGCGAGTCTGGCTCATCTAAGTGGATGTTGAAATCACCTAGGATGGTAAAGCTAGGGGCATTACTAGAGTAGTTTATTGCATTACTCGAAAGATCTTCACAGAATTGGGCATAAGGGCCTGGGGGTCTATAGAGAAAAAGTCCAGAAAAAGTGCAAGTGGGAGAGAAGGGGATGGCAAACGTAAGGCTTTCAGCCCCTGATATTGAGCCTTTTTCTGCTCTGCATCCTAAGGTTTTTCTGAATATGATGGCGATCCCTCCCCCCGTCCGTCAGGGCGGTCTTGTCTGAGTATGGCATAATTGGAGGGTAAATCGCGGACAATGTCCGACTGGGAGCTATCATTTGTCCAAGTTTCCGTAAGGAAGAGTACATCTAGGTCTCGTTTCTCAAGGAGCAGGGCAAGCTCAGTCGCGTGTTTTGGCAGTTTGTAGCTACAGCCGGTACAGGATTTAGGGGCGCACGTATGAGCACCCAATGTAATACAGTTAGAGGCTACGCCCTTATTTAGCTTAAGCAGGTCATCACGGCGATACCTGATCACAGGACTGACCTGTATTAAAGAGCTTAGATCCGTGGCCCCTGGTCCCGGTCTGGCCTGGACGGGCACAGACAGGCTTTCCTTAGGCGCTCCTTTGGCGCAATGTTGGCGCGTCCGCAGAGCGCGTCCGCTGCGCGGAGGCATGATCCTATGTTTAAGTACTAGCGCCGAGTGCCTTGCGCCTGAGCCGCTAGACTGCACCCAACCTGGGAGATACCTCTCTAAGATGGCCGCATTCCTTCCACTTCGCCTCCCAAGATCGTGGCCGGACTGAGCCCTAAATCGGCAAAGTCACACGAGTGAGGAATATGTGATTAAAAATGCCACAAAGGCCAAAGTAATAGTTTTATAGGAGGCGCCTGTTTTTATTAATTCTAGGCTTCCACATTGCTAGTGGAGAATTGCAGCCCGATTCGTGTCCCTTAAACGACGTGCAGTCTAAGCACTATTCACGTTGATAGACATGGAGGGTTCGGTAAATTACTTGCGTACCTAAAGAGCAGGGACTTTTTCCCCCACTTTCAGAGGTCTCTGGCCCGCTCCTCCCACCTCTCACAGGTTAGTTGTTTGCAGCTCATGCTTTCACTATTTTCCAGTTTCATTTGCAGTTAGATTCTAACAATACCTTTTAGATAGCAATTTTTTTCAATTCATGTATCTTTTGTGTACATATTGCTGTATGGTATTTATTGCAGTGTTAACAGGATCAAACAACGTCTCTCTTACTGTTTACATGCTCCAGAACTAGGATGCCTGGTGTAAATAAGCATTATGATCACATTGTAGATACTGTCTCTTAGCTCCTACCATAGGTTGTATAGTGTATATAGGTTGTGCCACTGCAATAGGGAAGTGCTGGCATGTTCCACTAAGTGGTGCATCATTTAGTACATGAGTTTATGTGGTGACAAAGGGGGGTGTAGTTATGTGGTCACAATAGGGGGTGTAGCAGAGTAACATGCTTCGATGGAGCTGCATTATTTTCTGAAGTAGAAACGTTTCTTGTGAGTAGAACAAAGCATGTGCATTCCTGCAGTACAAATGGTACTGGCTCAGTGTTTGTTTGTATTTCGTTTTTGAGTTGTCGTCATTAAGCTTCCTCCAGGCCCTTTCCAGGCATTTACAGATTTTCTTATCTGCCAGTTGAGACTCCTTAAACCAGGGGGCAGAGGGATGCTGTCTGAATGAGGATTTGGGTTTAGCTGGAACAGTTCTATCTAAGGAGCCAGTTATAGATAGTGGGTTGATCCAAAGTGATATTCTGGGCTAGCTGAGTAATGGTTTTCAGCAGGCATGAATTAAGGCGGAAGTATCTAATGTGGACCAATTTCATGCAGAACATTAGGTCTGGCTACCTTCTGAGTGGGTGAGGGGTAGAGGGAGGTAAAAAAGTGATTGGACTAAAGAAGAGGAATGGAGTGGTCTGAGGTGATGCCAACCACGTTAGAGAAAATGGGGTCAAGCAGATGGCCTGGTTTATGATTGGAAGAGGAATGCATTAGGTTTAGGGCGTCCAAGTCCTCTATGAGGGTTTCACTAAGTGAACAAGTAGCATCCTCAAAGTACATATTAAAGTCTTTTTTAAAGTCGTTAGGACCTATCCTCCCCCAATAATATCGCTCCGCCCCTCTCACTGTTACAGTCCCAATGTGAAGAGCTTGCTGACTTCTTCTTTGGGAAGGTTACAGGAATTGAGCTGACTCTGGCCTGCTCTGAGTACGACAGCACCCAGCTGAGCCCTCCCAAACCTAGCTCCTACTCCATCCTATCCTCCCCCAGGGTAGGAAATCTGGTGACGATAGGTGCCCTGGCAAGACTTCAGGCCCTGCCCTCCTGGACTGCCCTAGTCTGTCAGACCTACTGCAGTCAACCAAGTCTGGTTCTCCTCTTGACTTTCTCCCACCTGCTTGGATATCCTGCTTCTTGAAGGACCGCACCTTTCAGGTCTTCTCTTTGAAAGAAGTCTCTGGTTCACATTCTCTTACCGTGGGAGTTCTGCAGGGATCCACCCTTAGCCTTTTGCTCTTTAACATCTATGTCTACCCTTTCGCTGACCTGATGGAGAGCTATGGACTGACCCTGTTTTCTTACATGGACGATACACAGATCCTCTTTTCCTTATCGCCGGGCTTGCAGTTAACTCAGATGATCTCAACTCCTGCCTCGGCCTTGTCTACTCCAGGATGAATACAACTCTCTGGAACTAAATGAAGACAAGACTGAGGTCATGGTGCTTGGCTAAGATCCCCAGCTCAGCGGGAACCAACATTGGCCTGCTTTGCTTAGAAAGCCTCCTGTACCCACCAATAAAGTGAAAAGCTTCGGCTGCTGGCTCAATTCGAGGGAGGACCAGGCCGGCCTGGGAGTTCGGGCTGGACTGTTCCAATGGGGAAAGGGTCAAAGTTGATTTGCATATGGCTGAGTCTGGACTGGGGAGGCAGCAAAATAATGATGGATTAATCCCAGATCTGTGAGTGGGGGTGAATGTTTGACAATGTTCAACATTTCGTCCCTCATCTTTTTGTGTTCGATTCCACCTTTTCCATGAAGCCTCAAGTGGCTAAAGTAACTTCTGCCTGCTTTGCCACAATGAAATGGCCGAAAAAGATTCTGTGGATTTTGCCATCTGCTGCTAAAAGAATAGTCCTGGAAGCCTTGATATTATCAATGGCTTGATTACGGCAATAGTCAGTACCTGGGGGCAGATAAGGCATTTCTAAGACACCTCCAGGTTTCAGAATGCTGCCGGCAGACTCCTCATCCGCCTTCCCAAACATTCTTCTACATCTTTACTTCTTCACCAATTGCGCTGGCTACCAGTGGATAAGCGAATACACTTTAAGGTGGTTTGCTTAATGCACAAAACTAGTTACGGTTTAGGAACTCGGTTCCTGCAGAAACTGACGGTTCCCAACCGTCCTACCTATTCCTTGCGTTCTAGTAATTGACTGGTGTTCACCATCGCCAGAGTCAGACGGACTCAGATGGAAACTCGCTCCTTAACCTTTCTGGGACCCTGGCTGTGGAACTCCCTCCCCAAATCCCTGAGATGATGTACCTCCTTACTTGCTTTCAGCAAAAATTGAAGACCTGTGTGAAAGACAGGGGTGAGTGGAGGTCCACTTTCTATGCATGTGAAGCAGACTTGCTAAAATGGCCTTGGAGTGTTTCTAAGGGCATATTTGACAGCCACACAAAATTGTGACATTTTTGTCATAAAATTGGAAGCAGGAGGCTGGATACGGACTTTACTTTATTCGAGTTTCCAACTTGCTCCCCGCAGTCTTGACTATATTCCTTTCAGTGGCAAGGCTGTGGGTTTGTCTGAGACCACTCACCTCTAGCACCTACTTTGTCTGTATTCCAGGCTTGTAAGAAGTGTGTGTGTGTTACTGTTGCCTGTCAGCAAATGTCATTGTCAGTCTATTTCCTGTTGTTCTCTTCCGTCGTGGTTTTGTTTCTGGTTACTAACACTGTTCTGTATTTATTATGTCTTGTAACTTCATTATGTCTACTTTGTATATTTTCCCTTTTACTCTTTGGATTGATTGGTACGTATGAGCAGGCAGGGACAAACCCAGAAGACTGTCTTTCCATTAGTCTGGTGTGATTGTAAGTGACTATATTAGAGAAGGGTGTGTTATTGCTGGTCGATGAATATGAGTTCGCATGACAGCAAGATTATCTGGCAGTGGTTTTCTCCTGCTTGGTGAACTGAAGAAAAGTTAATTTCCCTTTTGTACTATCTTTGTATTTTCATACTTCTTTTTGGGCACATCAATTCAAATTTCAAGGGAGTACACATAGGGGATAATATGCAAAAAAAAAATACAAATAAAGCATTTAAAGGGCAAACTGACATTCAAAAACCACATTCTCTGAAGCAAGATGGTAGCCGTGTGGGCAGCCACGTAGGGCTCTGCTTCTTTCCACCTTCATTTGGAATTGTCTGAGACGGAGAGGGGAGGGGCACCCACGACATGAGCAAGTGCTGTGGCTGGTACATAGAGACACAGCTCTGGACAAGTTGCTTAACGGAAGTCAGGTACAGAGTACCTGCACTTCTATTCTTCCATTTCAAGTACTGATACTACCTAAAAACCTACAGTTGACTCAAAACGAGGCAGGGGAGAGTCTTGCGGCATTATTGCGCAGCTCTGGCCCACCACGCTCGAAAATGGATCGGAGTGGCGGTGGGGAAGGGGGTGAAGAAATTGGGCCCAAAAGGCTATGAACCCCAATGGTGGGATGGGAAATATCCAAAAAGTTGGATGATCCAGCAACACAGCAGTTTGACCATGCTGCCCAGCCCCCAGGTCAGCGAAATCTCAACAATATAGTGGAAGGAAGGAGTATTGTAGCTGAAGGAATCAGGGTTGAAGGGACTATTCATGAATCGCCTGCTACACTTTTTTCTTTTGCAAACTGAGGGGGTGGCTCTGGTGATGGATATGCCCTCTGGTACCCTAGTGGCTCTGCCTACCCAAGTCACTCCTTGATATGAATGCAAGTGGCCTTGAGGTTGAAGCTAATGTGCATCATAATAACCGGAGCTCTATAAAACAACTGAGATACCAGAAAATGTTATTGTTCGATCACCTGGTTAAACAGGAGGCTTAATGCAAATTTCTATGAAGTAACATAACTCAGAGAAGGGAGATATGTTCCTTCAATGATTAAAGACAGTATCAAAGATATAAGGGCACTAGTAGATTGAGCAGGAGCTTACAAGTTGCCAGACGAATCCTTAGAGTCAGAGGACAGATTTTTCTTGTTAAACAGATATCTCTAGTTTAGAGGATCCCGAAGAGGTAACTTACTCATCTTCTCTAGGTAGTAGATCGAGCAGCTCATCAGTCGATTTGAGTTCAATGGGTAAAGTGAGCAAAAAACCGTAGGAGACTTAAAAATCAAAAGTCAACTGGAGAAATGAGCGAGAATTTATTGATCCCTGCACTAAAATTCTACTAATCTGCAACACAGAAGGTGTATGTGGAGCCACATAATCAACAACATGTCTCTATCAGCCGCAAATCCATCCCACATAGAAGCCAACATTGAAGCTCATATATAGCTCTATTAAGCAACATCAAGAAGAAACTCGATCTGATGGCCGCAAAGCTAGGATGGCCACAAGAAATTACAGGTAGCATTAAGAAAGATCTCAAAAGCTTGCGTTGATAGGATCACTTTGGTCGAAAACCACACTTCAGTACTGGAGGCAGACCTGGTGGAGCTAAAAAATAAGTCAGAAGCTATTGTGTCTCAAATTTCAGACTTACAATGGAAGTTGGGGGACTTTGAGAACAGGCAAAGATTAAATAATTTGCGGGTTCTGAGTCTTAAGGTGGGAGTGGATGGCAATGATATAAGGGCTTTCGTGGTAAATCTGGTTAAAAAGGCTTTTTCCAATTTAACATCTTAGAATTAGGAAGAAGGGATTCAAAAAGTTCATCAGTTACCTCTCATCTAAAAAAACTAGGGGGCCCATTAGGATGTCGGGCGGATCGCCACCACCATGCGGGCGGTGGCAATCCGCCCGACATCCTTGCCCACCCGCCACCCATTTCCCCCCGCCATATTACTATGGCGGGGGACCACGGTGGAGGGAAAGACCGTCCGTGCATTTCTGCCCCAGTCGCCTTGCGACTGGGGCGGAAAAGGTTTAATATGGTGGCGGTGTCTATCAGACACCACCACCATATTAGTATGGGAATTTGTCAATGCCTTTCCGTGGCGGCAATGCCACCACGGAAAGGCATGCGGAGACTCCCTGCGGGGTTCTGTTGCGGCCCCCCAGGGACTCCGGGGGGTAGGGGTGCACATGGGGGGTACCTATGGTACCCTCCAGTATTTCAAAGAACAACATGGCAGGCACCGCGCGGTGCCTGTCCAGTGGTGCTTTGAAATGCACAACATGTATCTTTACCATTGCGGCGGGCGGTGCTTCCAGCACCGCCCGCCCCAATGGTAAAGATACAGGATGCGCCTGCCACTGTGGCGGGCGCATCCTAATACCCCCCAAGGGACCCCCGCCCTTAAGGCGGGCGGTCCCTTCACACGATGGGATGGCGGGCGTACAATAGACCCCTAAATAACTACAGGGAGAAGAAACTGTCAATACGAGAGACAACATTTTTTATTTCGGTAACTTTTTGCTCAGGCAGACTGTCTTCGAGAAAGTGCTTCCTGATGCCAGACAAAGCTTTGAGGGACATTCCATCTTCACAAGACTGGACTTCTGTCATGAAACTGTAGAAAGAAGATAGAGAACTGAGACAACTCATAAAGCGTAGCCAGGAAAAGGGTGCTAAAGCACACCTCATGAATCCTGCCCGCCTGAAGATTATTTAAAAAAGTAAAACCTGTATGTTTACTTCAGAGATTAAAGCCAAGGAGTTACATAGACGTACTTACAGGATCAACTTGCATGGCTGCAGCATAATTGGATAATGATTAGTCTATTATTGGTTGCATACGGTTTTGATCCTTGTTGGTTTTTCTAATAATTGTGCTGTCACTTTCTACTTATGTTTCCTGACTTTCTTTGAGAGGAATCAAATTGGTGCATGGTTTTATGTATAGGTATCTGGGCAGTTTTTTTTTTACAGTTGATTAATTTAATATTTATTTCATTCTCATTGTCTCACACTTTAGTGAGGGTAGTAGATTGTGTGCACATAAGTTGGGGAGGAGGACGAGCAAGGGAGTCATCATTCAGATCAGCGCTGTCTGATTGCTTCTAGTTGTAGGAGAGTTTGGGAGGGAGCGGGGGAGGGAGTGGACAGGGAAGGGAGGGGCTTTTATGGGGGTCACAGAGTGGGGGTGGGGTAAAGCATCAAGCTTTATTGTAAATTTTTAGCAATAAGGCCTAACCGCACCTTAGGTAAATGTGTATCTCCAAGACAACATGGCTTTATACCTGGGAGAGGAACTACTGATCATATTCGTCGAGTCATAGCACTGTTTGATGAAGCAATAGTAATAGGAGACCCCATGACCCTGCCATTGTTATATGTCGAAAATGCTTTTGATAGGGTAGCCTGGGACTATTTGTGGGAGGTTCTGAAGTAGAATAAAATCTGGAGTGGGGTGGAGGTACACAACGCAAAAGGATAGAAGAAAGATACATGTATTTTTGAAGTTCAGTAGGCTTTTTCTGGCTTCATGATAGATTACACTCTGAGGACTGAGGGAGATGGAATATTGTATAGGGTTGGGCCGGAGTATGGAATTTGCAAATGGCACAAACACCTATTTTGTGTATTGCCACTATTAATATCTGTGGCCAGAATGATAGAGTGAAAAGAAGGAATGTCGCAGAAGGACTGAAAATATTATGCGCAGCTACTCTCTGTGCGCAAGAAACTCATGTAGAGGGCTCAAGGAAAAGCTTGCTGGAGTCTCTGGGTTTTATGCTAGTAGCATACACTACACAAGGAACAAATAAACTCGGGTGGCAATCTTAGACCATAGGAATGTATATAGCTTGAAACCTAGTATTTCTGATAAGTACGGGAGATGGGTGATAGCAGAATGACAGTTTGCCAGTGAAACTGCCCTACTTTGTTCTGTTTATGGACCTAATTTTGATGATCCTATTTTGCTCAACCTTTTGAATATCGATTTGCCTATGGCCAACTCCAATTATATTTTGTGGGGATTTTAATATGTCTGATATGTCGGTCACATGATTCAACAGACAAGCACTATCTAGGCAGGAAGCCTAGCGTCTTCCGCACACTCCAAAACCTTAAGAAAATCATGGGCTGGTAGACATATGGCAGAAAATTAAAGTACCAGATCCTGGATATACTTTTATCTCTACGCCCCCCCCTCCCATTGGAAGCATGCTTGTCTGGATTATTTTTTTACGTCACTTAGCCTGGTTACTGGGATACAAATTGAGATAATATCCCTGAGTTAGGTCAGATCATATTACTTTGGTTATTGAATCCCGTTTATTGGTGGGGCGGGATCGCCACAGGCATGGCCATTTAAAAAAAGGGGTCTATTATCCAATGAAGAATATATCGCCCATATGAACACATGGATCCCTGAATTCTTGGATAGTAATAGAAGTAGTGCCTCAGTTGGTATAGTTTGGGACACATTGGAGGTGGGTATAAGGGGGGAAACTCTCAGTTTGAGTTTAAATCGGCAAAAGACTCAATCTCAGTTTGTGAAGAATAAATACAGAGAATTTAGAGATATAGAGGCTCAACTGATTGCAGCTGTTTTAGAAGGGGCTGAGTTGCAAGAAATTTGGTGCAAGCTTGTGATAGTTAAATCTGCTATCAATAACATCTCGGCAAATAAGCCAACGGAAAAGAATATGGTGTGCAGAAGATAACGCTTCAAGTATAGTGAGCGGTTTGGTCATTTGTTGGTGGTATGGACCAGACAAAAAGCAGCGTTTGGGGATATTGCTGAGATTAGAGATATAAGAGGTCCGATTTTTTCCACCCCTTACGGGTCACATGGTGTGTTCTGGGAATTCTGCGAAGATCTGTACCAAGCAGGGGAGGACATTGACGAGAATGAAATAACAAAATATTTGGATTCAATCACAGGTAACGGGGTTAATCTCGAATACCGTGAATATCTGGATGCCCCATTTGGAAATGATGAAATCAGGGAGGCACTTAAAGTCCTATCCTTTGGCAAGATCTTTTTCCCGGTCTTAGAGGCACATTTGGTAAAACTTTTTTAACCATACAAAATAGTCAACAAGCTCTGGAATACTGGGCAATGACTAATATAGTAGTGCTTTAAAAGAAATGGAAGCTCCATCAAGATCCTGGGTCATATAGCTTTATTACATTAATTCATAGTGGCATCAAGCTTTATTGTAAAATTTTAGCAACAAGTCTTAGCCGCAACATCAGTAAATTTGTATCTCTGAGACAACATGGCTTTATACCTGGTAGAGGAACTACGGATCATATCCGTCATGTCATAGCACTGTTTGATGGAGCAATAGAGATAGGAGACCCCTTGACCCTGGCTTTGTTAGATACCGAAAATATTTTTGATAGGGTAGCCTGGGACTATTTGTGGGAGGTTCTGGAGTGGAATAAAATCGGACTAGGCTTTGTTGGGGCCATTCACACTGTTTATAAAAATCCTACAGCCAGGCTTCAAATCATGCAGGGGCATTCTGACCCTGTTCAAATAATGAAAGGTGCGACACTGGGATGTCCCTGCTCACGCTTGTTGTTTCCTCTTTATCTAGATCCTTTGATTAGGAAACTGGAATCTAATGTATCAATTAGACCAATGGGATCATCGAGTAACAGCACCAAACCAGACCCAGAAGGAACAATTTAGAAGGTATAAAATGAAGTTCTAAAAATTGGAAAATTATCTGTCATTTCCCTGAACCGTAATAGACCCATCTGGTCATTGACAACCGGATACAATTAGAGGATGACCGTGTAGTGGATCAAAGCGATACAAAAGGGGATGATGGATTATGAATCTGAAACCAGTCCCAGGATGCTTGTTTCCGGTCCAGGGAAGACATGGCTTGGCAGTTCGGGCTGGACTGTTCCCATGAGGCACAGGGTCAGACTGATTTGCATATGGCCATGTCTGAACTGGGGTGGCTGAGTGAGCTAAAGAATGGTGATGGATTAAACCTAGATCAGTTGACTGGGGGTGAGTGCTTGATTTGCTCAAACACTCCGTCCATCATCCCCTTTTGTATCGCCATGTAGTGGATCAGGCAGTTTACCTGGGTGTAAATATCACATCCGATATAGATCAGATAGTGAAATTAAATTTTGCTCCGGTAATCAATAATGCGAGAAAGGACGAGAGGAGAATGGATAATATTCATCTTTCAATTCTTGGTCATTGTATGTGTTCAGGATGCAGTTCCTGTTTAAAGTTCTGTATCTCTTTAGGAAAATTCCACTAGACTTCGAGAATAGATGGTTTAAGATAACGGATGACATGGCTAGCAGTTTATTTGGTCCTACGCCAAGGCCAGAAACGAACTCAGGTTTTGGATGTCACCTAGGGCAAGAGAAGGTTGGGCCGTGCCTAATTTCAGATACTATCACTGGGCGGCTGCCTTACAGAATATGAAATCTCTCATTGGGGATAGCCAGGGTTGTCATCAGTTGGGGGAGGTGATTCCTCCCATATATGAATTATTAACAGGAGATGACGCTAAGATTTATAGAACCAAGCTATGACAAAAAGGTTGAATTCAAGACACTACAGGCGGCTTTTAAGATCTGGGCGATTATCAGAAAGAAGATTGGTACTATGAGATATAATTATTATACCCCTATCTGGAGGTTCCCACCTCTTCCTACGAAATTTCGGGATTCATGCTGTCTCAGGTGGGAGGCTAGTTGACTTACGAAACTAGCCAATGTTTTTGACGAAAATAAAATGCTATAATTTGGGGAACTGCAATTGTATTATGGGATCGACAAGAGGGAATTTTTTAAATATTTCTTTAAAAAATGTGGAGGAGTAATTGGTTACACTAAGCAAACATTGATGCAGCTTATTTGTAATAATACGGGCTGCAAGATAAGTCAAATTTATGACTTTCTGGATGCTTAATGTCTGATGTTCTTAAGAGGCACCTGGTGAAGTGGCAGTGAAGGCTAGATACCACAGTTTGTAGTTTTCTTGAATCACTCAAGATTTGGTAAACCCTCTGTTATCTGGTGGGCTACAAGCACAACATTATAAATTATAACACTTTTTAATTTGTACTATATTTTGGCAAGAATTGTTACGTGGTGGAGAAACTTAGGCATCTGCTGTCCGCGTCGCCAAAGACTGGAAGCAGATCTGGAGCACATGTTTAGTTCCTGCCCAGCATTGGATTCTCTTAAGCAAGAGATATTTGGCTTTTTGAGGGTAGTACTTCATTCAGATGTGATACTAACCGCCCAATTGATACTGTTAGGCATACATAATAATGCAGGTGGTGGGTGGCTTGAGGCAACCCATTGTCTTTATAGCTGTGGCATGTTTCAACCCGGCTCCTCCTACATTTCACAAATGGCTAGCAAGGCTACTCTTGATGTACAATCTGGAAAGTAGTTTATACCAACGAAAAGGCAAGAATGCAAAAAAAAGGGGAAGCAGATTTGGGCAGGAGGAGGGTCCCTTGACCATGAGCTACAAATGTAATTGAATAGGTGCATAATTCATGTAATACCTTTTGAAAGCTATCCTATATTATATCATAGATTTATTGAAAATGATTTGCAGACTTATATGTATGTTTAAAACCACAGTAATCAAAAATCATATACACAAATTCAATGATCAAAGTCCATAAATAATTTAATTCTACTTTTATGTATAAAAGTACAAAATCTGTCAAGGTGGTGTTTTGATGGAAACCGGATTGGTTCACACCACCTTCTTCAAGACATTCATATTAAAATCAAGAACTTATATCTGATCGTCTCCAAGCATATAAGAACCTCTGCATTAAGACCCTTTGTCTACTCCCGGTAGAACGTGCCCTGCTTTGATGACCAGAGCCGTGTTCTCCACTGGTTAAAATTACTTGTTTAGAGTAGGACAATACATCTCCTGTTGTTTAAAAGTAAATTGTTTGTGACCTCATTGTATTTATACACATGTACTTCCAGTTCTACCTTGAACCTCTCATTCATACAACTTAGTGGATATAATTCCACCCAAGGGGTCAGTTTCCTTGTGGATAAAATTTAGTTGATAGGTAGCCACCTTGAGCCGATTGGATGATCCCTCTCTAAGGCCAATGAATCATGTGTAACAAAACTGACACCTAGGGTGGCTCTTTAAATATTACATTTTGAATTTTGTTGCATATGTCATATTGAATCGATGTGCTCAAAAAGAGGGATACAAATATGAGATTATACGAAATGGAAATCAACTTTTGGCTAATAAGGACGGCTCTTCTTTTGATTGGAGGTTTAGCCCGCTTGTTACCTTTCAAATGTAGAATAATCAATTGTAAAATAAATGTTGGTACAAGGGATGGGGGAATGGCATAATAAAGAAGTAACTGGATGCATTTTATGACTACGGTTTAGTTGCTAGGCCTTTTATACATCATTACTGATAATAAAAGGCACGTTTCTAAGAGCCATTTTCCTTAACACATTGTACACTGTTCATTCAGTTAATACAGGATCTTATAACTGTGTAAAAAAATGTGGCAAAAAATGGAAACTGCTGCACCGATCTTTTCTTCTTGCTTAGCTTCACATGCAAGGACTCCAAGAGACAAGGATAGAGGTGATTTTATGGACTTGCCCATTTCTCAGGGCATAATTTGAGCCAGGGCTTTCCAGTGCTCAGCACCTGCACTTAATTGTCAACACCAGTGCTTTCCCTGAGCACAAGTTAAGGACACATTTATTTGTGGTAGGCAACGGGAGATTAAGTGATTTGCCCAGAATCCACCCAGGGGGTCAGTTTCCTTGTGGATATAATTAAGTTGATAGGTAGTCACCTGGAGCCGATTGGCTGATCCCTCTCTAAGGCCAATGAATCATGTGTAACAAAACTGACACCTGGGATGGCTCTTTAAATATTAAATTTTGAATTTTGTTGCATATTATCCTCTATTTGTACTTCCTTCAAATTTGAATCGATGTGCTCAAAAAGTAGTATACAAATATGAGATTATACGAAATGGAAATCAACTTTTGGCTAATAAGGATGGCTCTTCTTTTGATTGGAGGTTTAACCTGCTTGTTGCCTTTCAAATGTAGAATAATCAATTGTAAAATAAATGTTGGTACAAGGGATGGGGGAATGGCATAATAAAGAAGTGACTGGATGCATTTTATGACTACGGTTTAGTTGCTAGGCCTTTTATACATCATTACTGATAATAAAAGGCACGTTTCTAAGAGCCATTTTCCTTAACACATTGTACACTGTTCATTCAGTTAATACAGGATCTTATAACTGTGTAAAAAAATGTGGCAAAAAATGGAAACTGCTGCACCGATCTTTTCTTCTTGCTTAGCTTCACATGCAAGGACTCCAAGAGACAAGGATAGAGATGATTTTATGGACTTGCCCATTTCTCAGGGCATAATTTGAGCCAGGGCTTTCCAGTGCTCAGCACCTACACTTAATTGTCAACACCAGTGCTTTCCCTGAGCACAAGTTAAGGACACATTTATTTGTGGTAGGCAACGGGAGATTAAGTGATTTGCCCAGAATCACAGGATGTTGAGCCAACACCCAGACGCGAACCTGGTCCCCAGCTCCAAAGTCGGCAGCTCTAGCCTTTGTGCCACATCCTCTACTAGTAGTTGGTTCTGTTTTAGGCGGCTCTAACAGGAGAAATGAGCTGATTCAAGCTGCTTCCTAATGAGAGCCCTGGCACTTATTTTTCTTCAGATTAACCACTGCCATTTCTTTTGGCCATTTGAATAGACCACCACCCTATGTTAGGATGCCAGCAAAGATGCAGCAGATGTGTTCTCTCAATTAATACATAAAGAGTTTGCAGACTGTGGCCTCCAGATTGTAACAAATAACCATACATTGTACAGCCTATTTCAGGCTGCTACATGCAAATTAACGAATGCTCATAAGGCTCCCTGCAATATTATTTGTCAATGTTCCCAAAAGTGCTGCTATTTCCTTCCGTGTGAGCAGTGATCTTTTCTAGCAGCAGAAATATGATGATCCTTAACTGCTACCCACTGTGATGGGCTCTAGAATTAGTTGCCTTATTTTAAATATGGCTGCTCAAAGGCGGGAATGGCGCATGCACCACTATAATTTATTTCAAAAGTTGAAACAGGCTCGCAATAATAAAAGAGATCAGAAAGAAATTGCAAAACCTCTTTTCATATGACACTTACCAGAAAAGCCACAAGTATTGTGCTGAACTGCTACATAAATTAACAGGTCCACAATGCAAGATTTCTTAATGGCCTCCTGTGTGTTACCCGGACCAGCTAGCTAACATGTTGCTTTTAGCACATGACTGAGCAGACAAAGACTCTTTTACTTTCTATGGTCTCTATGACCACTACATAGAGTCTCTGACATGTTGTTCGGTGGTTACCATAGAAACCAGAACATGCCTGATAAGTACCATTGGCCTTCTCGTGTGTTTCATTTTACTTCAGGCCAGTTGCATACATGGGAGTTACCTAAATGATTGCCTCACCTTCAACAAACTGTAGATTTAACACAGATGATCAGGAAAGTTAATAAGGAACTTAATGGACAAATACTTCACTTACAACAAATATAAAAAATAAATTCCTCCTGACACACTTACGCCAGATTTAAAAGGTCACAAAAATGAGTAAGCAAGCCTGAAGTGCTTTCATTGCATGGCCTCTTGATGAAAAGGAGCAGCGTTTTTGACAATGAGGCCTTCTTAGCTTGAATAATGCGTTTTGCATTGATGTTAAAACTTCTAAAATTGAACTATTTAGATGTGGTTGTATTTGTACATGGCCGATGCTTCAGCTGCTTTTACAAAGCTTGGGCTATTTGTTTTCCTGATGAGCCTCGAAACATTGTGGGGTTAATGGAACGGTGTGTGCCACTTCTGAACCCCGGAACGTGGTTCAATTGCTATCCATTATTGAAAAATGTAAAATTGTTGTTCATACTTCATGATGTTGCGAGTGTGGTACTGCGGCCAAGAGATAATTTAGCCACTGGATACCCCTGGCAATGAAATGTCGCACGCCTCCTGGTGGACAGAATAGTAAGTGGGACAAGAATAAGCTATCTACAACCCCTTCCACCCTCTGTTCTTGGCCTATGCAAGAGCTTAACCACAGAATCTAAAAATACAACTAAGACTGGTAGGCCAGACCCACTGCCTGTCTATGTCTCTCTTAAGAGAAGTTCTGAGGTTAGTTAATCCATAATTGTGGAAAGTGGGAATTGTACTCAGTAGCATCCTGAACTAAGGATGTCTGTCGCATTCCAGACCCACTATCAACTTTCAGGGCCCAGTTCCGAAGTCGGCAGGAAGGGCTCCGACCGATGGTCAAAGCCCTTCTGCTCGCATTGGAACCTGCCATTTGGATCCCTTTCCGACTGAGCCATTCTGATGGGCTCGGTCGGAAAGGAATCCCACTCGGTCTTCCGGATGGCTTCTGCCACCCGGAAACCCTTCAGTACTCCCCCGGCCGCCTCTTTCCGGCAGAGGAAGTATGATGGCAGTTTCCCACTGCTTTTTGGTGCCAGTCTTTCCGGCACAAAAAGGCAGTGGGAAACTGTCTTTGGGGGGCCACAGTAGGGCCCCCATGGGTGAAAGACCACCGAATGGTGGCCATAGGTGCCCCCCTGTTGATCCCTGCACCCTGCGGCAGGGACCCTGAGGTGCCTGCCACTGGGGCAGGGATGAACTGCACCTCTGCAGTTAACAATGCAAGCATGCATTTTGTTCGGAATGCATGCTTCCATTGTTAAGTATAGGATTGCGACCGAACAGGGTTCGGTCGCATCCTACATGCAGGTCTGTAACCGACGACAGGAGGTCGGTCGGTTACAGTTTCTGACCGATGTCGGCCGGACTCCAGTCCGTCCGACATTGGAATCGGGCCCTCAGCCTTTGGGCACAGTCAGCTGTAAAAAGAAGGAACTTCATTAGAGTGAAGAGAACTGTTGGAAGTAAGGGTGGTAGGTGGCAAGATAACTTCACTACACAAGTGAGATATTGAATGGCATTCATAAGATACAATTCATATGTTCTAACCATACTTATAATATACACGTCTCAGATTTGTTTCCCTCTAGTCTCCAGAGTTACCATGTATTGGATGGCTCCTCCAAACATTTACAAAAGTGCTTATCTGAATTATGGTTGGTGTTTGCATAGGTGTACAACTGTTGAAAGCTCACCACTGATGTTTGGAACAGAAAGATCCCTGTCACCTTTGTGCCATTGAATATGCTGTGCTTGGAGAGTTCATCATAATATAGAAGCAAATGCTTTCTTTTAGCTTACTACTCTTCAAACAGTTGTGTGGCACTTCAAGTGCAGTGTAACCTTCTGAGGGCTGTTTCACATTGTTGTTTCTGAAGACTAATAGGCATGCAGTTGCAAGAAGATGAGGCTAAGGGGGCGGTATTTAGGATTTCTGGTAAATGTACATGAAAGTTTTGTAGAACTTAATTGCAAAATAAATGGACGGTTCAGCAAAACACAGTGAATGTCAATAGCAAGTGAAGAGGGTGGAGCAGTGTTAACGAGGAGTTCTGTAGGTGGGACTTCAGGCAACTGACCAGAGTAGTGATAACATTGACGCTCCATGTGGCACTTACCAGTATTGTTGTCTCTTTATATTTTTACTAATTATTTCCCAAGTTAAGTGTTTAAAACAATTATGCACGCTCATGCGATTGGTGCTAGGCCATTTCACTAACTTCATAATGATGCTGATTTCCTTTAAATTGGCTCCAGTCTACACAATAAGCAAGGCTATCGAATTGCGGGGAATATTACCAACAACTAGCGATAATTATCGCTATGTTGGTTTAGCAAGGATATTTTTATCGCCGAGCTGCGGCGATTTTTATCGCTTAGGAACCTTGCTATTATCAAGATTTATCTCCTAAGCATAAAAATCGGCCGAAATGCATGAATATCGCTGAAAAGTCCGCGATATTCATGCATTACCGAGCTAATGCTCTTAGCCATGTTATCCACCTACCATTGGATAACATGGCTAAGAACTGCTCAGGGGCAGGTGTTAGCTTTTGGAGATATTCACGCTTAGTATAGGTGTATGAGTGCATATGATAGTGTTGTATTGATGAGTGACTGTATGTATGAGTGATTCTATGGGTGAATGAGTGAATGTGTGTGTAGACCTAGGAATCAGTGAGTGCGTATGTAGTAACTGGTATTGGTGTGTCAATGGTTTCAAGAAAGTTAGTCTGTATTTAACACTGGGTGTATCAAAGGTTATATCAGAGTGTGAGGAGGTGCATCGTATTATCACATGAATGATATCATCAGTGATGTGATCAGTGATGTCAAATGAGATGTCATCAGTGATGTCATCAGTAATGTCATTTGAGATGTCATCAGTGATGTCATCAGTGATGTCACTGACCATGTCATGAATGATGTAATATGTGACATCATCAGCAGTGGATTGCGGGTGCGCGAAATATAGTTAGTACAACTAACTATATAGGAGCAATTTCAATGGTTCTTTAAATGCTAATTCCTAACTATTTAAGGCCTGAAACCTATGGTTTTTTAAGTGAATTTGCAAGGTTTTTAAAATGCTAATTCCTAACTATATAAGGCCTGAAACCTATGGTTTTTTAAGTGAATTTGCAAGGTTCTTTAAATGCTAATTCCTAACTATATAAGGCCTGAAACCTATGGTTTTTTAAGTGAATTTGCAAGGTTTTTTAAATGCTAATTCCGAACTATGTAAGGCTTGAATCCTATGGTTTTTTCAGTGAATTTGCAAGGTTTTTTAAATGCTAATTCCTAACTATATCAGACGTGAAACCTATATTTTTTTTCAATAAATTTTCAAAGGTTTTGTAAATGCTAATTCTATTAGCGGATAACGTTTATATCCTTCTGGGACTACCTGAGCAGCCATCTTGTTTCTCAGGAGAAGTGAGGCACAAGAGAGCACAAAACAAGAGCACAAAACAAGAGTGGAAAACGCCAAAAGGGTGCAGTGTTGAGACCCTCTGACCCCCTAGCCCTTCTCAGGGGGTCCCAGAAGGACCACCAAGTGCAAAAACAATATATATTTTTTAAATCGTGGGGTACGCACACGGTACACGTACCGTACGCGTACGGTGCACATACCCCGCGATTTTTTCGTTTTTTTTTTTTGCCCTTGGGGGTCCTTTTGGGACCCCCTGAGAAGGGCTAGAGGGTTGGGGAGTCTCTTCCCTGCCCCCTTTTTGTGTTTTCCACTCTTGTTTTGGGCTCTCTTGTTCCTCAGTTCTCCTGAAAAACAAGATGGTGGCCAACACTTCCTGGTTCGGACAGTTTTGAATGTTGGCAGTTGACTGCCAGCCAATCAGAAACTCGCTCACGCACGTAAGGGTACGTGCACATACGCGTACGGTAGGCGTACCGTACGCATACAGTGCTCGTACGGTGAGCGCATATAGATATATATTTTGCTCAAATTCAATTTTCTCAACACCTACTGGAGGGATTTTCACCAAATATAGCAAAGGCACATCTGCATACCAGGCCCTACCATTTTGCCAAGTTTGGTGTAATTCCATTCAGCCGATCGGGCTGTAGCTGTGTCTAAAGGTCACTATGGAAATTAACATGGGGAAAACACGTTTTGGGACCCCTCTTTCGGCCCTGCTTGACGAATCCCCCCGAGACTTCCAGGGAAGGAGCGGAGCGGAACTGGCCAAAATTCTGGAAAATTACACACAGATTTCTCAATCGGCGGCAAAGTTATTCCCAATAGAATGTTGAGCGCATATAGATATAAAATTTGCTCAAATTCTATTTTCTCAACAACTACTGGAGGGATTTTCACCAAATATAGAAAAGGCACTACTGCATACCTGTCCCTACCATTTTGCCAAGTTTGGTGTAATTCCGTTCAGCCGTTCGGGCTGTAGCCGTGTCTAAAGGTCCCATAGAAAATGCAGTTTGAAAATTTTCAAATTTAATTTTCTCAAGAACTACTGGAGGGATTTTCACCAAATATAGCAAAGGCACATCTGCATACCAGACCCTACCATTTTGCCAAGTTTGGTGTAATTCCATTCAGCCGTTCGGGCTGTAGCCGTGTCTAAAGGTCCCTATGGATATTAACATGGGGAAAACACGTTTTGGGACCCCCCTTTTTTTCTTGGCACCCGCTTGACGAATCCCCCCGAAACTTTTAGGGAAGGAGCGGAGCGAAGCAATTTTAAGGAAAATTACACGCAGATTCCTCAATCGGCAACAAAGTTATTCCCAATAGAATGTTGGGGATTTCCTATGGTAACTAGGTCCTAACTATATACACCTACTGGCGACCGCCAGTAGGTAATATATATATATGAATGGAGCTAAGAACAGTGCCTCCATCTACGGATTTGAACTCTAACTCCCACAATGCTACAAGACACTGTTCCATCTGGGCAGCCCATCGAGGGGCGTGTCATGGTTAATAAAGACAGCGTGTAGGAGTATGCACACAATCTTTGTTTTCAAGCCTCTGATGAAGATGGATTTCGAAACGCGTAAGGCGATACGAAGGAACTGCTTACATATTTCCTGTGTCTGTGTGCCGTTCATACCAGTGATTAAAGGTTAAGCGTTAAACCTTCTCAGCTGCCTGTGTGCTCCCTAAGTGTGTGGCAAACCCAGGAGCAGAATGTGATAGCGGCAGCCCAGCCGCGGGGAGAGCACCACCCCACGAACTTTGGGGGCCACGAGGCTTGGTATTTACCTAACTCACTGTGGGGCATCTGAGCTGGATGAGAACGGAGGCGCACATGGGGGGGGCTCATACAGAGCCTTGAATGGAGCTAAGAACAGTGCCTCCATCTACGGATTTGAACTCTAACTCCCACAATGCTACAAGACACTGTTCCATCTGGGCAGCCCATCGAGGGGCGTGTCATGGTTAATAAAGACAGCGTGTGGGAGTATGCACACAATCTTCGTTTTCAAGCCTCTGATGAAGAAGGATTTCGAAACGCGTAAGGCGATACGAAGGAACTGCTTACATTTTTCCTGTGTCTGTGTGCCGTCTATACCAGTGATTAAAGGTTAAGGGTTAAACCTTCTCAGCTGCCTGTGTGCTCCCTAAGTGTGTGGCAAACCCAGGAGCAGAATATATATATATATATATATATATATATATATATATGTATATATATATGTATGTATGTATATATATATGTATGTATATATATGTATGTATATATATATATATGTATGTATATATATGTATGTATATATATATATATGTATATATATATTTATATATATATATATATATATATATATATATATATATATATATATATATATATATATATATATATATATATACTACTATTATAATGGAAGAACTTTGAACCTTTGAGGCGGGTAAACTCAGGAACCACAGCGCCAATCCACACACCTGATACATCGTTGTAATCGTGAGGGTGCGCAGATGGACATAGGCTATATAAACGTAAGAAATATACATTATTTAAAAAATTTACCCAAAAAAAAGTAGTCCCTTGGAAGAAGCGCCGGCCTCGACGTGCGTGCTGACATGAGGAGCGCGGGGAGGAACGGCGTCCAGGGGCGCGAGGAGGACCGGCAGACATGGCACGGTGAGGAGCGGGGAGGAGCGGCGGACAGGCGGTGAGGAGCGGCAGACAGGCGGGGAGGAGCGGTGAGCGGCGGATGAGGTAGGTTATATATTTATTTATTTAGGAGCGGTGAGTGGCGGAAAAATGAAGCAAATATGACAATCGTGAGCAAGAGGAAACAAACGGAGCATTACAAAAGTGAGCCAAACGGTGCATTACAGGAGGAAAAAGTTACGTGTGCAGGTTACAAAAGCGTACATCGTGAGCAAGAGGAAGCAAACGGAGCATTACAAAAGTGAGCCAAACGGTGCATTACAGGAGGAACAAGTTACGTGTGCAGATTACAAAAGCGTACAAAGTAAACATAGAGGTATAATACTGCAATATATGGAGGAAGGCTCCGGAGGACCCACGGACAACGTCGGGGCGGGCGGGGGCCCTGAAGCCTAATTGCTCCCGGACAATGTCGGGACGGGCTGCTAGTATATATATATATATATATATATATATATATATATATATATATATATATATATATATATATATATATACGCACACACACACAACTATACAACATTTGCCTGAAGTGAGGCCTGGAACAAGCAAAGGAATAAAGACGCACAGAAGAATGGGCAATTGGACTAGTAATATGCTAACAGGTCTAGGGATGATAATACCACCACTAGGGGGAACTCACAATAGGCATAGGATAAATCAGTGGGCAAAATTGAGTGAGAGCTTGGATGATGAATGTCATGCCACTAACCTGTAGTTTTTTTTCCTCCTTGGCAATGCTGGACCCCCACTCACTCTTGGTGCAGTGTCCAACTGAAGGAAAGAGCACCTTGAATTGAACGCTGTCCCAAAAAGGGAAGGGGGGTTGAGACAAAATAAAAAATAAAAAAGAGACTTGCCGGTCAGGAGCTGCCATTGGTACTTTAAGGGTTGTCCTGATTCTTTCTCTGGGTCTGCACCACTCTCAGGGTCCTTTTGCCTGATGGTGAGTGAATGATGATACGAATAGGTGAAGAAAACACAGGTTAGTAATTTCCCACAATACACGGGTAAACTGGTTCTCATGGATCTTGGTCTGTCAATCATACTACACACTGCATTACTCAAAACATAGACACACTATTAAGGCATAGAGTGCTTGTCCAAACTCTCTATTCCAGTATAAAGGGACCAAGGTTTCTTGATTTACCAGAGCCTCAGGAAATGTCCCCAAGAGTTTCAAGTTTATGCACTTGAATGCTTTTGTGATGATGCTGAAGTCATGTTGCACCTTAAAGTGTGCAAAGAGAGACGGGAGGTGCTCAATGAGCTTCCTTTAAAATAGTGTTGCTTCCTTTCAAAATGGTCTCTTAACTGCAAGTGTGCAATTGTCTTGTGCACGCTTATCCAAAAACCTTTGGTGAGGGGGTAAACCCCTGCTGCTGTTCTTCATTAGTGCACTAACCTTTATCTTTTCTTTCAATGCCAGGCATTGCAGGAGAAGACTCGTGGAGATCTTTGAGTCCAATGGTGTCTCAGGTGGGTAGGGAGGCTTCAAGAAAGGGAAGATGCGCAGGCATCCGGAAAAGAAAGGAAGAACGGCCTGCTCTTTCCAAGGCTTCCATATGGGCAAGCTACAGTTTAAATACCACCTGAGAACAAAGATGGCTGCCAATATGTCCGTCCAGCAAATCTCGCAAGATTTTGGGAGCACGAGGCATGAAGGAAATATGGCTCACCAGGTCCCTGAACAATGTGTGTGCAATGGTCTTCCAATCGAGGAAGCCCCCAAGGGGAATAAACATATTGTAAAAACATGTGGGATACCAAAGGGAAAGGCCCGACCTCAGTGGGCATAAGGAAGATTGCAAGGTGGGCTCTTAAATAGGAGGAACGCCATCTGGCACGCTCCACTTTCCTTAGCTAACAAAATATCCAGAGACATCCTCTTCTGTAGACCTACTGTTGTCATTGCAGTCATTTCATCTGCGATATTTCCTAGGGTAGGTGTGGTATCATTGTCATGACCCTGAGTTCCCTTCTTGTGTTATCTGTGTCTTGGGTAACCTAGGGTTCCAAATTGCATTTCCTGGAGCCTGGCTTTCATGTGTTCCAGTGGATCCCAGTTCTGGATGCGTCCTGGGGCCTACAAGCGTTCCTCCTATTCAAGACTTGCAATCTTCCTTGTGCCCCCTGCATTAGTCAAGCAGATTACCTGTTCTACAGTGTTACTAAAGTGACATTGAACTCACAACAGCTACCATCAGACTTTGTCATTGTAACTCTGACCAAGATGCAATAGTGAATGTGACACACTCACATAGCAGACATCCTAGGTCCTGTTGTGAGGTCAAAGAAACATCAGCATGGATGTGTCAATAAAGTCAAACACATCTTCCCTGCTACGACTCTGCAGTGGACTCCCACACACCACACACATGAACAGGCAATTACACTCAATGGGATTACATAGAATAAATGTGAGAAAAATTCAAAGGGCACAATGGCAACACTCTCTGCAGAATAGCTATGCCTCTATCATGGGGAACCCTTAAAGGTTGGGGCGGGCACACTACATTTTGCACATGTCTGGCAAATTCCATGTGCACTGGACCTGGGAACTGAAGAATATCAGGGATAAACAATAGAATAATCAAGTGCCAGGCATGTCTTGGCCAATGGGTAAATGTAACTTGTGAAACCAAACACCCCACTTACAGCATGTGGGACACATCTAGATGAAGCAGCTTAACAGTATACACTGCAAAATTGACACATGTCCATGTAGAACTGCACATCGGAATGACAAGTTGACACCCTCCATGTGTGGATATACAAATATTTAACATCATTACATCAAACACATACCCAACCTACATCACAGGAAGAAAGGCAAGCTAAATGATGTTGACAGTAGCCAGGCCAAACTGAAATACTTACCACATAGCATGTCACCCAATGCGATGTCTGCCTCATCTGGATGACAACTCACAATGGCATCCATCCAACATTTACCCTTGAACTGTCTGACTTCAGCACTGCCCCCAAGGGCACATCATACAAATCATTTCAACTCGATCTTCACTCAGGGATGAAACAAACACAACTGTCCTTACTCATCACAACCTATACAACAACATCAAATGGTCAGAGAAATAAATGGCAGAACAAGTGTGTACAATACTTAAAAAGTTTTTAATGAATGGATAAATTTATTCATCCAAATAAACAATGACCAAAGGCCAGTCCATAATGTTCAAATTGTGGACAACACAATACTGTGCCAAGGCATTTGTCCATCCTTACACTACCAGGGAACATCCTCACTAAGGGGTATCCATTGGGCATTCCAAGCCTCACTTATGTCATTGGGGTGGGCTGGGGTCGGTATTGGGAAGGGTAGAGATGACTTTGGGAGGGGGGAGTGGCTGTGGCAGAGTTAAGGGCAGAGCAAACATAGGACTTTCCTTGGGTGCCTGGGGACGTGGGATGACAAGGGGTGGATTTTTGGAAGTAAAGGGAGAGTCTGGTTTGGGTATGCCTGTTGTTGTTGCCGGTGTGTGTGTGGGTCTGATGTATGTTGTGTCTGTGTTGTAGGGGTCAGGCATTCAAGGGTTGGCCCTGATTTTGTTACCAACTTCCTGACTGACAGAATGCAGACTGTCACTCTGGGAACCTTTAAATCCACCACGACTAAAGTTATCACTGCTTGAGCGCAACCCTTTTCAATATTTATGTCACCCCTCTGGCCAGACTCATGAGATCATTGGGATTCACCCCCATTTCATATGCTGATGACACACAGATCCTCCTCTTATTTGATAAAAATAGACCTGATATTGAATTTATTTTCTCAGAAGGCATGAAATCCATCGCTGCCTGGATGCGGGCAAACTATTTACAACTTAACGTTGGAAAATCCAAAATCATGTTGTATGGAGGAGCTGCCACTCACTGGTTGCCTACCTGGTGGCGGAAAGAACTTGGTCCTGCCCCTGCCCCCAAAGAGGTGGTTAAGAACCTAGGTGTCAGAATAGATCGCAAACCAGCTCTTGAGACGCATGTCAACAATACTGCAGGCTCATGATTCTACATCCTTGACCTCCTTAGAAGGATTTCCCCCTCTTACCTTCATCCACTAAGAAAACGTTAATGCAAGCATTAGTACTAAGTAGACTGGACTACTGTAATGTCCTCTTATTTTCAGTTAACGAAGCCTCCAAAAACAAACTTCAGGTGGTGCAGAATACGGCCGCCCGTCTAACTGCCGACGCCCCCACTAGAACACCCTTGGTACCCCTCCTGAACCAACTCCACTGGCTTCCAGTAAGAAAGAGGGTTACATTTAAAATAGGTTGTATTATCTTTAAAGCCCTCAATGGCCAAGGTCCCTCGTATCTTGCGAGCAAACTTGCCCCTTACTCCCCTGCACGAGCACTTAGATCCAGCTCCGAGCTTTTGCTCAGCACCCCCAGGGTTAGAAAGGCGCTCAGCGGAGGCAAAGCATTTTCTTACCTTGCCCCTGTTTTCTGGAACAAATTGCCCTTTCATCTACGTAACTGTCACAATCTGCCCCAATTCAGAAAGCTGCTAAATACCCATCTTTTCGAATTTTGTTCTCTGATGTTCTCTGCCGCCCCAAGCGCCAAGATACCCTCATGGGTGATTCAGCACTATACAAACCAATAAACTTCAAACTTCTGTTGTTTGGGTGAGAGTTTGTGTTTGGTGTTTCTTTGGTGTGTGTTGTGAAGGGGTGGTTATTTTGTGTGTCTGGGCTGTGTCTGTTGGTGCTGTATCTGGAGGTATGTTAGTGGTGGAGCTGGTGAAGGGTGGTGAGTGTTCGCATGCTTAAACCTCTTATTGAGTTTCGGTGTATATGTGCTGCATGTGGTTCTTGTTGTGGGTGCATGCTTCATTCTACGTGTGTTCTGGACAGGTCTGGGTCAAGGGATTTGGGATGGGGAAGAGGCAGGAGGTGGGGTGGAAGGCTGGGGTGAGAAGGCGGCCGTTAACGTGGATGCCAAAGCCTGAAATGATCTCTGTAGGCCAGACATACTATTGTGAATATCTTCCAGGTAGTCCAGTGTCTGCAACAGCTGGCTACACTGGCCCTGGATGGCACTCAGCAGTGCAGTTTGCCTAACAGAGATCTGTCTCAGGAGGTCAATACCCTCATCACTAAGGGCAGTAGAGAGCACAGAGGCAAGGGCTGAGGTGCCTGGACCAAATGAGGCGCCGCTCATTTTATGGGTGCAGAGCCTGACAAACTGGTGGGGAGCAGCAGGGAGAGTGGAGTTGGAACAAGGGGTGGTGAACAAGGATTTTGGGGTCACAGGTCCTGTTGGGTGCACCACCACCAGGGAGTTGCCACTGGAGGTCGACTCAGATGAAGATGAGGCTGAATCATTGGCCTCCAGGGAACCCCCTCATCCTCTCGGCCACTGCCTCTATCTGTGTCAGTATCTCCTCCGGTTGCCTCCGTTCATGCTGAAAAGCCAGTTGAAATAGATGTAAGACATCTGCGTAAACTCAATATATGTACAGCTCTTAACAATAACATCATCAGAGTTGTGCAGATCATTCCACCTACAACGTTTCCTAATACTTGCACTGATACAAGGGTAGCCCTAAGTTTTCTGACAGAAGTTGCACATATATCTATAGTACCAGACCACACCTACAGCTAGGGACATCCCAGTCCACATTAATCCTGGTGGGAACACCATTCTCAGATAGCATATCAACAACTCAATAGAACAGTGAAAGAATCAAGAGGTACTGGTAATCTACAGTCCATGAATATGAGGTGTCACTTGTGTGCCAAAGGGAAGACACATCACAGTACTAAAAATCATTTCCACACACAAATACCAATGTATCACAGTCTTTAAATACCCACATATGACCACACCAAACCTCCATGTCACTACCTGATGAATGTCATCAGTCAGTGAATGCACCATCAAAAGTCTACATGTGTAGTTCACAGAACTCTACACTCACATGTCAATGGCATCCATGATCAGTTTGTGAGACACAACTGTAATTGTACATAGCATGAAATACCTAGTCTCAACAATTGAACATGACTAGTAAGAGATCAATGTCTCTTCGTATGTCTAACAAACCCACCCATGTCTACCCACTCCTGTCTGTGTGTACACTTCACCTGCATCCCCAGAATGTATCAACATGGTCCTTTACACATGAGCCAACACATACAAGTGTAGAGGACTCTCACCTTAACCTATGTAGACTCTTACACCATGTATCATACCTTTGTGCATATGATTCCACAACAAATCACAGCTACACATGCCATCATGTAGGCATAACTACTGATGGCAACAGTGTTGTTTGCCATCTCAAAATGTTGTACATACCCCACTTACCAAGGTTAAGTATGGCTCATTGTTTGCACCCTCTGTGCACTGTATGCCATGTCACATGTAAGAGATCCCCAGGACAAGATGTACAGTATTGGGGAAGCATCACTCTTGACACAAAGAAGCCACATGGTCTGTGTGGGACAGCTGACACACACAACATGAAACATATGTAGGTGAACTGTCACATTACTCTGCCACGTGTATGTACAACTCTGAAGATAGACATGTGACTTGACTCACCTTTGGATCTGGTCTTAAATACAGAAGGTTTACCGATACATCATGCACCTCCGACAATACCTATACATGCAACAATACTGCTAAACCTTAGGGCATGTTTAACCTACTATGTTGATTGGTAAACTGCAGCTTCCGTCAGGATGAAAATGTTAATGCACAATTGCGATTCTCATATTAACATGACTAGAGAATCTGGATTTCATGCATTTCTGATTATGTATTATTCCTTTAATGCAGTCCAAGCAACCGCTTACATCACAATATTAAAAGGTTCCAGAATAGAACAATAGCAGCACATGAAAGGCCTGAGCCATCAACAATCTGCCTCTTTTAAATGTGGAGGAAAATAAGTTCATGAAACTTGAAACATCAAAATTATCTTCTGATGAGCAGGATGAAGGAAAAGGAAGAACGAAAGTAAAACCAAAGGCCAGACGACACACAGTTAAGGAGCGTTACCTGAAAAGAGAAAGAAGTAAATATCTCTTGAACGTAAAAAATAGTGTCAAGCTTATCAAGCTAAAAGGAACAAGAGATGAAACAAGTACTGTTAATAAAAAGTACAGTAATAAACGGTAACAAAAACAGCATTAAATCATTGTAAAACCACCAAGGGGTGGGATGGGAGAGATAATGTCAGCCTCCGTGTCTTTAATGAAATCCAGATTCTCTTGTCATGTTAATATGAGAATCGCAATTTCATTACAAGAACGGAGGCTACATTATGCATGTTGGTAGCTTTGTAAAACAACATCAGACATATGTTCAATAGGCTTGCAATAATGACGTGCATAGGTGCTAGCATTTGACCAGTCAGCAGCTTTGAGAATGTCGTCCAACTTACCTCCAGACCAGAGAGACTTACTGGCCATAGCACCACTCTAATGGAGTGAGCTTGAAATTTCTTTAAGTCAATACCTGCTAAACTCATAACAGTCCTAACCCATCTAGCAATAGAGGTCAAGGTTATGCCAAGGATACAAGTAATTGGTTAACATCCTGAGGGCGAAGAGCAAACATTCTGCGATCATACTCTCTCATGCAGTCCACAACGAAAAGTTTTGGACATAAATCAAAACATGGGTAAAAGATTGAATCAGACATAGTCTTTGTTCTTCTATAAATCTCAAATTTGACTCCGAACATGTTAAAAGATCTATTCGTAATCTCCAGGGCTTTGACATCAGAGACCCTTCTGCATGAGATTATGCATAGTAGAGTAGGCAGCTTAATGGAAAGGTTTTTTTTTTATTGACGAGAGTATTAACAGGCCAGTTATTGAAAAGATCAAGGATTAGTTTGACATCCCAAATACTTTCATATTTAGGTAAAGGAGGCCTTCTTAAATTAATGCTTTTCATCACTCTACAAACAATGAAATTTTTACTTACCGTTTCACCATTGACAAGGAAATGACTAGCAGAAATAGTCTAACTATAGCAATTGATAATCCTATAGCTGAGGCCTTTATCAAACTGTTTAACAAGGAAGTTAACTATGTCAACAATAGGTGCTTCCAAGGAATCCAGGTTCCTTTCCAGGCACCAACGTACCCAGATTCTCCATATATTGTTATATCTGTAGTGAGTGCCTGGGGCCCAAGACTCTCTGAGGAGAATTACAGCCGTCGCCGAAAGTCCTGAGATTTCATTGGATCTCCTGACACTCTCCAGACATGAAGGGTTAAACTCCTATTCTGAATTAGGGGGTGAACTCCTCCGTCTACGTCTACAAGAAGATTTTCTAGGGTAGGAATTAAGAAGGGGGTTGCAAGCTAGTTCTAGAGTGGTGGGGAACCATGCTTGTGATGGCCAAAAGGGAGTTATTAGAACAAGGAAGCACTGATCCTGTTTCACTATCTGAAGAACTCTCTGAATCATGGCAAAGGGAGGGAATGCGCACACCTTGGCTCCTTTCCAAGATTGTAGTAAGGCGTTGACTTCTAGAGCACCCGGGTCGGGTATCCAGCTGAAGTTGTTCTCTACTTGAAAGGTTAGTCTGCTCACAAATAAGTCTATCTCCAGAGAGCCCCATATCTTGTTTAGGGCACTGAACACGGAAACATTCAGTTTCCAATTGCTGTGATCTAACAGGAATTTTGAGTTCCAGTCTGCAGTGTATTCCGTTTTGAGAGCGATCTTATGTTCCAGACAAGAGAGCGATCTGATGTTCCAAACAGAAGAGTGATCTTATGTTTCAGACAGAACATCCAACGTTTCTTTGCTAGATTCGAGAGGTCCACAGATTTGGTGCGCTTATGAGGGCGTAAAGCCTAGCTGTTAGTTCTAAATAATTTATGTGGTGAGATGATTCCTCTTGTGACCAGATACCACCAGTGTTCTGAGTGAAAAGGCAAGCTCCCCAGCCATGAAGGATTGCATCTGATTCTAAAACAAATTCTGGTTTTGAACCAAAGATTGCTTTTCGTTTTAAGCGTCTAGGTTCTCGAGCCACGAGGCTAGTTCCGATTTGGCTTCTTTATCCAGACAGATCCGATCTCCGTACCAGAGACCAGTTCTTAGGGCTCTCGCCTTTACCCTTTGGAGGGCCCGATAGTTGAGGGGATCAGAAAAGATGGCTTGGATGGAGGAGGAGAGGAGACCCAGAAGCCTGGCTAGCTCTCTCAGAGATAAGTTTTTCTGTTTCAGGACGTGTCTTATTTCCTTCCTGATTTTGGTAATCTTTTTTGAAGGTAGTAAAAGGAGACATTTCAATGTGTCTACTGTGAAACCTAGGAACTCCAGAGATCTGGAAGGGGACAGAATTGATTTATCTTTGTTTGTGATGAATCCTAAACTTTCTAGGAGATCCATCACAGTCTTCAGGTCTTTGGCTAGTTGTGAAGGATCTTGAGACATTATAAGAATGTCGTCTCAGTAAATGATTAAACGAATGCCCCTTATTCTTAGAGATGAGGCAACAGCTCTCATGACCTTGGTGAAGCACCAAGGGGCAGAGGAGAGTCCGAAGGGGAGAGCCTGAAATTGGTAAAGGTGATTTTTCCTAGACAAATTGAAGAAAGGGTTGATGGGATTCGGCCATATGAATGGTCAAGTAAGCATCCTTTAGGTCTAGTTTGACTAGCCAGTCTCCCTCTAGAGGTAAATCTCTCAAGAGGTGGATGCCCTCCATCTTGTAGTGTCTGTAAACCAAATATTTGTTTAGTTCTCTTAAGTTTATGACAGGTCTCCAACCTTTGTCTTTCTTTTTTACAAGAAAGAGTGTGCTTATAAATCTTAAAGTTTCTAATGGGACCTCTATTATGTCTCTTTTCTGAAGCATAGAGGAGATCTCCTCCTCTATTTTCTTTTTGTTGCTCTGGAGAGAGAGGCATGTCTCTTGGGAAAGAAGTTTGTAAATGTATGTGAGTCCAATCTATCATAAACCCATTGACAGTGTTTAAGAACCAAGGATCTTGAGTGATCAATCTCCAATTGTGAAGGAAGTATTTGAGTCTGTCACCTACTTTTTGGGGGAAAGAAGGGAGAGAGGAGAGAGTTCTCACTTGCAGGGCTGTTTGAGATGAAGGTTCCACAGGATCTAAATCATCTGATGCGTTGGCCTCTAATTCTCTGGGGGTAGAATTGAGGCACGTTGTACTGCTGATACCCTCTTCCGAAACCACAGGATCTTGGAAATGACCTTTGATTGAAGCGGCTGAAAGAGAGGACCCGTCATCTGGCCCGCCATAAAAGGTTAGGATTGAAAACTCTGCGCATATTTTGCTGTGCCTGGTCCAGGGCGGTGAAAGTGGAGACGTATTTCCCCAAGGATTTAATGAGGTCTTCTCCAACAGCGAGGGTTCTTTATCCACCATTTCAGTTAGTTTGGGATTTATTTTAGTTAGAACGACTCTGTCTTTCTGCATTAATGCTAGCGTTGGCATTGCCCAGTTGAATTAATGCTCTCTGGCTCCATCCCCTAATGAGATTGGTGTTGAGAGGGGTGCCATTGATGTGGCTGTCTTCTGCGGAATCTAGGATTCTGGCTAATGGTCCAAGTACGTCGAGAAGACGGTCTTGGCAACCTTTCAGGGATTTTTCCATCCTTTTTCGTGGATCATGTCTAGGGCTCCCGGTTTTATGGTATTTATTTTTGGGTAATTTCCGTCTGTATTTATCCATATTTATTTTTGGGCCATTTTATGGTATTTATCCATATTTATTTTGTGGTTTTATTACATATGAAGTTGTAAAACTGTACATTACCGTATCTATTTAACTGATAGACGCACACTCATACTATGATGTCTGCCGTTTTTCAGCTATTTAAGCTGCCAAATATTACATAACAGTACATCCACCGGTAAATACTAGCATTATACCATAAATGCATGTTGACATATTTTGTTATTTAAAGAAATGTCATCCTATTTTTTAATTTCCCTTGCTGTCCATCTGCTCAGCTTCTGGCCTATAATTCTTAAAAGACTGCATGGAGAATTACTTAAAAAAAGCACAATTTTCTGTATTTATTTATTTAGCTGTTTTATAACGCGCTCTGTTACTACCAGAGTATCCTGGCGCGAAAGGAAAAAACAAGCAGGTGGCCAAAAGGAAACAGAAGAAATTTAAAAGAAAAGTCTAATAAGCAGATCTAAAAAGATGCGTTTTCAGTGCCTTCTTAAAAGGTACAAAATTCTGAATTGATCTCAAGAACAACGGCAGAGTGTTCCAGGCCGAAGCCACAAGGACCGCAATTGACTGGCCTCCAAGGCGCACTCGCCGAAAGCGGGGTTCACTCAGTAAATTACAATCAGCTGAGCGTAGAGATCGAGTGGGGGTGTAGCGGCTGAATCTTTTCTTCAGATACGAAGGCCCAAGATCATTGACTGCTTTAAATGCTAGTGTTAGGATTTTAAAAGTAATCCTTTGAGTCACTGGTAGCCAATGTAGTTCTTTCAGGTGGATTCGTACACTCTCTCTACTGGGCACATTGCAGAGAAGTCTCGCCGTCGCATTTTGGATGATCTGTAGTCTGGCGACTAGGAAGGCTTGTGTTCCACTAAGAAGAGAGTTGGCATAGTCGAGCCGTGATAGTATTAAAGCCCTCGCGACCGACTCTCTTGCTGAAGATGGAAGATATGGAAAGAACTTTCTCATAGCCTTGAGAGATCCGAAGCACACCCCTGTAAGTTTTTTTATGTGTGCCTCAAATCTCAGATCCTCCCCAAACCATACTCCCATGTTCTTTGCCGGGATGGTAACTGAGCTTGGCTGGGGAAAATCCGGAGGCCACAAGAGTTCTCTGAAATTAGGCGGAAATTGGCCATACAGCAAAATTTCTGTTTTGTCTTCGTTGCATTTCAGCTGTGCCGCTGCTAACCAATTAATAACCGAAGAAAGACAAGAACAAATGACCTCAGTGTTGAGTTCTGTATCAGGCCATGTAAATAAAAGTTTCGTATCATCTGCATACGCTATAATTTTGGCCCCCATTTGTTCAGCCAGCACTATAAGCGGGGTAAGGTACACATGAAAAAGCAAGGGGCTCAATGTAGACCCCTGAAGTACCCCGGTGGTAAGAGGCTTGGCCGAGGAAGAAAAAGGTGGGATCCAAACCTGCTGGGACCTATCGGACAAAAAAGATTTCACCCATTCTAGTGCTGGGCCCAGCACACCAATCTCAGCCAATCGAGTCAGGAGGAGTGAGTGCTGGACAGTGTCAAACGCGGCAGAGAGGTCCAATAAAATTAGAGCCGCTCTGCCGCCACTGTCCAAACACTCCCTAATCGCCTCTGTGATCTCCACCAAAGCTGACTCCATGCTGTGTGCTGCACGAAAGCCGGACAGGGCAGGATGGAGAGCCTCCGAGGATTCCACAAAGGCATTCAGCTGACGAAAAGCAAGTTTCTCTCCAATTTTCGCCATGGCTAGAAGCAGGGAAATAGGTCTATAGTTGCCCGGCACAGCAGGATCAGCACCCGTCTTCTTCAGCAAGGGAAGAAGCTTTGCCTGTTTCCATTCCTCTGGAACCTTAGATGTTTTAAAGGATAGGCCCATTATTTGCGAGACCTCTGTTGCCACTGACTCTGCCACTGCAGCCAACACCCGAGCCAGGCATGTATCACCAGGGGCACCGGATCTCAAAGACTTAATCGCAAACAAGGTGTCTTCCACTGAGGGGGGTAAATGTCTCCATAGAATGGGTAGGCGGTACTATAGGTCTAACATTTTCAACAGTCCTACTCCCACCAATGACCGCTCTAAGACTCTGCTGTATTGTAGCAATTTTTGTTAAGAAAAAAGAGGAAAGATTCTCACATCACTCAGTAGAAGGCTTCACCGACATTTGTTCTGCACAGGGGGAGAGAAAACTCTTAACAATGGAAAAAAATTTGCAACTGTTATTATTAGCTTTCTCAATTCTTCTAGCAAAGTATTCAGATTTGGCCAGTTTAATACTAGCATAGTACTCCCGCTGTGCTACCTTGGCTTGTGGGCAATAGGCCGCCTGCCACACTCGCTCCAATTTCTTACAAGCAAGCTTAAGTATGCGTAATTGGGACGAATACCAGGGTTGCGAGGGGGTCATCCTATCTCTACCTGATTTGAACCCTTTCGATGAGGCGGAGATCCCTGCACCCAGCCATCCATCAAAAGCTTGAAGTGCAGCATCCAATTCCGCTCCCAGTATAGGTCTATTTTGATCGAGCCAGGTAGTAAGATTGCCTACATTAATCTTCAGGGGAAACGTATTCCTGCAAGACTTGGGCGTATCTTTCATGGCCGACCAAGTACATCTAACCAGCCGATGATCAGTCCAAGTTAGAATTTGAGGGGCATCGACCTTCAAAGGAAATTTAGAGCAAATGACATCTAAAATATGCCCGCCCATATGTGTGGGGGAGGAGACCCATTGGGTTAGTGAAGCCAGGTCAAAAGAATCGTGTAAAATCTTGCTTTCCTGAAGTTCAGGACAATCAACATGAATATTCAGGTCACCAAGCAGTAAAAAATGTGAAAACCTCACTGCTCGGGGAACCAGAGTCCCCAGGAGAGCTATAAGAAAAGGACCCGAAGGGCCTGGTGGTCGATATATGAGGGAACCGCCCAGTGTAAAATGAGGGGACAAAATCAAAGAAAAATTCACAATCTCACCCTCCACTATATCATCAGTATTTTCAATATTGAGGACCCATGAATCCCTAAAAATAATGGCTAAACCGCCACCCCTACCGCTGGGTCTGTCTTTCCTCCGTATCTTAAACCCTCTGGGAATGGCCAGCTGAATGTCAGGAGCACATGAGCTAGACAGCCACGTTTCTGTGATAAACAGCAAGTCCAATGTACCACCTTCCAATAGAGAAAAGATTTCTGCTGTATGTTTACTCATTGAGGGAGCATTGACTAAAGCAGCAGAAATAGAGCCTAAACCTAAGGTGGAATCTGATAGAATAGTCTCATTAGTACTGCAAGAAAAACCACAAGCAAAGCAGGAGTTAAGGCTAACTGGATCTATCTTTATACAAGTCGATCCTACCTCAGGCGGCGGGCGGAGCGCCAGCAGACTCGTTCGAGTATACCCAATCGCAGTAATATCAGAGCTCCACATCTGTAAGGTAGCCCGTCCTGTGTCCGTCACGTCCGAGGCGCGGACGGGCGCAGACGGGCTGACCTTTGGCCTACCTTCGGCGCGCCTAAGGCGAGCCCGCCATGGGCCACTGCTGCGCGCTGATGAAGGCATGCTAATTTTATGCCGTGTCCTCTCTCCCCCAGCTAGAACGCTGCCACCAGTTCTGCTGGGGAGAAGGACTACTCACAAGATGGCCGCCCACCCTCGCCACGATCGGAGCACCAGCCGCGGTGAAAGGGGCCAGGAGAGGCTTTTGAAGAATAACGGGTGAGTCAGAGCACCCCCGCGATGTTCCTGCACAACAAAAGGATTAGGCAAAGTAAAATGCACAGAAATAAAAATACGATCTTTCAGTGATTAAAATTCGATCATTCAGTGTTAAAATCACCACTGCTCTAAATTTATGGCCACAAGCTAAGCGGAGGTATAAGGGAGCTGCCACCACCCAAACACACCGCAAAGACTACCAGCCTCAGCTGAATTTATGCTGTGTCCTCTCTCCCCCAGCTAGAACGCTGCCACCAGTTCTGCTGGGGAGAAGGACTACTCACAAGATGGCCGCCCACCCTCGCCATGACCGGAGCACCAGCCGCGGTGAAAGGGGCCAGGAGAGGTTTTTAAAGAATAACGGGTGAGTCAGAGCACCCCCGCGATGTTCCTGCACAACAAAAGGATTAGGCAAAGTAAAATGCACAGAAATAAAAATACGATCTTTCAGTGATTAAAATTCGATCATTCAGTGTTAAAATCACCACTGCTCTAAATTTATGGCCACAAGCTAAACGGAGGTATAAGGGAGCTGCCACCACCCAAACACACCGCAAAGACTAACAGCCTCAGCTGAATTTATGCCGTGTCCTCTCTCCCCCAGCTAGAACGCTTCCACCAGTTCTGCTGGGGAGAAGGACTACTCACAAGATGGCCGCCCACCCTCACCACGACCGGAGCACCAGCCGCAGTGAAAGGGGCCAGGAGAGGTTTTTAAAGAATAACGGGTGAGTCAGAGCACCCCCGCGATGTTCCTGCACAATAAAAGGATTAGGCAAAGTAAAATGCACAGAAATGAAAATACGATCTTTCAGTGATTAAAATTCGATCATTCAGTGTTAAAATAACCACTGCTCTAAATTTATGGTCACAAGCTAAGCGGAGGTATAAGGGAGCTGCCACCACCCAAACACATTGTTTTCTGTCTGTATTTATCTGTAAAAATCAGTAAAATTGGAAAACAGGGAGCCTTAATCATGTCCAAGTTTGAACAGGAATTTAATGAGTTCAGGGTCTAAATTGGGGGTATAGCAGCTTTTCTCCTCGATAGAAGGTCTACAGCATTCAGCTCTAAGGATGTTACGAGTGTCCCTTTCTAAGAGGTTTCTTATCCATTTTTTAATGAATTTTGCATCGTGGTCCTTAGGGAACCACTCAGAACTTCTTGGGTGTTTCAGATTTAATGGGGAAAACATATCTTCCCCTAAGGGGTCAAGGATAATGCCCTTAGAGGATGATGGGAGTTCCTCTTATGGATTGTAAAATTCTTGATCATCTTCATCAAGATCAAGGACATACTCATCATGTGTGTCTGAGGCTTCTATATCATTAGATTCGTTATCTCCCATATTGTAAAGAGCATTATGATATTTTGTGCCGCTAAAGACACCCAGATAAGTTGTGCCGCTAAGGACACCCGCATAAGTTGTGCCGCTAAGGACACCCAGATAAGTTGTGCCGCTAGGGACACCTTGGGAGTTTGAGGTGCGAGGACCTTCATTAGAAGTTGAGGTGCTAAGACCTCTTTGTATTGAAGAGGTGCTTGGATCTCCTATATTGATCTAATCAATGTTTTTACTTTTCTTAAGTCTTTTACCCCTTAATTTAGTGATCTTGTCTGAGTAGAGGTTTGGCATTTCTGAGACTTTGTCCTCATCAGGGAATGACCTTTTAGAGGACATGATCTGAATTAAGGTCTCAAACATGTAGGACTTCAATTCCTTATGAAGGGTTTTTTGCAGGGCTTCATTTTCTAAGTTAGGAGTAGGGGTAGAAGCCTTTGTCTGAGTCAGAGTCAGACATGGTATATAGGAAATGTGAACTTGTAAAAAGTGGTAAATCCCTTTAATGAAAGATAATTAGGGAGGATTTCCCTTAATAATAGTGACACGGTTTATAGATGAAGGAATGTCAAGAGAATAATTCCTCTCTTACTATAATTAATTTTGTTATAGAATGTTGAAAAGGCCAGTTAAATGAGGATTACCTGCTAAAACCCCTTTTTAAAAAAAATAAATGTTTATGAATAAGTTTGTAAAATAACAACAACTTGTGGATGAAATCTGAAATAATAAAAGGTAGCGATGTTCTATTCAGGAACCTTTAAATATTGTGATGTAAATGGCTGCTTGGACTGCATTAAAGGAATAATGCATAATGTCAGCCTCCGTTCTTGTAATGAAATGTCTGACTCGGCCCAATACTCACCCCCTCCTAGCAGCTGTTGGACCCTTAATTGCCCATCAAGCTCCGGGTAGGTCACCACCAGGATGTTGGACATTAAGGAAATATGTGTCTGGTACGCACCCCTACTATGTTGGGAGGACGTCCCCAGCTGGCCCTCCATGATCTTCCTGGTCCAGCAGGTCCTCCCACCTTTTCCTGCAGTGGACTCTGCCGACTATAGACCCCCAGGGACCGCACTTCAGGGCAATGGTTTTTCACATCTCCTGCTTCTGATGGGCGCTGACCTGTATATAAACAAGAGATGAAGCAAATCATTGTAACTGCTAGTAAAGGGTTCCATGTCGGGGTCACACACATTTTGGAGACATCTATCACAAGCAAGTAACACATCTCAATACACTACATGTGTACTTCTTACATGCTTACTACCACATATAGGGCTATACACACTTTTGTAGTAATTGGCAGAGTATCCTCAATCTTGGTTGTGTCCTACACTGATGAAGACAGCCCACTAACACCATGGAGTCCTGGGCCATCTGACATGTAGAGTGCTCTAAGCTACTACAGCACACACAACAGCATTCAGACCTTCTGAAGGGTTACTTACTTGTGGATGTTTGTACACACCTTGTTACAGCCAGGCTCATGTACAAAATGCATCCAGTACCTACTGCCTAACACCATAGTACAGATTGACAGCAAACGCAAAGGTCATAATGAAAGAGTTTGCATGGTACCACTCTGGTATTGTCTGGCTATGTAGACAACATAAATGGATACTATACAATGTGTGACAGAGTTATAGTTGTTTGTACTAGCATATGGCAGGACATACCTCCTGCTGTATGTGGAGTTGACACAGGGATGGCATCCACAAACTAAAGAATACCTAAGTGTATATGTTGCCCTTTAACAAGCTGCTGAACCAAAAAGAGTCAACAGACTCACACATTAGCAATTTCCAGGATAGTCAAAATTTCACATGAGTATTAGGCATGTAAATGCAAGCATGGCGTTGGGAAGAGTCACAACACACCTGTAGAAGTAAAAGGCCTGACCTACTTCTATCACACACACCCACACTGTGGCACAATGAAAAGAAGTAACAGATCAGGGGGTGACCTCTGACAACATTCTGAAATTAGAACATGCAAAGGCAATCTTGACATATTGTGGTGGAAGGGACTCATTTTGGGAACATTCAAGGATCAGCAGAACTATAGGGAAGGAAACCTGTTACTCACAAGTGCAGACTGAAATTACTGTGCCTGTCAGCCTCTGCCATACCTAATGATGGGTACAAATCTTCATCAGTCCTTACCCTCTGCAGGCAGTGCAGACTCATCCCACATGTACACCAGATTCTCAGTACTTCAGTTTAGAAATGTAACTCTGAATATTACAAATGTCTACGCGACAAGGTGGGGGAAATCAAGTAACACGAAATCAAGAAAAAGACGAAGGAGAACAAAGAGGGGCATGAGGTAGAGGAAAGAGCAAAGGGAGAGGGAGGACTTCATGACTGATGAAGGAACAATCATTGGAGGGAATCTTCCCTGAAGCACAAAGTCTATCAAAAGTCACTGTCAACCTGAATCAAGAAAGAATATCTTAATTGAGGCCTCACTTATTGCCCTACAGCAACACCAGACTTTACGGATACCAAGATTGAATTATATAAATACATCAGGAAATTGAAATTGCATGCGCATTTTACATTGAAACCTAAGCAAAATATAGAATGGAAGATCCAGAAACAAAAACCCACATCTTTTAAAATAAAAGATATAAACCAGCTATTGTAAATTCAGGATCTGGTTTAAACACAAAAACAACCGAGAGAAATGGTGAGACACCCGGAGAATACATATGAAAGAACAATAACAGATATGAAAAAAAATAAAACGAATGGGTTTTATCACAGGTGAATGTACCTCAAGTGGATGTAAAAAACAAGTTGAAATTCTGCCCACAATTTCCTCCGAGTAATAAAAGTGATTTATTCCACAAGCTAATAGTTGATGACTTGAACAAATTGAGAGGCAGGTGGCGCAGTGGAAAGGACCGGGGTCATTTCTCTCATAAAGATTGGCAGGACATTGTCACCTTGAAAAAAGGTCACTCCCTTATCATAAAAACCTCCGGATAAGGGAAACAACATGGTCTTAATGGACCTGGAATTGAATTTGAAGGAGGCAATGAGACAATTGGAATTACAATCCACTATCAACGCCTCTCAACAAATCCTTTGAAGAAGATGGAAAAAGAATTTCACATGAAGCTCCAAATGTGGTACAACAAAAATGTATTGGAATGGGAGAAATTTATGTATCTGAAAACTGAACATACCAAAATTGCCATCTTCGACTTTTTACCAAAAGTCATAGATCGGCTGTCAGCCTGCGTTGGAATGTTTAATTTTTTAAGGGCCTGCCACTTAAAAATATTTTCGCCTGCATTCACAAAGGGGAAGGGGTCCTCTGGAACCTCTTCCCATTTGCAAGTGCTTTACCATCCTCTTGAAGAGGGCGGTAAATTGCGAGTGTTTTGCGACCGCAATTGCAGTCACAAAACATTCTTCCATAGGCCTCTGACTTACTATTAGGAAGCGACGCCCTTGGAACGTCCCTTCCTAATAGCAACTCGCAATTCCGCTTTAGCGAGTCGCAAAAAATTGTGACTTGCTAAATAGGGATTGCACATGACCCTATTATTCATGACAATATTTTTTTATATGTTTATGATTCTCAAACTTTTTTTGGCACCTGTTGCGCCAATCATTTTAGGGGTCTTTGCTTTTCTCTTGTTTTCTATCGTTCTTGGGCTTCCCCATCCACTGTCCCCCGAACCCTGTAGCCACATCATGGGTATAATAAGTGTATCTCATAGATGCACAATAACCAGCACGCGCTGATTCTATTCCAAGGCCCTTCACCGCACGACATGTCTAACATACTAAATGCCACTTAACACTCTCAACGTCCTCATGCTTAATGTGAGAGGGCTCAATAACCCAGTCAAACGCAGGGCAATCCTTTCCTATTTGGAGAGCACTGGCACTGATATTTGTCTCCTTCAAGAGACACACCTCGAAAGATTGCCATCGGCTCAGGTCCCACATGCTCCCCACGGTAAACAGCGTTTACCCCAAAACATTTACAATGCAGGGAATCACAACGCAGTTGTTACAACGACCGCTTTGTGATTCTGCATACCATTACTTCGCCAGTCAGAACAATGACTTGTGGAGGGATTTAAAATCCAGCACCTTCTCTAGTGTCCGCACAGACTGGAGTTGGAATAGTAAATTATACTATTCCAACATCCAGCGCCCCTCCTCCGCAAATCGTTGTTCCGACTTGTGGAGTAATGGTATGCGGAACCACAAAGCGGTCGTTGTAACGACCGCGTTGTGATTCCCTGCTTTGTAAAAGCCAGCAGAATAACATCACATATTCGCTCCCCACAAAATTCTTCTCATTGATGCCCTCCAAGACAGCAGGGGTGATGATCTTAGTGTCACAGACATTCAAAGTGAAGGTGACAAACTAGGTGGCAGAAATCAAGGGCAGGCTGCTTACGCACCAGTTTGCAACTGGTGGACACACTCTAGTCATGGGGTCCATATATGCATCCAATGAAGGACAGGAACAGTTCTTGTATGCAGCACTGACTGATGCTACTGCTACAACGGAGCGGAAAAGTTTGCTAGGGGGTGACCTTAATTTGGTATTCGATAACACCCTAGATAGGTCTGCCCAACGCACAGGTCAGGTTGGCGCTCTGTCCCATGCTGGTGTGGCTCGGTTCGACGACGTAGGCCACGTAGATCTTTGGAGATGCTTTCACCCGCAGCTCCAAGAATACTCCTACTACTCTAGCGCCCATAAAACCTATGCGCGTCTTGACTATTTGATGAGCTCTACGGCGCTCCGCGACATCACAAAGACAGTAGAAATTCTAGTAGCAGCATTGTCCGACCAAGCGCCGTTGGTGGCCACTATGACATTACCACCCATCCACTGCCAGCACGACAGTGGCTTCTATGGGACACCCTCCTATAGAGTGCAGACGTGGTTGCCCAAATACAAAAAGCACTTGAAGAGTATGTAAGACATAATGACAATCCTGACACGCTCATGTCCACCAGATGGGAAGCCCTGAAGGCAGTAATCAGGGGGCAAACTAATTGCCATATCATCTGCGGATAATGCAGATCGTAAACAAAAGAGAGAGGAGGTCATGCAGAAAGTGAGGGAACTGCCCGGGCTGCCAATTGATGGCAGCCCGGGCACAGCTGGCGGCCATCGACCAGGACAAAGCGGAGTATGCTGCACTTCGCTTGCCCCATTCCTTCTACGCTGGGAGGGACAGGTGCGGGCAACTGCTAGCACATAAATTAAGAGAAGCTCAACAACTCCAAGAGGTCCAAGAGACCAGGAACCAAGGGGGGAAAGTGATTTCTGATGACGCTGCCATTGCCGAGACGTTTCAAGACTTATATGCACACTGTCGCAGGCCCACCTTCCCCCAATGAACCCGGGGCAGGCGGAGCATATAGAAAGGGAGATACGAATTGAAGAAGTTTTAGCGGCCATTCTCAAGACTTAAGCCAGCTAAATCCCCTGGCCCAGATGGCTACACCACAGCCTTCTACAAACAATTCTGCCCCACACTTGCACCCCTACTGACCAAGCTTTTTAATTCCTTTGCGTCCCCAGGGACGATTCCCCCATCTATGCTGGAGGCCGCAATTATGGTCATCCCTAAGTCAGGGAAAGATAAGACTACATGCATGGCCTACAGGCCGATTTCCCTCCTGAATATCGTTTGAAACTCAACACTGGGATCCTAGCTGCTCGGATAGCTCCTTATATGCCCGGGCTCATAGCCCCCGAGCAGGTGGGGTTTATCCCCCAGCGACAGACCAGTGACAACACCAAGAGGGTCCTGCATCTCATAGAGAAGAGGTTGCGCATTCTGGGAGACTACATGCTGATCACCATCGATGCCTAGAAGGCCTTCAATCGTGTTCACTGGCCCTACCTAGAGCAGGCCATGACCCGCATAGGCCTGGAAGAGAGAATGAGGAAGTTCATCCTAAATTGCTACCATTCCTCCACAGCCTCAGTGAGAGTTAATGGACACACTTCAGCTCCGTTCCCCATCTGTAGAGGCACAAAACAGGGGGTGTCCTTTGTCGCCCCTGCTCTTTGTCTTATACATGGAGCAGTTGGCGCAGCGAGTCAGAGGGCACCCACAAATCATAGGCATCCCTTTTGGAGGCGACATCCACACTATTAGCTTGTATGCGGACGACGTCCTTGTTACCCTAGCGGACCCGGAGACCGCCCTGGGAGCCTTTCTGGGGAAACTGGACGCTTTCGCAAAAGCCTTTGGTTCAAAGTAAATATCAGGAGATCCACAGCCCTAAATCTGTCACTTTCACCACAGGCGCTGACACGCCTCCAAAGTGGGCATCCCATACAATGGTTTAACGAGACTGTCCCATACTTGGGAATTCACTTAGCGCCCACGCTACAGCCCACGGCGTCGGTAAATTATAACAAACAACACAAGCAAATCCACTCAGACCTGCAGCGATGGAAACACTACCCTATTTCCTGGCTGGGGGGCATTGCAGCTATCAAAATGATTATCCTACCCAAAATCCTCTACATCTTTCAGACTCTCCCCTTGCCGCCACCTACTGGCTGGCTGCAACCTGTACAGTCAGAACTCTCCCTTTTCATCTGGCAGAGCGGCAAACCTAGAATGAAGAGGACTGTTAGCTCTCTTCCACCTAATAAAGGGGGATTGGGGATTCCAGATATCACACTATACTATAAAGCCGTACAACTGCGGCATCTGGTCGAATGGAGCCGCACTGAATCAGGGAAGCACTGGCTATTCCAGGACCGAGCAGTGGCGGGCACCTCTCTTATAAAGATCCCCTTCCTTAAGAAATCGCTGAGACCACCCAATCTTTATGCGTCGCACATCATCCGCACCACATTATCTACATGGGACCAGACTAGTGGGAGACATGGACTGACTACCTTCCCCTCCCCCTTACACCACTTTTCGACAGCCCCGACTTTAGTCCATGGATAGGCGAGACGTCTTTCAAACAATGGAGAACCCCAGAATGCCAGGCGCTGGGCCATTTATTTAATGGGGAAGGCATCATCCCCTTCACCCAGCTTAGGGCCGATTATGGCCTGCCCAAGAACCGAAAGACTGCGATATTTGCAGTTAAGACATTGGGCATTACACTTGGACATCAGGCCGCAAGCGCAAAGACATCTCACCCCCTATGAATGGTTGGTGGTTACATGGTCCTCAAACAAAAAACTGCTCTCGGACCTATATAAAATGCTACTCACTCGAATCATATGCGTATACAATGCAGGCTGTGCACGCTGAGAGAGGGACCTCTGCCAAAAACTTAGCAGCAAAGAATGGGAAGGGGTATACCACAGGGCGCGACATACCACGACCCATATGGGTCTCACAGAAACACTGACCAAATTAGCATCCTACTGGTACTATACCCCAGAACGGCTACACCAGATGGACCCCAAGCACAGCGCAGACTGCTGGAGAGGGTGTGGGAAAAAGGGAACGTTGGTCCATCTCCTTTGGGACGGAGAGCTCTTACAACATTACTGGTCTCAAATCCTAGATGACATTGACAAACACCTCAAAACTGAGCTACCCAGGTTTCCAGCTTATGTTCTCTTGGGCATCCTGAACCCCCTCACATATCCCCTAAAGTCCAGAAGAGGGCAATAGAAAGTGATAGCCTTTGGTAAAGCCAAACAAAACATACTACTACATTGGAGGACCCCCAAGATCTCCACACACAGGTTGGCTGCAGCGGCTGTGGCGCATACTAGGGATGGAAAAAATCTCACTCACACTGGCAGGGAAAAGCTAAATGTTTAGCGAGCTCTAGCAAGCATTCTTGACTCTCCCATCACAAGAATTTCGGGAACTAACATGCCCCAGATATCTCCGCCTGCTATGACTTACTTTATTAGACACAAGTACCCGGCAGGATCCGTCATAGCAGCGACACCTCACGACGCAACACTATACCCAACAGGCAGTGGATGTGGAAGGGGGGGGGGCCCCCGGGAGGGGGGCGGGAGTGTTATTGTTAAATTTGCGTTTACCTTCCCTTAATATTATCGGTCCTAAATGTTCATCTTTTGGGTTACCCACATGCTGAGCCTTTCTGCAAATCACATAGTTATTCTGGCAGCTCATTCAATAAAAAGATTTAAACCTAAAAAATAATATAATACATGTAATCTAAAAAATTATAGTTATAATTATTATAAAATGTTTAAAATTAGAAATAATAAATATAATGTAAAAAAATGTAACATACATATATATATAATATCATATAGATCTATTTTCTTAAGAATATTAATTAAAACATTATTATAATTATAACATGTTAGAAACGTAGTAAAAATTATAAATATATATATATATATATATTGCAGTACTCCATCCACCAATAATCCAATAGCACACAACGAATTAGGATAGACACGCGGACCCAAAGTTTCTTCGTGCTTATTTATTTAGTGTTTCTGCCCTGCATCCCATGCCGCCATGACGTGTTTCGGTCCGACCTGGAGCTTGATCACATATATATATGTATATTTATATATTCAGGATAAGATCCCAGTTTCAACAGTCTTCGTCACTGAAAACATCCAGGCACTCACGAGCAGGGTTTTATCAAAAGCTTATTTATTTAAGCAATATACCATGTATATTTTTATACATATATATATATATATATATATATATATATATATATACACACACACACACACACACACACACACACACATGGCCCAGTAAAATAAAAATAAAAATAATATATATATATATATATAATAAATTAAAAGATAAAAATATTTTTATTCTTTTACAATTATATTTACACTACATTGCCAGCAATAGTGGGGAAAATATTGGACAGCGGAGGGGATAACATTACTTTTCTCACTCTAGGCAGTGCATCATTAGTGAAAGTGTTGGATAGCGTAGAGGTACAAATTACTATTCCCACTCCAGTGAAGGCAACCGTAGGGAATGTTTTGGATAGCAGAGGAATAATTTACTATTCCTACTCCAGCAAGTACAACAGTAGGGAAACTGTTGGATAGCGTAGGGGAATCATTTCCGATTCCCACTCCATCAAATACAACAGTCGGGGGCGTGGTCAAGTGCAGAGCATGATGGCCGCGTAGTCCGTTAGCTCGGCTGTCCAAGTGCTCCCTCATCTATCCTGATTGACTGTCCGTCGTCCCTGAAAGCAGCCCATGCCTGCGGAAGGCTAGCGGTGCCCTCCCAGCCTTCTCCAGTGCCGTGCCACTCCAGATTGGGGAGTAATAGCGAGCTGAAGATCCGAGCCTGCGCAGGTCCCTGAAGCCGGGATCCACGTTGGTGTAGCCTGCTCGGCGGCGCTCCCCGCCCAGCCCAGCCTCGCCAAGCGCCCGCACCGTGGGGCGGGGCGCAGCACGTCAGTTCTTTAGCGGTGAGTGCCCGCAGAGGAGCGTGAAGGGGGAGACCCCCCGAGGTGCTGCGGGGAGACGGTGGGGGCGGTGAAAGGCCCGAGAACATAGAAGCTGCCCTTCCTGCCTCCTTCTAATGACTCCTGGCCGCTGCTCGCGGTGAAAAGCTGAGACCGGACCTGGAGTGGGGCCTCAAGGTGCATGGACTCGGTGCACTCTGGTGGAGTGTTGTGGGGGCTTTGGCTCCACTGGTAATCCTTCTGCTTCAATCTTAACACCAGGGTGGCACCTGAATACAGTGTGACTGTGCATCACAGGCGCAAGGTCTCTTTGCTGCTTAGAGGGAGATGGGGCCTCACTGAAGCTGCCATACGGCCCATAATTTATGCTGATGTGGTGTTGGCGGTGTGATCTTCGTGGCTGCGGACCGAAGCGTGGACTGTGACTGGGTCTGGCGGGAGCTGCAAAGAGAGGTCCGGGAGCTGCAGGACTCTCGCACCACCATGGACCACAAGCTGGACGATTTTGAAGGCCGGCTCAGCCGTAACAACCTTTGCATCCTGGGTGTTCCAGAGAAGTCGGAGGGGCAGGCTCCTGATCTATTCGTGGAGGACCTTATACTTAAACATCTGCAACCCAAGGGCCTCAGTTAGTTCTTCGTAACAGAAAGGGCTCACAGGGTCCCAGGCGGCCGCCCCTAACCGGGCGCTCCCCCGCGGCCCATGTTGGCTCAGGTTCTGAATTTCCGAGATAGAGATGTGATCCTCCAGAACACTAGACTCACTGCTCCTCTCCGTTATGAAAATGCCTTCATCACCTTTTTTCCGGACTTCACACAAAGAGTCCAGAAGCAACTAATATATTTTCTATTAGTAAAGGGTGACCTGAGAGAGAAGGGAGTGAAATATTCAATGTTGTTTCCAGCTCGGCTCCGAGTTGAGGTGGATGGAAAAGCATGGTTCTTCGACCGGCCAGAGAAGGTGATGGAATGAATGGAGTATTGGGGGAATCAGGGCTCAGCGGACCATGGAGGAGGTGACAGTGCGGACACTCAGCCGTCTTGAAGCCGGGGCCTGGACATAGGCCACCCGTCTTGGCTGTGAAAGGGATCTTTGGGCCGGGAGGGCTAGGGAGGGTGAGATATTTGTGCTGTAGCTAAGGGAACTGCTGGTTAATCTACGATTCCATATTTCTAGTTTGTAGTAGGGGACAACAGCTCTGATTGGGACACAGACATGGAGCCCATTGCTGTTTCCCCCCCTGTTTTTTCTCTTCCTTTGAATTTTTCTAGGGCGACAGGCACTCTGCAAGTTTTAGATGGGCAGTTTAGAGCCCGGGGGGCAGGGCAGCAGGGTGGGGGGTGTTGGGATGGGGTGTTTGGTGCGTTTATTGTATTTTTGTTTTTGAGTCACATCAGCACAATATTTGACAGACGGAATGCAGAGGTTTGTCAACTGTACCATCTAGACGATGGGGGTAGGGAAGTGAAGGTTCTGAGTTGGAACGTAAATGGGTTGGGGACAAAATAAAACAGAGTGTGGTTCTTCAGTATCTTAAAAGGCAGGCGCCGGGCGTGGTCCTGCTTCAGGGAAGCATCTAGTTGGGAACTCGTGCAAAGGTCTGCACAGAATGGGGTACAATTTGGTCGCACAATCAGGGTACACATCGGGTTCCAGTGGGATGGGCATTTTGATTCGCAACGCGTTCCCATTGGCAGTGACTTCCACGTGGGAGGACGGGAGAGGCAGATACACCAGGGTTACGGGCGTGTAGGAAGGTCGACACATAACATTCCTATCTATCTATGTTCCTCGGGGCTACAGGGTACGACATTTACCGATTTGGGGGCGGTCCTGCTCGATGTCCTTGTGTCAGGCTCCTTCTTCACGTCTCTTCGGGATTGTGGTGAAATACCTATGGCTTCCCCCTCACGACGTCCCCAAGAGTCTTGTGGAATACACAGACTGCTAGGATAGTCAGGTGAGGGAAGGAAAGGAAGGGGACAGCAGGGAGGGAGAATAATGGAAAATAATGAGCCCTTAAATCAGGAGAGAAGAATGGGGTGAGACCAGGGATTTAACCAACTGCAATAGAAGAACAAAAGGCAGGCGTTGGAACTCTCATCTCATTACGTGCATTGTCATTTCTACGGGCTAGTCAAAGAACCATGCTTTTCCATCCGCCTCAACTTGGAGGCGAGCTAGAAACAACACTGAATAATTCAATCCCTTCTCTCTCCGGTCACGCTTTACTGATAGAAAAGATCTTCGTTGCTTCTGGACTCTTTGTGTGATGTCCGGGAAAAAGGTGATGGACGCATTTTCATAACGGAGAGGAGCAGTGAGTCTAGTGTTCTGGAGGATCACATTTCTATCTCGAGATTCAGGACCCGAGCCAACATGGGCCGCGGGGGAGCGCCCATTTTGGGACGGCCGCCCGGGACCCTGTGCGCCCTTTCTATTACGAAGAACTTACTGAGGCCCTTGAGTTGCAGATGTTTAAGTATAAGGTCCTCCACGAATAGATCAGGAGCCTGCCCCTCAAATTTTTTCGTAACACCCAGGATGCGAAGTTTGTTACGGCGGTGCCGGCCTTCAAAATCATCCAGCTTGTGGTCCATGGTAGTGCAAGAGTCCTGCAGCTCCCGGACCTCTCTTTGCAGCTGTGAGACGTCCTCCACCAGGCTGGTGTCCGTGATCTCTACCTGGTAGCCATCGCGCTGCCCGCCCCACTTCCTGTTTGGGGTTGCCTGTCCATCATACAAGAGACGACTGCGTTAAAGTTGCCTCCCAAGATGAAGAGTCCCTCAGGGACAGCGAGCAGAACCACCCCCAAATCGACAAATGTCGTACCCTGTAGCCCTGAGGAACATAGATAGATAGGAATGTTATGTGTCGACCTTCCCACACGCCCGTAACCCCGGTGTATCTGCCTTTCCCGTCCTCCCTCGTGGAAGTCACTGCCAATGGAAACGCGTTGCGACTTGCGAATCTAAATACCCACCCCACTGGAACCCGATGTGAACCCTGAGTGTGTGACCAATTTGTACCCCATTCTGTGCAGACCTTTGCACGAGTTTCCAACTAGATGCGTCTCTGAAGCAGAACCACGTCTGGCGCCTGCGTTTTAAGATACTGAAGAACCACACTCTGTTTTATTTTGTCCCCAAATCATTTAGGGCTAGTCTACAACATACTTAACTATACATGTGTTCACTTCTGATGTTAGAGAACTCCCTCTGAATCTCCCCCTTGATCTTCCCTCCTGTGCTAGGATACAAAGATGAACAGTGCTGTGGAGAGAAAGTATAAGTGAACAGCAGGCCAGGTTAATATGCAGGACTCTCGCACTACCATGGACCACAAGCTGGATGATTTTGAAGGCCCGCTCCGCCGTAACAACCTTCGCATCCTGGGTGTTCCGGAGAAATTGGAGGGGCAGGCTCCTGATCTATTCGTGGAGGACCTTATACTTAAACATCTGCAACCCAAGGGCCTCAGTAAGTTCTTCGTAATAGAAAGGGCTCACAGGGTCCCGGGCGGCCGTCCCAAACCGGGCGCTTCCCCGCGGCCCATGTTGGCTCGAATGCTGAATTTCGAGATAGAAATGTGTTCCTCCAGAACACTAGACTCACTGCTCCTCTCCGTTATGAACATGCGTCCATCAACTTTTTCCCGGACATCACACAAAGAGTCCAGAAGCAACGAAGATATTTTCTATCAGGAAAGCGTGACCTGAGAGAGAAGGGATTGAACTATTCAGTGTTGTTTCCAGCTCGCCTCCGAGTTGAGGCGGATGGAAAAGCATGGTTCTTTGACCGGCCGGAGACAATGATGGAATGGATGGAGTATCAGGGAAATCAGAGCTCAGCGGACCATAGAGGAGGTGACAGTGCGGACACTCAGCCGTCTTGAAGCCGGGGCCTGGACAAAGGCCACCCGTCTTGGCAGTGAAAGGGATCTTTGGGCCGGGAGGGCTAGGGAGGGTGAGATATTTGTGCTGTAGCTAAGGGATCTGTGGTTAATCTACAATTCCATATTTCTAGTTTGTATTAGGGGAAAACAGCTCTGATTGGGACACAGACATGGAGCCCACTGCTGGTTCACCCCCCTGTTTTTTCTCTTCCTTTGAATTTTTCTAGGGCGACAGGCACTCTGCAAGTTTTAGATGGGCAGTTTAGAGCCCGGAGGGCAGGGCAGCAGGGTGGGGGTGTGTTGGGATGGGGTGTTTGGTGCATTTATTGTTTTTGAGTCACATCAGCACTATATTTGACAGAGGGAATGCAAAAGTTTGTCAACTGTACCATCTAGACGATGGGGGGTAGGGAAGTGAAGGCTATGAGTTGGAACGTAAATGGGTTGGGGACAAAATCAAACGGAGTGTGGTTCTTCAGTATCTTAAGAGGCTGGCGCCGGACATGGTCCTGCTTCAGGAGACGCATCTAGTTGGGAACTCATGCAAAGGTCTGCACAGAATGGGGTACAAATTGGTCGCACACTCAGGGTTCATATCGGGTTGGCAGTGACTTCCACGTGGGAGGACGGGAGAAGCAGATACACCGAGGTTACGGGCGTGTGGGAAGGTCGACACATAACATTCCTATCTATCTATGTTCCTCGGGGCTACAGGGTACGACATTTGCCGATTTGGGGGCGGTCCTGCTCGCTGTCCCTGAGGGACTCTTCATCTTGGGAGGCAACTTTAACGCAGTCGTCTCTGGTATGATGGACAGGCATCCCCCACAGGAAGCGGGACGGGCGGCGCGATGGCTACCAGGTAGAGATCACGGCCACCAGCCTGGTGGAGGACGTCTCACAGCTGCAAAGAGAGGTCCGGGAGCGGCAGGACTCTCACACTACCATGGGCCACAAGCTGGATGATTTTGAAGGCCGGCTCCGCCGTAACAACCTTCGCATCCTGGGTGTTCCGGAGAAATTGGAGGGGCAGGCTCCGGATCTATTCGTGGAGGACCTTATACTTAAACATTTGCAACCCAAGGGCCTCAGTAAGTTGTTCATAATAGAAAGGGCTCACTGGGTCCCGGGCGGCTGTCCCAAACCGGGCACTCCCCCACGGCCCATATTGGCTCGGGTCCTGAATTTCGAGATAGAAATGTGATACTCCAGAACACTAGACTCACTGCTCCTCTCCGTTATGAAAATGCGTCCATCACCTTTTTCCCGGACATCACACAAAGAGTCCAGAAGTAACGAATATCTTTTCTATCAGTAAAGCGTGACCTGAGAGAGAAGGGATTGAATTATTCAGTGTTGTTTCCAGCTCGCCTCCGAGTTGAGGTGGATGGAAAAGCATGGTTCTTTGACCGGCCGGAGACAGTGATGGAATGGATGTAGTATCAGGGAAATCAGAGCTCAGCTGACCATAGAGGAGGTGACAGTGCGGAAACTCAGCCGTCTTGAAGCTGAGGCCTGGACAAAGGCCACCCGTCTTGGCAGTGAAAGGGATCTTTGGGCCGGGAGTGCTAGGGAGGGTGAGATATTTGTGCTGTAGCTAAGGGATCTGTGGTTAATCTACAATTCCATATTTCTAGTTTATATTAGGGGAAAACAGCTCTGATTGGGACACAGACATGGAGCCCACTGCTGGTTCACCCCCCTGTTTTTTCTCTTTCGTTGAATTTTTCTAGGGGGACAGGCACTCTGCAAGTTTTAGATGGGCAGTTTAGAGCCCGGAGGGCAGGGCAGCAGGGTGGGGGTGTGTTGGGATGGGGTGTTTGGTGCATTTATTGTTTTTGAGTCACATCAGCACTATATTTGACAGGGAATGCAAAGGTTTGTCAACTGTACCATCTAGATGATGGGGGGTAGGGAAGTGAAGGTTCTGAGTTCGAATGTAAACGGGTTGGGGGACAAAATCAAACGGAGTGTGGTTCTTCAGTATCTTGAAAGGCAGGCGCCGGACGTGGTCCTGCTTCAGGAGACGCATCTAGTTGGGAACTCATGCAAAGGTCTGCACAGAATGGGGTTCAAATTGGTCGCACACTCAGGGTTCATATCGGGTTCCAGGGGGGTGGGAATTTTGATTCGCAGCGCGTTTCCATTGGCAGTGACTTCCACGTGGGAGGACGGGAGAAGCAGATACACCGGGGTTACGGGCGTGTGGGAAGGTCGACACATAACATTCCTATCTATCTATGTTCCTCGGGGCTACAGGGTACGACATTTGCCGATTTGGGGGCGGTCCTGCTCGCTGTCCCTGAGGGACTCTTCATCTTGGGAGGCAACTTTAACGCAGTCGTCTCTGGTATGATGGACAGGCATCCCCCACAGGAAGCGGGACGGGCGGCGCGATGGCTACCAGGTAGAGATCACGGCCACCAGCCTGGTGGAGGACGTCTCACAGCTGCAAAGAGAGGTCCGGGAGCGGCAGGACTCTCACACTACCATGGGCCACAAGCTGGATGATTTTGAAGGCCGGCTCCGCCGTAACAACCTTCGCATCCTGGGTGTTCCGGAGAAATTGGAGGGGCAGGCTCCGGATCTATTCGTGGAGGACCTTATACTTAAACATTTGCAACCCAAGGGCCTCAGTAAGTTGTTCATAATAGAAAGGGCTCACTGGGTCCCGGGCGGCTGTCCCAAACCGGGCACTCCCCCACGGCCCATATTGGCTCGGGTCCTGAATTTCGAGATAGAAATGTGATACTCCAGAACACTAGACTCACTGCTCCTCTCCGTTATGAAAATGCGTCCATCACCTTTTTCCCGGACATCACACAAAGAGTCCAGAAGTAACGAATATCTTTTCTATCAGTAAAGCGTGACCTGAGAGAGAAGGGATTGAATTATTCAGTGTTGTTACCAGCTCACCTCCGAGTTGAGGTGGATGGAAAAGCATGGTTCTTTGACCGGCCGGAGACAGTGATGGAATGGATGTAGTATCAGGGAAATCAGAGCTCAACTGACCATAGAGGAGGTGACAGTGCGGAAACTCAGCCGTCTTGAAGCCGAGGCCTGGACAAAGGCCACCCGTCTTGGCAGTGAAAGGGATCTTTGGGCCGGGAGTGCTAGGGAGGGTGAGATATTTGTGCTGTAGCTAAGGGATCTGTGGTTAATCTACAATTCCATATTTCTAGTTTATATTAGGGGAAAACAGCTCTGATTGGGACACAGACATGGAGCCCACTGCTGGTTCACCCCCCTGTTTTTTCTCTTTCGTTGAATTTTTCTAGGGGGACAGGCACTCTGCAAGTTTTAGATGGGCAGTTTAGAGCCCGGAGGGCAGGGCAGCAGGGTGGGGGTGTGTTGGGATGGGGTGTTTGGTGCATTTATTGTTTTTGAGTCACATCAGCACTATATTTGACAGAGGGAATGCAAAGGTTTGTCAACTGTACCATCTAGATGATGGGGGGTAGGGAAGTGAAGGTTCTGAGTTCGAATGTAAACGGGTTGGGGGACAAAATCAAACGGAGTGTGGTTCTTCAGTATCTTAAAAGGCAGGCGCCGGACGTGGTCCTGCTTCAGGAGACGCATCTAGTTGGGAACTCATGCAAAGGTCTGCACAGAATGGGGTTCAAATTGGTCGCACACTCAGGGTTCATATCGGGTTCCAGGGGGGTGGGAATTTTGATTCGCAGCGCGTTTCCATTGGCAGTGACTTCCACGTGGGAGGACGGGAGAAGCAGATACACCGGGGTTACGGGCGTGTGGGAAGGTCGACACATAACATTCCTATCTATCTATGTTCCTCGGGGCTACAAGGTACGACATTTGCCGATTTGGGGGTGGTCCTGCTCGCTGTCCCTGAGGGACTCTTCATCTTGGGAGGCAACTTTAACGCAGTCGTCTCTGGTATGATAGACAGGCATCCCCCACAGGAAGCTGGGCGGGCGGCGCGATGGCTACCAGATTTCATGAATGCAATGGGCCTGGTTGGAGATTGCTTCACCCTGATCAAAAGCAGTATACATTCCACTTGGGGGCACACAACAAGCCTCTTGCGGCTGGACTACTGTCTAGTCCCCACCGCACAAAAGTCCTACATAACGGAAGTCACACACTTGGCTAGAGGCATCTCAGATCATTCTCCGCTGTGGGTCCACATAGTTGTAACTCGGGGCACAGCAGGGACGGTGGCCCCATCAATCCTTGGTATTTGCGTGATCCCAAAATTTGCAAAGACCTCATTGCAACGGGGGGGATTTCAATTGCCATCTTTGCCCAGCTCTTTTCCCAATAGACTCGACATGGTCGCGATGCCCAAAGGACAACGGGGCTCACTTTGAGCACACCGTAGAAGGTGAGGCTTTAACAAACTTTTTATTAAACCAGGATCTGGTCCACACCTTAGATATGGTGCTTATGTTAAAGGACGAGACCCTGCCACCCACCTTCAAGGGGAGAGGATGCTCTTCATATATCGACTATATCATCATCTCAAGGACTATTATAAATAGAGTCTCTAGGGTAGGCATAAAATGGAATCCGTTTAGTGACCATAACCCCCTGATGTTGGATATACTATACCAGCCCGCCCCAACTAGGGAAAACTTTGTAGCGGTTTCCGAGAGGGTTACTGACCAGGGGAGACGCCTAAGGTGGTCTAAGATCAATGGGGAAAGGTTTTATGAATCACTCATTGAGAAGGGGAAAACACCCATTGAGGCGTGCTTAGATGAGAGAATAGAAGGGAAGCAACTACTCACAGCATTTGAACAAATAGTACACCTGGTAGATGGGTTGCTAAAGTCTAGAGCCCCAGCAAAAGAGACTGATAGCCAGCCGCGATGGTTCGACCAAGACTGCTCCAAAGCCCTGAGGAATCTCAAAGACAGTATTAAAGCAAAGCCCAGGGACGCTACTCGGGTTACGTCCTGCAGGAAAAAATATAAAAGTGAGTTGAGCAGGAGGAAAAAGGTTTTACAAGCAGAAGGATGGGCAGACCTTAGAGAAGCTGGGGAAAAGGGGGACATGACCGAATTTTGGAAAATAATAAATAGACCCACATTCCAGGATGATTCGGCCCCCAAACTAGGAACGAACATCACGCCCGACATGTGGATCACTCACTACAGGGGTCTATATAACCATGAAACAGACACCCAGTACTATATAGGGAATACAGATCAAGGTCAGCTTGTAGTTTTTTCCTTAAAGGAAATCAAGGTCGGGATTGAGGGGCTATCAAAAAACAAAGCACCTGGCCTAGACGGAATCCCGTCTGACCTGTTTCTCAGTTCAGTGGAATTATGGGCCCCTAAATTGATGAGAGTCATTAACACTGCAATCCGCTGTGGCTTACCGCCCTCATGGTCTACTGCCACCATCGTCCCCATTTTTAAAAAGGGTAACAGGGATGACCCACAATGTTATCGCCCCATTTCACTAATCAATGTTTCTGCTAAAATCCTGGGAAGGGGAATACTAAACCGGCTGTCTGAGTGGACAGAAACAAATAATATCATCTCAGACGCACAGTACGGTTTTAGGAGGGGTCGTTCTACGAGCGACCAATGCTTGAACCTTTATATGATAGCAGCCAAGTACACCATGGCTAGTGATGAATCCATTTATTTGGGTTTTATGGATCTGGCAGCTGCCTTTGATCATGTTAACAGAGGTAAGCTCTGGAACATGATGACCACCATGGGGATAGAGGTTGGCCTCATTAACATATTAACGGAATTGCACAGCAACACATCTGCACAAGTTAGGTATAATATGCAAGGTGAATGCACAGACTCCTTCCAATGTAATAGTGGGGTCCGTCAGGGTTGTATCCTGGCGCCTTTTTTATTTTCTCTTTATATTAATAATCTTGAACAGCACCTTTTACAGTTGGGAGCCGACTGTCCACGAGTAGGGTTGCGCCATGTTCCTGTGTTACTTTACGCAGATGACGCGGTCCTACTCGGGTGCACACCAAAGAGTTTACAGATTTTAATTGATTGTTTTGTTTCCTTTATGGGTTCATTAGACCTTTCTGTCAATTTGAGTAAATCTTATGTTTTAACTGTTGGCAAAAAAACCCTCTAACAAATGTATCTTTACAATAGGGAGTCATAAGGTTGAGAAGGTTAAGTCATTCTCATAGCTAGGCGTTTTGTTTGATGGGTCACTAACGCTCTGATAGAGGATCGTTGTTGCAAATTGTTTGCGGCCAATGGGGCAATAGCTGGTTATGGCCGAAGGTTGGGGAGATGGTGCCCCGAACAGGTGATGATCCTATATAACTCAATATGTTGCTCTAAAGTTACCTATGGGGCAGAGGTGTGGGGCTTTGTTAATGTCTGTCAATTGCAGCGGGAGGAGAATAAACATCTACGTTCTGTCCTGAAAACCCCACATAGTGTAACAGTCTCAATAGCACACAGGGAGTTAGGGATCCTTCACCTTGAAGATTCGATAAAGGTTAAGCCAATTCTAGCCTGGCTAAAGCTCTGGACAAACCAAGAGGCGAGCCTAAGCAGGGAAATAATGAAGGACTGCTTGGGCAGAGAAAAATGGTCGCGAATTCCGTGGCTCAGCTATGTAAAATCTGTATTGGTAACTCTGGGCCTAGGGAATCTTTTTATTGACCCGACTGCGATCATCCCTCAGCACAAGACAATTGTTAAAAAAGCGTTCTTTGCACTCAGAGCCGCACAAAGAACAGAACGAGAAATGGCTAAAATCATGGTGGGTGCATACAACCTTGTAAAGACCACAGAAGGAATGGAACCCTATTTATATATGTTACATAACGCACAGGAAAGGTTTTTAATGACCCGTTTTAGGCTCAAATTTTTACCTTATTTATTGGGATCACCACTAGGGTACTCGCCCACTATTGAGCAGAGGGGAACCTGCGGCTGCGACAATAGGTTTCCGCAGGATTCCCTTCATTTTGTAATAATATGTCTGTTTTATTCTGTACCCAGACGTACATTTTTGGTAGATATTTAAAAAAAATCAAATATCAAATGTGCAAAGGAGGCCTTGATTTTTTTACAACAAGCTTCGGACCAACTAACATTGTGCTGCATTATTAATTTTATTAAAGTAGCTGTCCGATTAAGAGCAACTAGAGGGGGGGGGATCATGAGAATTCTGTGATTGGTTTTAATGGATCATAATGTTTACTTATTTCATTGGATTTTGTTGTTGCATTTACATTGGGTTACATGTCAACTTGATTGTTTGTTTTAAAAGGGATGAACTTAATGTATAATGATTGTTTGCACTTTTATGGTGATGTTTAATCATCGAATAAAGAATCCAAATGAAATGACTGGAATACTGTCTAGTCCCCACCGCACAAAAGTCCTACATAACGGAAGTCACACACTTGGCTAGAGGCATCTCAGATCATTCTCCGCTGTGGGTCCACATAGTTGTAACTCGGGGCACGACGGGGACGGTGGTCCCCATCAATCCTTGGTATTTGCGTAATCCCAAAATTTGCAAAGACCTCATTGCAATGCTAGATGAATACTTCACCAACAATATGTGGTCTGTTTCCTCTTCCTAGTCCCTGTTGGAGGCCTTCAAAACTGTTATCAGGGATCAGGCTCTGTCTTTGATAGTGGCTCTAACAGGGAGAAGCAGGGGGAGGTGGTGGGGCTGGAGACTGAAATTAGTAGGTTGGAGGGAGAGTTGGATATGGGGGTAATGCAGGCTAAACTTCATCTGTCGAGGCTGAAACAACACGACTACAAGGAGCTGGTCACTGATAGGGCTAAGGCTCTTAGTAGGGAACAATAGGGCAGGTTCTATGACCTAGGGGATAAGACTGGTAAGCTTATCGCATGGTTGGACAAGAGAGAATGGGCTAGCCATCTTTTCCCAGAGGTCCTAACGGGGGGAAGGGGTATCACTTACCGAACCGCAGGAGATAGTAGATGAGTTTTCAGACCACTTTCAGATGGTTTACAAATCAGTCTCCCCTTATCAGACTCCCAGGTATTGCTCCACAACATACTGCTCCCATTTCTTTCCACTGAAGTTCGGGACTAAGTGTATAGCCCACTAGCATCAGACGAGATTGCCCAAGCAATCCGTTCATTAAATTCTGGTAAGGCACTAGGCCCCAACGGGCTTCCTATCGAACTCTACAAACTCAAACCGGACAAACTAGCACCTTATCTAAAAGCAATGTTTGTGGAATCTAGAGACAAAAGGATATTACCCAGGGAACAGAGAGTGGCTACGGTGGTCGAGATTCATAAGGAGGGCAAGACTAAAACGGACTGTGCCTCATACCGACCTATCTCTCTCTTAAACGCTGAACCGAAGATCCTGGCCAAGCTCCTTGCAAACAGACTGGTAAAAGTGATCAGCAGTCTGGTGTACCCCGATCAATTGGGCTTTATGCTCCATAGGAATACGTCCCTAAACTTGCGTAGATTGCACGGGGTGATAGACAGAGTCCACACTCTGCAGGAGCCAGCCATAATCGCGTCGCTTGACGCAACAATGGCCTTCAACACAATGGAATGGCCCAATCTGTGGGCTGAGTTGGTCAAATTTGGGTTTGCCCCTGAGTTCATCAGGTGGGTGCATCTGTTATACACGGAACCGCGCGCCCAAGTAGTAGTAAACAACAGAGTCTCGACTCAGTTCCTGCTTGGTCGGGGCATTTGTCAGGGTTGCCCGCTGTCCCCCCTTCTCTTTTCTCTTGCCTTGGAGCCTCTTGCCGCCTGGATACATTGGGAACCAATGATTAGGGGCATGCGGTGGTCCCCCAGATGGGAGGATCACATATCTTTAAATGCAGATGATATTCTGCTTTACCTGACCTCTCCCTGTAAATCCCTTATTGTGATCCTCGAAGTCCTGGCCTCCTTTGGAAAATATTCGGGGCTCTCAATCAACTGGAAGAAATCCTTATTGTTTGTATTGAGGGGAGATCCCCCTGTCCCTCCGCAAAACTGTCCTATACAGGTCAACACAGAAGGGTTCAAGTACTTAGGAGTCTTTTTCTCTCTAGATCCCTCGGTTAGGTATGCCCGGAATCTCCTTCCCACCCTGCAGAGGCTTAAGAGTGATATTGCCAACTGGAGGAATCTTCCTCTTTCGTTTTTGGGCAGGGCAGCCCTCTTTAAAATTATGGCACTGCCTCGCTTTCTCTATGCCTTACAGAATACCTTGGATGTGGTGCCAGCTGGCTATTTCTGTGAGATTGAGAGCCTTCAGTGGAGTCTACTATGGGATGGCAGGCCCCGTATTGCTCTGAATAAAAAAACACTCACTTGGTATGATGGGGGCATTAGCCTCCCGGATATCAGAAGATACTATTGGGCCTCCCAGTTGGCTGCAATTAACCACGGCACGTATGGTCGAGTTGATGATCCCGGATATGCCATGAATAGATGGCTTCTCTCCGGGGGTAGGTATAGCAGAGCCCTATATTCCCGACCGAAGAAACTGGCATTAACAGGGCCAACGATACATGCAGTTCAGGTCTGGCATGATGTCACGGGCTCCCAGGGTTGGAAAGACAAATTGACTATGGCCACCTCGCTCTGGGATTCCGAGAGACTAGGTAAGCTCTGGAGGACAAAAGGTTTCGATAAGTGGGACCTTATAGGTATCTCCACTGTCAATGATATCTGGGGGAAGGGGAGGATTAAATCCTTTGAGGAAACGCAGGAGGAATATGAACTCACTAATGCCGAATACTTCCGCTATGTACAAGTCCGGCACTCGCTTCTCTCAGCATTGCCCGGGGATATGGAGCCCCCAGAGGCTTCACCTCTGGAGGATAGAATACTGGATGGCCACCTTCTCGAAAAAACGATCTCCTTGATATTTAAAAAACGAATCAACCACAAAGCCAATCCCCTTGAGGCGTTAGGTACACATGGGTACATGATGAGGTAGAGCTTGATGACGAAGATTGGCAGACAGCAGTGCCATCCCCAAGGGAAGTTGCCATCCCAGCCCGCCAGAGATTGGTCCAGCTTAAGATTCTACATAGGATCTACATTACGGGACCCCAACTTGTACGCATGGGACTGTCGGACATGGGGCTATGCAAATGACAATGTGGTCTTGTAGGTACCTTTATGCATATTATCTGGGAGTGCGCACACATTACCACCTACTGGCGCAAAATACACGACACTCTATATAAGGTACTGGGGGTCTCCCTGACGCCGGAGGCAAGGAGATGCCTCTTGAATATTTGGGAGCCCACTGACTTAAATACCTCGCAGATGCAATAAGCCACTCCGGGTTTCATATTAGCCCAAAGAAATATAGCCCAGTTGTGGGGTGAGGAGCAACCTCCCACCCTGGAAGCGTGGGAAAACAATTTAGATTGGTGTATGTTTAGGCAGAAAACAACATATCTTGTGAGGGGAGGCCTTCAAAAGTGGTCACTGGTCTGGGGGCCCTGGAATCGCCACAGAGAAGAAATTTGTACACCACCCACAAATGCTGCTCTTGATGACCCCCCTTCCCTGTGAAGTTCCCTTTAATTTGTATGTATTGTTTATCTTGGGACCCCCCGATGTAGAATTTGCAACTCTGAACGAACCTCTGTATTGTGTCTCTTTGCTGGTATTTCATTTCAATAAAAAGAATTTTTTTAAAAAGACAACAGTAGGGGAAGTGATGGATAGCGGAGGGGTACCAATTACTATTCCCACTCCAGCGAGTACAACAGTAGGGAAGGTGTTGGATAGCGGAGGCGAAAAACTTACTATTCCTACTCCAGGGAGTGCAACAGTAGAGAAAGTCTTGGATAGCAGAGGGGTAACAATTACTACGCCCACTCCAGCAAGTGCAACAGTAGGGACATTGTTGGATAGCGGAGGGGAATAATTCACTATTCCCACTCGAGGGAGTGCAACAGTAGAGAAAGTGTTGGACAGCAGAGAGGTAACAATTACTATTCCCACTCCAGCAAGTGTAACAATAGGGAGAGTGTTGAATAGCGGAGGGGAATACATTACTATTCCTAATCCAGGGAGTGCAACAGTAGAGGAAATGGTGGCTAGCAGAGGGGTAACAATTGCTGTTCCCACTCCAACGAGTGCAACCATAGCGGAGGGGTAACATTTACTATTCCTACTCCAGCGAGTGCAACAGTAGGGAAAGTGTTGGATTGCATAGGGGAATCATGTTCTATTCCCACTCAAGCAAATAATTAAAATTAATAAACAAACAATTAATAAATTAAAAATAATTTGCCTCCCAATTAATGACACTACCAGTGTTCTAAAACATAACACTATTAACATAATTAATTAATAATTAACTAATTAATTAATACAGAAATTAACAAGCATTTTAAAAACAATGAATAATAATTCATTCATTCAATAAACTTTATTCGGTTTGCACAGTAAGAAACGATAAAAGTTACAGCTTACAAGTTCTATTACATATCCTTGTTAAAAACACAAATCACATTACATTAGAAATACAGACCCAAGTGTACAGTACAGAAATTCTACTAAGTATTCGGTAATTGAAGTATGTGGAGGGCAAGCACGATGATTCTAATAAAAATAAAAAAATTATATATTTTTTTTTTTTTAAAGCAAATTTAACATACGGTGCATATTCCAAATCCTTTAGAATAATAATTCAATTCACACAATGAACAGTATTAAACAACTTAAAATACATTTTATAGTTAAAAAAATAAAAATATATTCAAATTAAATTACTCCCCTATCAACCCCCAACCCGCTCTAAAAAAATGACACAAATAACATAATTAATAAATAATTAAACATTATTAATAACCAATTAATAAATAATTAACAATATATTATTTACCACAATTTACAATATAACATTTTAAATACATACATATTAAATTATTAAACATATAAATAACGTAATTATTATTAAATTACTTTCCACCATACTCCCCTATAAACCCACAACCCATTCCCAAAAAATCATACAATTTACATATTTACCAATTAATTATTTATGATTAACAAACACTTAATAACGAATTATTAATACATCATTCACTGCAATTAACAATATAAAATTATACATATGTAATTATTAATTAATAAAATTATTAATTAATTAATTATAATAAAATAATTTGCCACCTTTTCCCCTATAAACCCACAACCTGATCCTTAAAAAATAACATCATTAATTTATTTACCAAATAATTAATAATTAACAACCAATTAATAACTAAGTGATAATGAATTAATGACCACATTTAACAATATAAAATGTTAAATATATAAATATTAATACAAAATATGAATTATTAATTCATTAATTATAATTAAATTACTTCCCACCATATTCCCCTATAAACCGATAACCCGCTACGGAATAAAAATACAAAATGTAATGAAAAATAATTAATATCTTCTAAAAATAATTATTACATTTATTATAATTAAATTACTTTCCACCCTATTCCCCTATAAACCAACAACTCGCTACGGAACTAAAAGGCAACATTTACTTTAAAAATATGTATAACTTCTAAAAATGTAATACATATATTAAAAAATAAATACAATACTTACACAAAAATATAGAAAACATACATTTAAAATGCAAACTAAAATACATAACACTAATGTAAACATCCATATTATTAACAACAATATTTTTACAAACGATATTACTGTCTTCGATATTAAAAAATACAATATTTCTTACCTTACTGTCGATATTCTGGTCCACAATATTCTTGTAGTTGATATTCTTGTAGCTCGATATTTAAAACTCGATATTATGGTACTTCGAAAAAAACAACTCGATATTCTGTCTGTTCACCCCAACCCTTATAAATAAACTAAACTTCTGAAGAGAGGCACAGATAAGTCACACAACTCAAGGTAAGAAGGGAAACCCTGCACAAAGCCCATTAATTCAACCTATAGTTTGGCTTATTTCTTCCATCTTCCGATTGAGATCACCCCATTTTCATTTGGTTAGTCATCGCCAGCTAAGTTGGTGAGTGGGAAAGTCCTGTCATTCACCAGATTTTTCTACAAGCACCCAACCCCTTCTTCATCCTGAAATGTTTGAGCAACAAAAGTCCCTACAAATCACAGGTACGAAGGTGTATATGAGTATAGCTTCTTAAATCAAATCATTTTAAGCCATGTGTAAGGTAGTAGTTTGCAGTAGTTAGTTATTCAGTTAATTAGTTTGTTAGCTTGTTAGTTTAGTTAGTTAGTTAGTTAGCTAGTCAGTTAGTTCGTTAGTGTTCTTATTGTCCACCTAGACGTGAGGTAAGGGCACTTTACATAAAACTAGGAAACTAATGCATGATAGAGAAAAGAATCATTAGCTACATAGTAAGAGTAGAAGTATATTGACTAAATATTTTGTGCTACGGAAATTTAACTTGGGAAATTATTCCAAAAACAGGTGAAACAAATGAGTCCCAACATGCTTTCTGAATTCAAGCGGAGAGAGCTATGTAAGGAGTTGAAGCCAGTGATAACAGCCCCAGCCAAGATATTGGCCTGAATTTGAAAACCTTGAATAGTAGAGTTGTCTTACTTCTTTGGGCTCTTGTATCCTCCCCCAGCCCTCAAGATGGAGAACAGATTTCCTATATATGGGTGGTGGTTTTGAAGTACAGCTTTGTGAGACAGGCAGCAATTGTTTCGATGGATCCTCTATTCGGTTCAATTGAATCCTCGCTTTGAACATGATCAAGTTTGCCGGAGGTGGTGACAAGCCTCTCCTTAAATTGAAGCACTTCTTTGAGTGGTGCTATGGGGAGGCCTGAGTAACTCTTGCCAGTGTAGCATTGCTGAAATCACATCTTAAGATAACTAAGGCACATGCTGCAGTTGTTTGGCTGGCCAGGGGATAGCAGGTTTCAGATTTTCTTTAGGGTAAGAGGATGGAAATTTGCTGCTTTTGCTTCTATTATTATGTGTGGGATTAGAGTGAAGATAGACTCAAGGGTGAAACCAATCGATTATACTAATGGTGAGAGTGAAGGAGCGACTCCATCAAGTTCCAAATTGTCAAAGTTCCTGATATGACACTCTATCGATGATATAACAGAGGAACGAAGGTAAGGAGCGGGGTCCATGTGAGACGAATCCAATGCTTTCAACATTGTGGCTGCACAAACAAGATTGCCTAATGAGAATCATTCGATTGTGTGAGTCGAGTCTGTAAGCATCTGCTTATGTCTTAAATGTGCACCACAGACAACCTCTAATGGGACTTATACAGTTGTATAAGTCCCATTAGAGGTTTTCTGATTTTTTTCTGATTTTTTTTCACAAACCTCCATTTTTGAGATACATTTGTCAACACATTTTATTAGCAAAGGTTTGAACTAGCTAAACCAGGAATTAACTTTGTTAGGCCTAATTGAAAGAAACAAAGTGGGTTGGGGGGTTGACTTAGTAAAAATCTGTTGAAGGCAATTCAAGACTAGGTATAATTAATTATGTAAAATAAATGCACTGCCTATTTCATTTACTTAAAATATTGTGAATGCCAGATATATTGTAAACAAAGTTCAACCGTATAAAGGCACATCAAAATTACCATGCTGTTAAAAAAACATTTCAAGCAGAGTTCGATCCAATTTTTTCATATGTATCTTGGATTGTTCGTTCAATAGCACACATTTGCACATGACTCAACTTCTTTTACCGTTGGTCCCACTGTTTTTTTTCTTTCTTTCTTTTTAATTAATTAGAATTATTTTTATACTTAACATAAACTGATCATCTTCTAAAATGACACAAAAAATTGTTGAAAAAAGTTCCTTAACGATAAACCGCGTGGAATATCAGTATCTTGCTTGGATAAAGTGCATGTGATGCTTTTTGTGTGTCTCGGGAATTTATATTATTTTAGTAGTGTTGCCATCTTGCGAAAGCCAGTAACCACCACTCTCCTCACAACTGCAAAGCAGCCCAGTGTTTTATCTGCTAGTTGAAAGTCAGTCCAGCGGGCCGACCTGATGCACATTTTATTTAACATTCTACCCGGAATGACAACCTGCACCAGAGAATTAGCATGGCATCGCAGGAGGCTCTCGGCATCGTTTTGTTTTGTGTGTGTTTCGAAGAATGTTTGATGAGGAATTTTCTGCTCTTCCCTTTCTAACAAATTACAGCGAGGAAGAGGCTGCTGAGAAAATGCACTTGAAGCTGAAGTAGGGGATTGCTTTTTTGAAGTTGTGCTGAACTAACAGTTCCGGAGGAGCGCTCCTTGATGGCTTCTTTTTATAGTCATGTGCAGCTGGATGAAAATCAACCACAAAGAAGAGCTCTGCCATATCTTAAAGATTGATTCTGGGCACCAGATGTTTTCTGCATGCTGTGGAAAGACTGTTCAATTTCTTCTTCTAAAAAAAAAAAAAAACGAAGCGCCTTATAAATGGGTTTTATGTTTGAAACAGCGCGAGGAAAAAAATGGTTCATCTTTTGTGTGGGGAATTTCTTTCACTGGAGACCCGTGGCAAAGATAAAGGACCCAAATGTAAAACTCACCAGAGACTTCACAGAAAGAAAAATAGACCATGATTGTAGCATGAAAAGAAAAGGAACAGAACATGCATCCATTCAAAGAACTGTTTTGAGCACAAATTAAAATATAAGAAAATGGAATGGAGAGAGAGAGTAGATGTGTTGTGCCATACTTTTATTGTGTAGACTTTTTATTTGCTGTTTCTAGCCTATCTTGTAAATTGTATATTAGTACCTGCTCTATCTTATTCCAGGTTGGTGTGGGTGGTAGTTTACAATTCTAAAAATGGATCTGTCCCTGCGATGGTAAAATGCATTTGTAATTTTTTTAGCTCAGTGTGGATAGCACTCGCTAATAACAGGCTTAAAGTCCTTGCTAAGAAATAAGAAAAACGTTTGTGACTTTTCTGAATTGGCATTTATAGAATTGAGCTAATCCTACACTTAGCATTCTGCTAGAAAAACAGACATTTGAATTAGGTAGATTAGTGTGTTGGAGGTGTAGTAGATGCACTCAATATAAAGAAGCAGCTCTCCACCTAAAGACTGGGAACTAGCCAGAGTTCCCGATTATATTCTGGTGTCAGTCAGTGTCCAGTTATGGTAAGGTCCAAGTTTCCTTTGAAAGTCATTTATTGACCCCTCCCCCTTTTAACTCATTAATAACTGAGATCCTTGAATTGCGCTTAAATTGCTAACAGCCTCCTGAGTTTCTTGCAGGTTCTTTAATTTGTGCCAAAGCTATTAGCAAATTAACACTTTTTGATCCCCCCCTCCCACCACTTAATTGAACTCCCTTGACTGATTTGCTTGAAACTGAAAGTATCCAGAGTGTTATGTTTGCTAATTGCCTAACAACTTTTGTGCAAATCCACGTCTCTACTCCAGTCAATAGCAAATCAATGACTTTTTTTAGCCCCCCCCCCCTTTTTGGCTCCGTTTGAAACCTAAGATTCCTGGCTGGTTTTAACTTTATAACAGCTTGACAATTTAAATGCAGATTCATTAAACTGGGATACATTTCTTAGACAATGAAAACATTTTTTGCCCCCTTTAACTTAGCTTCCCCTTATAGATATGCAACAAGCATGAAACATCAAAAGAGCCATAAATATGCTGAATGGATGATATCTTATATGGATTCAACAAAGCGTGCCACACTGATTAGCACATGAAAACTTGTTTAATCTTCCCTCTTATCTGCAACCCCCCAAGGATATCTGCACAACTTTTAAAATACCATGAGTAAGTTAAATTTGCTAAGCATTTGCCAAATTGTGCACACTACCAAATGATCATGATGAGTCCAAGTGGTTAAGATGCTCCAGGGATTCCAGAATGCACCAATAAGACAACCCCTTACCCTCTGTGTCAGGTCTCACATCTGCCTTCCTCATGTTTCTCTGCAGTGGCTCTCTGTTTCTAGACGTATCACCTTCAAAGCGATTTTGATAGCACAGAGAGCACTCCATTTCTAGGGTTGGGCAGAACTCGCTGAGTTTCACTTCAGGGAATTAACGGACTTACATGAAAACTCTGTGATATTCCGCAGGGTTATGTAAACGGGCAAAAATCAGCATGCTGTACTGCTCACACTGATTTTTAGCGCCATGAGTTTGTTTTGCACTGAAAAATCCGCATCCCTCCCCTACTTTTTGTGATCCCCAGCCTCCCCCCCTACCTCCAGTTTGACTCAACTACCCCCCCTGACTAGAGAAACCTTTCTTTCCTTACTGACCCGTGTAAAATCTGGATCCCCCGTGGATATTGCCCCGGCGCACATTCTTCAAAAGCTCTTTACGAGCTGCTATCTTCCCCCCCTCACTTTCCTCAACGATTCTCTTGAACAGGGGATTGTTCCAGCCCTTCATAAAACTGCCATTGTCATCCCCCTTCTAAAAAAACAGGGGGCTGATCCGGCCTCCCCCTCTAATTATCGTCCCATTTCCCTCCTCCCCTTTTTGGTTAAGGCCCTGGAGGCCCATGTCACCCGGGTCCTAGGTGCCTTTGTGGAGGAGAGTGGGGGATTTGCTTCCCGGCAGGCCGGCTTTCGCCCCGGCACTCCACCGAGAAGGTGGTTATTTCTGTGATGGACGAGCTCAGAGAGGGGCTAGACACCAACACTCCTTAGGCCCTTGTCCTCTTAGACCTCTCCGCCGCCTTTGACACCGTTGACCATTCCATCCTTCTCACCCGTGTCAAGGCGGCGGGTATCGAGGGCCCAGCTCTGGCCTGGATCAGCTCCTTTCTAAGTGATCATTCTCAGGTCGTCCATCTTGCTGAATTCACTGCCCCTCCTCACTTGGCCCGGTGTGGTGTTCCCCAGGGCTCTTCTCTCTCTCCTCTATTATTCAATCTTTACATTTTCCCACTTATTTTTGCACTTCAGCAAATGGAGGTCACCGTGTATAACTATGCCGATGACCTCCACCTCATTTTCCATTTGTCACACTCCTCAACCAGTATACTTAATTTTCAGTCTGTCATGCTGTTCATCAGTGATTGGATGAATGGCAACCATTTGAAATTAAACCCGGACAAGACTGAACTTGTTGTCACTGGTAGCACTCCCAGTCCCTGGTCCCCCAACTTTTGGCCTTCCTCCCTGGGCACTTCCCCCACACCTCTCCTTCTGTAAAAAACTTAGGGATTTCACTCAATAAACACCTCACTCCTCATTCTCAGATTAGTTCTGTCGTTTCTTCTTGTTTCTTTGCTCTCCGCACTATACGGAAAATCTCTCGGGTTTTTTCTGTCCCTACCCTTAAATTAATTTTGATGGCGATGGTCCTGTCCCAGCTGGACTATGGGAACATTGTATACAATGGCGCTCCTGCATATGCCTATTGTCGCCTTCAGCTAGTCCAAAATCAGGCCGCCCACCTGATTTATGTCCTGCCCAGATTCCATCACACCACCCCCCTTCTCCAATCCCTACATTGGCTGCCTATCAAGGAACGGGCTCTCTTTAAATTGGGCTGTACCACATTTCAGGCCTTGGCGGGAACTGCCCCTGATTTCATCTCCTCCGCCATGAGTACTTACTGCCCCAATAGAGAACTTCGCTCTTCCACTAAATTTTTTCTTTCTGTCCCCCGGTTCAAGAAAAAGAAATCTGCGGGCCTGAAAATCACTGTCCTTGCCCCTACCTTCTGGAACTCTCTTCCCCTCCATATTAGATCTATTTCCTCTTATCTCGAATTCCGCAGGGCACTTAAGACCTTCTTATTTTCTCACGCCTTCCCACCCCATTAACTCTGTCAACCCAGCCATGGGTTAAGCATCCTACAAGCGCCAAGAAACCGCGCAGTATATGTGCGCTATACAAATTTCTGTATATTCAAATTCAAAATGCCAGAGGGCGCTGCTTCTCGAGTTGGTTTTGCTTCCAATAGAGCAGATTTTCTCCTTGAGCAGCAGCTTTTTCACCGTGAATGGTCCTGACTGCTCGCGTTGAGAAGATCTCACTAGGTGCCCCCCTAGCACTTGAAAATATTACTAGGGGAGGCCAATCCTCATTTTCACTCGCTAATTTACTGTTGGTGAGCCAAACACAAGAAAAGACTCTGCCAGGCAGCAGTTGGTGGAATTTGACTGGAACTCTGCATTGCATGTCTAACGCAGAATGGCCAAAACTCTGCCAAATCCACCAGCGGGAGCCAAAACTCTGCCTACTCTACCAGCAAATCTGAATTTAGGGCCCACCCCTATCCATTTCACAGGCCGTGCTTTCTTCAAGAGAATGTCTGCCCCTTCCTACCTCCCTTCTTTCAACTTTCCTATGGGGGGGGCATTTTTTTATCAACAGTTTTGGCTTTGCAGTCCTTTGTGAACACATTTAAATTAAAAGAATACAAACAGAAGGACAAAGAAAAGGAACAATATAAATTGGAGAAAAAGGAAAAATCAGGATAGTCTCAATAGCTTAATCAAAGCATGCCAACATTTAAACACCCTGCAAAGTTTAAACGTATGCTATGTTTTCAGGATGCTAAGCTGTGTGTAGAATGCCTCCTTAATTTGAGTATGGATGCTTTGTTGCATGTGTTTCACTCAGTCTTCATAATTTGAAATAATGGGCCTAATTACGATGTCAGTGGTACCGCCATCGGCAGGCCGTCAGTGGCTGCCCCACCTACATATAGGCTATCAGTCCGACCACCACATTTGTATGCTGGTGGTCGGACAACAGAGGCCTCGGGGAAAGCCTGCTGCCTACAACAGTATCTAAGATCCCGTCGGGTGGAGTTTGGAATCCTATCCATTCAATGGAGGCAGTGCCTGCGCAGGCACCGCCGTAGGGATTAGGATATCCCTTTCTGTCTGCCTTTTCATGGCAGTCAGACCATATTGCTGTATGCTTAATGTGGTCCAAACAGCCAGCTGGCAAAAGCCAACCACTTGCACATGCTAAGAGTGCTGCAATCTCTGGAAGGACCACTGCTGCTGAACCTCAATCAAGGAAAGGACATACTTGGACCTAGCCCAAACCAGGCATCCCTGGCCAAACCAACTGCAGAGGACAGTCCTACACACCACCTACTTGGACTTTCTTCCATAGCTGGAAAAACATCAGCAGGGACACAGCGCTGAGTAATGTGAACATTTATTGGAGTTCCATACTTTTAGATTGGATCATTTGTAGTGTCATGTGTTGTTCAGTTAGAATTGTCATGACCTTATTATCATGATGCCAGAGTGTAATATATGAGTTGTCAAACTGACCAAGTAATTCATTAATGACATGTGATGCATACTTAAATGTGTTACATTTATATGCTTTTATACATATGTTATCATGAAGGGGACTGGTTTTAGTGGAGTACATCACATTACAGACTCTGATCATATGCACTTAGCACTTGTGATGTGCAAACTACACATAGGTCATGGAATATTCTCACACAAATGAAGCACGCTGTTGTTTGTGAGGCAGTCTGGCATACCACTCTCATTTGTTGCATTGTGAGGACACCTGATTAAAGCCTGCATTCCTGTTTGCCATCACAAGGGTATGTCAATATGAAATGGCTTGATTAAGTGAAGCCATTTCATTTGGCAACAATCTGTGTGCAAATTGCCAAGTTTAAGTATCTGTGAAGGGAAAAATGCTTTCTACAGTTGCTTCTTTGTTGTCCTGAGCCATCCGTTGGACAATGGGGCTTGAGAGATCCACCCTTGAAAGGGACGGAGGTTTTTACGGTGCCAATAGAAGTATATCTTATAGATACTAATGGGAAATTCACTACATAATTTGGGGCACACAGGAAGTAGAAAGTAAATGGACACATTAGACTTCCACTCTCTCCCTATTCATCTGCCATTAGTAGGACCAAAGTGAGGCGCAGCTTGACCCTTGGCAGAGAAGATATGCAGATTACTTACAGGAAAATACCACTTTGGAGGTGAAGGGGGATGACTCAACTGACAGTGAGACTGAGTTCATCTGGAGGTAGACCTGGCTCCAATCGTGGAGAATTTTGGTGGAAGACAGAGTCACTGCAGAGGGGGTAGTTCACCTTGGCATGACATAACAGGAGGAGGTTAATGATGGAGTGTCTCCTGGACAGAAAGAACCTGTGGGTTCAAAAGTACATGGACCTCTATCATTAGAGTCTGAGGGCATCTACGGTATCACCAACCAAGCCTCACTGACACTGGGGCCTGAGGCTGTCTCTCCCATCACCCCTGCTCCCAAAAAGTGCCCATCTCAGTTACCAGTGGCTGATTGTGCACTTGTTCCCCAGACATTCCTGAGCCTATGTGTGTCCCCCTCCTCAGTCCCATACACATGTGTCTGTGGAGGAATTCCAAGAGGCTATGGAGTAGTGCATATAGGCAGTAGGTCGACTTGCATGGCTTGACGTGTGTAGAAGAAAACATTGTCACTTCCCTCAAGGTCTTATAAGATGCCCTAGCAGTCAAGTTACAAGGATCCGCCTACCTAATGTTCTCTTGGACCTTCCCCAAGTCTTCCCCCTTTAAACCCACTCCTTTTACCTGCTGTCATTGTCAGCCCCTTTTCCTCCAGCACTAATACCCCTTCAACTAACCCAGTGTGTCCCAATCCTCAGGAATTGTCAGGTTCTGGTGCACTAATTAATATGCTTGCACCCAAGGATTTGGTCACACTACACCTCACCTTGGGCAGTGAGAATGGACAGAAGCTCCTACCCACTACCCAGGACCCTGACAAGGAAATCATGTCTGAGATGAGGCAATGCCTTTTTTAATCGGAGAAGTTTGAACCTCAGGTCAAAGTGGACTTTGAGTTCGATCATTTGGTCTTCGTTTCGGATTTTCAATTAGGATTGTTGACTTTGTTTTGAATTATTCTGCAGTTTGAACATTGCAAATAGACTTTCCCTAGACATCCCTACTTTTATCTTATTTTTTGCTAAGGTGAATCTCCCTCCCTGGGCTCATCAACTATTTATGTTGGGTATTTCCACCCCGAAGGACAGTTTTGCGCCAACCTCTACTAACTATCCTAACATTATGTCCCTTAATTGACAACATTTAATTTTCTGTAGATAATTAGTTTTTGTTCAAAGTCAAAATTAATATGTTTTCATTGTGTGTATTCTGTGTGAGTATGCCTGTTGAAGCATGTATGTGTGGGAGGACGTTAGTACTAAGCCAATGACCAATACTGGCCTAGGTGAGAAATTGGGTTTTTATTTGACTGAGGTGTGAGGCCTGGTCAAGCAACAACCACAATTTCTTGCATGGTGAACCACACAAAGTCACTAAATGAACATGTGCTTAACCCTGGATAGCTTGTCACATAAATGAGTCAGGCTTCACTTAGAGGCAACATGCGGCACACAAACAATAATGAAGTGAAAACACAACACAACACAAGAAACATCCCAAACCAAATTTGAAAAATAGAGTAAATTTTAATAAATTATTTGCCACCAAAACAACAAAAATCCAATCAGTAGAACCGGAGTCATGAATTTAAATTGTTTTTGTGAAAAATAGCACTTAAAATATCAAAGCGCCAACTGCAGACATCTAGCCCCGCAAGACTGTATTGAAATAAAAAAATGTGGCTGACCGCGATGGAGCACAGCTTGGATACAAGAAGTGGTTTAGACTGGGTCAGCAAGTACCTTCAGAAATTCTGGTGAAAAGTTTCTGAGAAGATAAAGTTCAGCTGGGCAAGCCAGTAGGAGGTGTCCAGGGAAGGAGCGTTGTCATGGGATAGCCTTGGGTCAAAGCCGAAGTGAAGATTCCTATGTTCAGACTCAGTCTCTGAAATAGAAGTCGAAAATCTCAAGAACGACAGGGTAAAGGACTGTAGCCGAAGACAATTCTACAATGCTGAATACACCTTTGGCAAAAGAACGTAGTGGGACAATCCGCAAAGTCAATACAACTGGTGATGCACCTCAGAGGAGAGGCAAGAAAGATGGTCCCTGTACAGGCCTGGTAGGACACCTCTTGAGGTTTCAGGACTCACTCAGGCTGTGTACAGGAACGGGTACAAGATGGGGGGGGGGCTTTTGTGTTCCTGTGGCTCTGAACAGGAACCCAGCTAAGTAGCCCTTGGAGTCACTCTGGTAGTCCTGGGTGCAGGTGAAGGTGCAGGGCTCAACAGCAGGGCTGGCCTTTGAGGGTTCAAGGCGGGCTCCAGACAGAAAATTAGTCCTTCCAGATGCATTAGCAGTCTTGCTGAGTGCACAGCAGGTCACAGTAGCAGGCAGTCCTCTGAGAGTTCTTCCACAGGGCCAGGAGTGAACTGAAGAGTCGTTCTGAAGGTCCTATTTTTAAACCCTGGTGCCCTTCTGGAAGGTAAGCAATGGTTCTAAAAAGGTTCTTTGAAGTGCATGGAATTTCCTGCCTCCCCTGCCCAGGCTCCAAACAGGCTGCAGTAACCATGTGGGAGTATTAGGTCATTTGTGTGAAGGCAGAGCACGCCCTACTGAGTTGCAAGTAGGGCTGTGCTCAGCTCTGCTCCCCATCCTGCCAGCAGGTGGCCCATTGATGCATACCTAATCCTTCTGTTTTGTGACTATCTGGGAGGAATTCACAAAGGTTAACTGTGAGCTACACCCAGTCACGTGACCCAGTACAGGCTGCAGGCACAAAGGGTGAAGGGCAGGAGAATGCCAACTTTCTAAAAGTGGCATTCTCAGAAATGTTAATGAAAAATCTTACTTTACCATTAAAGATGGTTTATTATTACAATTTCATAGATACCAAACATGAAATAGCTACCTGCTCCCACTTGGAAATTACAGTTTATTAAATGTAATATGGACTCTCCAATATTATCCTATGTGTGGGGTAGGCCTCACAATTGTGAAAAACACATTTAGCAGTTTTTCACTCCTAGGACAAGTAAACCTTAAAAGTGCATGGCCAACCTTCTAATTGCATAGCATCCTGCCCTATGGGCTTCCTATGACCTACCTTGGGGTGACTTATATGTTATAAAAGTTTAAGGCTTGGCAGGGGGGTTATATTGCGAAGTGGAATTGGCAGTTTAAAACTCCATTTAGGCTGCAATGGCAGACCTGGGACATATTTTAAGGTGCTATTGAAGGGGGTGGCACAATAAGTGCTTCTTGCCCACTGGTTGCATTTAATTTACAGGCCCCGGGTATATGGTATACCACTCTACAAGGGACTTATAAGAACATTTAATATGCCAATCACGTGTAAGCAAATCAAACCATGTTTAGGGAAGTGAGCACAGGCTCCTTAGCACTGGTTAGCATGGGTAGAGTGCACAGAGTCCAACAAAAAGGAATTTCAGCACAAAAATGGAGGTAAGTAGGCAAAAAACTAACCCATTCACCACACCTGTTACTTCATGTTTTACACCTGTTGGTGAAACATCATGCACATGGCCTCCTTTGTGCGTCAATGATGCATATGTTCACTGTCTTAAAATGTGTGCAGTGGGAAATATGCATACTACATTATAGACTGACACAAATGCAGCCTTATCAGGCTCTATCCTCCATCTGGTATGATAGGTCAGACCACATTACTGTTCAGGCAGTGCAACAGCAGTGTAGATGGTGGCATAGGGTCTGTAACGACCGGGTTCTCAAACCAGATGGGATCAGCTCCTTGGAGCATCTCCAACCCAGCCGGAACGTAACCACCTCCCTCCTCAGGACCCATCTATCTAGGCACCTGGGTACCTACCTGAGGATGGGGAACTCGCAATATACAAGCTCATATCATCAGAAACACCACTAAATCTATAGGGATTACTAGGAATACGCACTGATTACTAAGGACGTCCATGCCCTACACCACACTCATACCTCATAGTCTCGCGACCACATGGGTCCAGACTAATCTACCCTGGGGCAGTTCTGATTATTTACCATTACACACTGATCACCCTCAGTGCTCACTCGACACGCAATCCGGCGTGCCATACACACTGATCACCCTCAGTGCTCACTCGACACGCAATCCGGCGTGCCATATACACTGAGCTGCAGCCCCAGTGCTCTCTTTTTATCCGGTCCACAATCCGGCAGACCTACACATCAGGCTTCCACCTGATGCTCTCACTAACGCCAATTTCCCTAGAGGCGATCTCATTACACACCGTATCCCCCCGGTGCTCTCTCAAGCCACAATCTTGCGGGTATACACACTGACCACAATCAGTGCTCTCACTAACGCCGCTACACAACGACGATCACTTTCCTATGAATACCTTCAGCTCTCTGGAAGTCTCTCTCACTATTCACTAAAGGTTTGCTACTACAATAATATTATGGGATGGCCGAATCACTTAGTGTCAATAATTCCCTAGCTCAAGGGCTCCTCTCTCTCCCTAATTATTCAGTGGCTACTTACCGGATCAGGGGCAGCATCTGTTCTGGCTGTAACACCTGACTAGAAGGAAAGGTTACCTGTGCTTTAAGAACAATAGACACACACTGTATGCAAGAGTTATTACCTGATTTAAACGCTCGCTATCATAAGAACAACACATGCACACTAGTTCACTAAGAACTGGGGTATCTTTATTACAATAACAATAGAATACACATACACAAATCTGCGGGGTCTCTATACCTAACAGGAACTGTAACACACCGCTGAAAGAAAAGGATTAGACATACAATATAAGGACATGGTTAATATTTGAAAAGTAAGGAACAATGTCACCTTGGGAGTATGAAGTCTTGCTCTAGCTGTTATCTGGGCTTCTCTCTCGTCTATGCCTTAGCTCGTCTTATATTCTCTCCTGCATTCTTGGACACACATCTGCGCTGATCACTTTGCACTGGACTCCTCTCCCCCATGGACTCTCTCCACCTTCCAACTTCAGTCTAATGGTTTCTGCCGCTCTGATAATCGTTTGTTCCACTAGCTTCTTCACTCTATCTGATTATTTCCATGCCAATGTCCAATTAACTCCAGCTGCTCCCACAGATTAATCCATGATATAACTTCAGTCTCTTCTAAAAGGCATTACTTCAGACTCCGGCTACTTACAACTCCTCCTGATAAGTAACTGCTTCTGACTGCTTCCTTCAGTTCCAGCTCACTGACTGTCTGTCTGTCTTCTCTCTGTTCCAAGCATCTTCTGTCTCTTCTCCTCCTGCAACTCCACTCCTCTCCTCTGCTCCAATTCAACATAAACTCTTTCTGATTCTCCACTCCTTCTGCAACTCCAGCTCAACTGCCTTCAGCTCAAACTCTTTCCGCTCCTCCAACTCAACTAACTGACCCCGCCTCTGCACTTCACTATTATGGAATGCTGTTTCCTCATGGAAAGTTCCAGCCATCAGCCTCCTCCCACCAGGTCCATGCACCAGGCTCCTTGCTCTAGACGCTCCGACAGTGATCAACTGCTTGTTTCGTCTAGAGCTCTGAGCCCAGGGACACTTCTTGATTAGATTCAGCTCTGGCCGGTTCTCTCCGGTTCGCTTAGGGCGAACAACAGCTCAAAACCAAAATATTACCTTTCCCCTTCAAGCATCTCAGTCCAGCAGGGATAGAAAGCAAAATGGAGTCTCTCTAGTTCTGGGCCTTGTAGGCCTGAGAAGGATGAAATAACCCTTAGCTCTGGCAGAGTACCTACACAAACCATACCAATGTGTAATATAAAGTCAGGACCACAGGATCCACCCTCCACTATAGGCAGGATAATGAAAGGACACATAATTATATCAAAGCCAATAGGCAATAGATGGATTAGAGTCAAGAATAAGGGATCTATCATCATATAAAGCAGCTATCCTCTTCTAGGTCTGGAAAAAAGGGCTTAAAAGGGCCAACACAAGGTAAGAATACAGGTGATGGATGTGAGCAAGTTTAAAGTCTTCATCACTCCGAAATAGAGCCAAAAAACCTGTCAAGACAGGGTCTGACAACAAAGGGCCTACAAAGCACCAATTACATGATCGTGATGTACTTATTTCAGGACAATTCACTGGTACTTACAATATGTGGTGAGTATGTTGTCTCTGCGACAGATTATGTACACTTAAGGCAGTTTTCAGCTGCACATTTCTCAGGTACATCGTTGTGAATGTCATAGCAGTGTTGGTTACCTGGCTTGGTGACAGGCATGTGTGGCAATTCATATCCTGGATGACGCTCTTCAACACAGGCAGGTGCTGCTACTGCAGCTGTTGTCTGCAATGCAGCAGACATGGGTACAACTGGTAGGAAAAATAAGAATGCGACATCAGCCATGAATTGCAATCCTAATTCTATCTGTGCGGTGGGCAGGTTATGTATCACTGACATGTGTGAACTGTACACCTTTGAGTGAGGAGGGAGATGTCTGCTGCTTTTATACAGGGTGACATAAGTTGGGAGTCATGAGCTAGCTGAAATGTAGAGGTCTCTTGATGTTACCTATACTGATGTTAATATTAACTGGCACAGGCATGCCATACAATGTGTCAGAATGCATAGTGAAGTGGATTTGATCATCAAGGCAGGTGAGTCTGGGTCCCCAAAAGTAAAGCATTTACATGTCTACCCTGGCAAATGTGTCCATCACTCACCTCCTCTCATCCTGCATTTCATCTTGATGCTACCTACAGTGGATATCTTCACCCCAAAGAGCACACCTTGACAGTGACATTCTGCCACATGGCCACCTTATTAGCTCCACTGTGGGTGTGTGGAGGCAGACCATGCAGTCCCTATAGCTACCAACTACATAATTCTCTGCAATATGAGCCTACTCTTCAATTAAGTTCCTCTTCATATTTAGTGGGATGGCTTGCACCCTGATGGCAATAGCTTGTGTCTGGCTCGTGACATCTTGCAACACAAGGAATTAAGGACAGAGCTCAAGGTATGAGTTGTATTTACATGACTCCACTTGTAAATTGTGTCTGGTGTATATGAGATTCCTCTGGTAATACAATTTACCCTATCTGTTAGAAATTGGGTTTCTGGTTGGCAGAAGTATGCACCCTGTCCAAGCAGGACCGCAATCCTAGTCAGGGTAAGTCAGTAACACAATCTAAATTAACCTGTGCTCATCATATGGTAGCTTGGTACAGACCAGCCAGGCTTAATTTAAGAAGCAATGTGTAAAGTATTTGTGCAACTCTTAAAACAGTAATAGTGAAAACAACACAAGAAGACTCCACACCAGTTTAGAAAAATGGAAAATATTGTTATGAGTAAAACAAGACTAAAATAGCAATCCAATAAGTAGAAGTCAAGATATGAATTTTTAAAGAATAAACATTTTTGTAGTGCTTAGATACAAATAGCACCAACCGGGGGTATCTGGTTGCACTTGACTGGGTCAAATTCAAGGGTTCAGGCCAACCATGATGGAGCATGGGTTGGATACAGGGACCAATTTTAGCCTGCTGAGCAGCACCTTGGATGCATCGATGTCAAGGGGGATGCATGGAGCAAAGGAGGCGATACGTTGCTGCCGATACCGCAGATGTCTGTGATGTGTCAGTTCCAAGCTGTCTCAAAGTCGAAGATGCGTCAAGAGTCAAGATGTGATGGACATCAGGGCAATGCATCATCTTCGAACCCGCTGGGCTCTAGGCGATACGAGCAGCACAAAGCAATGCATTGGCGCTGAGCTGTGCAAAGTCAGAGATGCATCAGAAACAGGGAATGATGGTCAAGCAATCGGCAATGCGGTGTCTGCGATTCGAGCAGCAGCGGCGATGTGTCAATATCGAGGGAAATGCACTGGCTCCTATCGGTGCAACGTCGGCGATGCATGGATTTTGCAGAAACTAGCTAGATTGCCACCACTTGTCAGGGCAGAGCTCACAGTTGGCAGAGTTCAGAGATTGAAGCAGGGTTGTTGAAAGTCTTTAATGTCCCTGAGACTTCAAAACAGGAGGGAAGCCAGCAAGCCCTTGAAGTCACTTTGGTTCTGGGGTGTAAAGATGCAGGTCCAGACCTTCTCACTCCCAGGTAAGGAGGACAGCAGGCAGCAGGCAGCAGGCCAGGCAGAAGTGCACACACTCACTGCCTTTCCTGTCCTGGCTCCAGGCTCACTACAGGAGCTATGCAGCTTTTGCATGGGGACAGGCAGAGTCCATTCAGGTATAGGTGTCAGCTCCTCCCTCCCATCCTGCCTAGGATGACTCATCAGGATGTTGATGGCCCATCCATCACACCTATGCTGCCTTTGTGTGTGGCTGTCTGGAGGGAATGCAAAACGCCCAGCTACCATCCACCCCAGGTGTGTATTCAGAGACAGGCAAAAGGCACAGAATGATTAAAGTAAGAAAATGCCAACTTTATAAAAATTGCATTTTCAGACTTGTAACTTAAAATCCAACTTTACCATAAGTTGTGATTTTAAATTGTGAATCCAGAGATACCAAACTTGAAATATCTGTCTTGACCCAATGGAAATTGCACTTATAAAATATAATGAGGTAATCCCGCTGTTAACCAATGGGAGAGATAGGGCTTACAGTAGCAAAAAGCAAATGTAAGAGTTTTTCACTACCTGGACATGTAAATACATTGCACCCTGCCCGTATGGCTGATTAGGGCCTACCTTGGGGGTACATATGTATTAAAAAGGAAGGTTTGGGCCTGCCAGGTCGGCATTATAGAAAAATGGGATAACCCAAACAAAGCCATTGGACCTGAGTGTCGAGTGGTACAGAAAACAATTGGTCCCGGACCTTTCTTTTCACACAAATTAATTCTGAGGATAGTTATCATTCAGTTATGAATTGGTGCATGCATAAAGTCAGCAAATGGTTACATAGATCCAAATAGAGAAAGTACTTTGATGTGCAACAACCATCAATTTTGAGAAAGCATGTATTTATTGATCACAGAATTATTTCAACAGATGGTAGATATCCTACTTTGCCTATAGCTTAAAGGAAAAGAAAAAGAAAAAAGGATCGCTCCAAGGGAACGTGCATAAAAAGAGAGCTCTGGTGTGAGGTGAGGGAAGCTAAGAAAAAGGGAAGGAATCCCAAATGGAATCAGAAAACAAGCATTGATTAAATTATGGGTGAAACTGATAACAAAAAACAATCCAAAACAGCCTGGCTAATATTGGTTATTATACAATTAGTTGGTTCAACATGATTCACAACCAATGCAGAGAAGTATCATCTGTAATAAGGTACAAAAAGTAAAGACACTCATTCTGCAACAATGTTGTCGCATACAGTGCCAAGTACAAGGCGCACCCCTAGTAGAACATTACAGAACCTTTGGACACACACCAGAAAGTCTCTGGTGGTGGGTTATAGAAAAAGTGAAGGTTAACCCTTGGGGAGGAGATTTTTTCAACATCCTTAATATTTGTGAGTGCAGGTGGATCCATCTTTTTGACACTGTGGCGAGAGGCCTTAATGAGTATGAGGAAATCACGAGGCAGGTGGCCTTTCTGAATAATGGATGATAAGCATGATTTCGCCTGCCACCCGTAAGGTCCACAAAACGATAACCTGGGTAGCGCAGTCACATCAGTAATGTAACACTATCCTCCTATGACCACAGCAGCAATTAACATCCACTCTGCTGCCTAGACATGAATTGCCACTCGCAATTTTTAACTCTCTGCTTGTACATAATGTGTTAGGTCTATACATGTGCCCTTGTACAGAATTTGATGTTTAGTATTTTAGTTTTACCAGCAGTTAGAGGTTGCACTTAAGTCTACTCTTTTTGTAATTTTACCTTCATTGTACATATTGTGGTCTAACTCTCTTCTCACTAATGTAATGTATGTATATAGAATGTCTAATATGTGTATATTATATGTTGCAACTTTTATTTTATGTTATTATCAATACAAATGGTGATGGTAATTGATTATGCCAGTTAGTGCATTGTGGCCGGAGAATAACGCCTGCACTTCCATTAGAAAGTAGAGTCTTTTTTCACTCTCATTAGTCTGACGGACCCGCAACCACATGGCGGTTTATCAATAGAAATGATAATGATAATTGGGCATGCAAGCAAGTGCATCGTGGCCGGAGAATTCATGCCCGCACTTTCATATGGAAATAGAGTCTTTTTTCACACAAATCCGCTTGACTGACACGCAATTGCGGGCGGTTAGACAATGTCAGGCAGACGCCTCAGGCGCGCTCAATGGAACGACCTTGCGCTACCGAGCATCTATAAGCATCCTCGCTTGCTCGGTTCAGTCTGACTGTGCTGCGTTGGAGTGAGGACCTCGCACTGAGCTGCTGTATAGTAAGGTAAATGCGAGTTGGATGACAGAGGCATTCACCATGTTTGCAGTCTGTCTTTCGAGTTATTGACAACTCCCCCCTTTTATTTTTATAGTCGCTGATTGAATCACTTGAATATTTAGCACACCGAAAGAATTACTTGGTTCTTACACCGCAAGGCAAGTGTGGGTAAGCGTTCTTTATTTTTTCAGCGAAGTCCTGAGCTTTAACATGACTGGGCTGCTCTAATTCAAATTACTGAACACTTGTGTTTTCTTTGAGATGAGAACTGCTTCTCCTTCATGATATATGGACTCATAAGGAGCCAACCTGTTATTGAACCGAAACGTAGAGGCGTTTGAGCCCCTATTCAATTAATGAATTCTAATATGCTCCATTATTCAGATTAGTTTTCTGATGTGCACCCCCTCCCGGTTTTCTCTCGCCCAATTTCAGGTGGTCATCTTGGGAGCTAGATATACCTACATCCTGAATAGGTTGGTAGGACAGGAATGTTCACTCATTATAATTGTTTAACACTATTAGGCTGTTAAGTAACTTGCCATCCCCCTTTTATCTCTAAGGTTCCTTTTTCCTTGCCCCTTGTCCTGAAGAATACCTGCGGGCTGAGGCTACAATTACCCTCTATGCCCACAAGTCGAGTCGCAACATCAACGCTTACCCCCAACAGGCCTCAACCACATGTTACTTCCCTTACCTTATTACAGATGATACTTCTCTGCATTGTTTGTGAATCATGTTGAACCAATTAATTGTACATAACCAATTTTGGTCAGGCCGTTTTGGATTGATTTTTGTTATCAGTCACACCCATAATTTTATCAATGCTTGTTTTCTGATTCCATTTGGAATTCCTTCGGCAAAGGTCTTTGAGAAAATCGTCAACATGCAATTGGCCCGCCACCTGGAAGACAACATCTTGGACCGGTCCCAGTCAGAATTCAGACAAAACCACTGCACCGAGACAGCCCTCATCGCTGCCACAGACGACATCAGGCGCCAACTAGACAACAGTGAAACATCAGCCCTCATCCTCCTGGACCTGTCAGCCGCCTTCGACATGGTCTGCCATCGCACTCTAAAGACACGCCTCTTAGAACCCGGAATCCAAGAGAAGGCCCTTAACTGGACCACGTCCTTTCTCTCAGGCAGAACCCAGAGCGTCCGCCTCCCACCCTTCAGATCCGAAGCCACCGACATCATCTGCGGTGTCCCCAGGGCTCATCTCTCAGCCCCACGCTGTTCACCGTCTACATGGCCCCCCTCGCACAAGTGGCCCACCATCACAACCTCAACATCATCTCCTACCCCGACAACACCCAGCTCCTCCTCTCTCTCACCAAGGACCCACACACCGCCAAAACCAACCTCCACGAGGGAATGAAGGCCGTCGCCGACTGGATGAGGAGCAGCCGTCTGAAGCTGAACGCGGACAAGACAGAGATCCTCATCCTCGGATGCACCCCCTCAGCCTGAGATGACTCCTGGTGGCCGACCACACTGGGAACAGCACCAACACCCACTGACCATGCACGCAACCTAGGATTCATCCTCGACTCCTCCCTCTCCATGTCTAAGCAGGTCAACACCATCTCCTCCTCCTGCTACAACACCCTCTGCATGCTCCACAGGATCTACAACTGGATCCCGACCGAAACAAGAAGAACAGTGACACAGGCCCTCGTCAGCACAAGACTGGACTATGGCAACGCACTCTACGCAGGAATCCCAGCCAAACACATACAATGACTACAACGCATCCAAAATGCCTCCGCCCGACTGATCGTCAAAGTCCCCCACCGCAGCCACATCACCCCCCACCTGAGAGACCTACACTGGCTCCCTGTCGACAAGAGGATCACCTTCAAGCTCCTCACCCACGCACACAAAGCACTCCACAACGCCGGACCAGCCTACCTGAACAGCAGACTCAGCTTCTACACCCCCACCTGCCAGCTCCGCTCCACCAGCCTCGCCCTCGCCGCTGTCCCCCGCATCCAACGAATGACCTCCGGTGGCAGATCCTTCTCCTACCTCGCCTCCAAGACCTGGAACACCCTCCCTAACCACACACGGCAGACCCAAAACCTACTCGCCTTCAGAAGACTCCTCAAGACCTGGCTCTTCGAGTAGTAGCAGCACCCCCCCCCCTCCCCATAGCGCCTTGAGACCCTCACGGGTAAGTAGCGCGCTTTACAAGTACTCTGATTGATTGATTGATTGATTGACTTATTAGTAAATTAAATATGCCAATTGTGAATAAGCCAATATCACCATGTTTTAGGGAAAGCACACATGCACTTTATCACTGGTCAGCAGTGGCAAAGTGCCCAAAATCCCAAAGCCAGCAAAAATGAAGTCAGCAAAAAAGGAGGTCAGAAGGCAAAAAGTCTGGGGAAACCACACCAAGGATGCCAGGTTTAACATTATCCTTTTCAATTTGTAGTTTAATATAGTATAAGCGGAAATCTCTAGTTATGGTATGGTACCAGAATATCGGGCACTAATATCTTGCTACAAATATATGGTAGTAAAAAATTGTCAACTATAATATTGACTAGGTAAGCATACATTTGTAAGTATAGATTTACTATACATTATACTACATATACTTATGATACATATCTTGACAATATAAGTATCATCAAGGAAAGTATACATGTTGAGTTAAGATAGTAAATATAGACTTACCTCTACATACCTACCTTGCAGATAATATGGTCATAGATATTCTTGCTACAATATTGCTATCAACATCTGCCATCCAAGCCCATCTACATTATGTAGAAGTATGTTTATCCATTTTACACATAGAATACATCTGTAAAGTTGATAGTAGTAAATCTGAGGTCATATTTTGAGATGTTTGTGTTTCTACCCCTCATGTAAGGGTGTGAGTACATATATTCCTCCTGCTAGTCGTAAAGTGTTTCCCACTATATATAAATAGCATTGAGGTGGAGATTTATACCGATGAGTTAGTATAAATCTATGTGCACATGAACTGCCCACTACATTTACCTTTGTAAAATATCACCTTTTTGTATGAAGTTAGATGTCATGCAAAAGGTTCGGAGGTGTGCTCTAATTGTGTTGCAGCTGACTTACAGCATTAAGCCCATGACTAAGTGTTTCTGTTGGGATCAGAGAGCTGCAGGATCACAGGTTGCATATATGTACTGTCCCAGGCAAAACCAAAGGGGATGATGGATGGAGTGTTGAACATTGCAAGCACTCATCCCCAGTCAACTGATCTGAGTTTAATCCATCATCATTCTTTAGCTCACTCCACCACCCCAGTTCAGACATGGCCATATGCAAATCAGTCTGACCCTGTGCCTCATGGGAACAGTCCAACCCGAACTGCCAAGCCATGTCTTCCCTGGACCGGAACCAAGCATCCTGGGACCGCTTTCTGGCTAATCACCGTCATCAGCCAGGCTAGCTTGAATCCAGTGGCAAAGTGAGCAAGGGACCCACGTCTGGGCATACCCTGCCAACTTAAGGCGAACAAAGCAAAACCAAAGGGAATGATGGACGGAGTTTTGAACATTGCAAGCACTCACCCCCAGTCAACTGCTTGTTTCCGGTCCAGGGAAGACATGGCTTGGCAGTGTTAGGTTTTTATTTCTTCCTGGAATTCTATATATTTGTTAATTACCCTTATTTATGCAACAACAGGAGATTCCATAGATTTGATGTATTTACCGAAAAGAAATCTCCGCAGCAGGACACAGGATTTTCTGAAAAAGGAAAATCAAGACTGATATTTTTGATCAAACGTTCCTTCTCTGACAGTAGATCCAGAGTTTTAACAGAAGAAATATTCGTTCTGAGGCATGTATTACCAGAATTCAAAGGGTGAGGCCAATTTGATCTTGTGAGTGCAATTGTAGGATTGTTTGGTCATGGCATTCTGTACTTGTTGTAGCCTTCAGGGAAGGGATCAAGGCACCACAACATAATAGTCATTAGCATAGTCCAGGCATGGCTGCTCTGCTACAATCATTACGTACAGTCTTTAAGAGAACTCCATAGTAGCATAGTTGGGACATGGTATATAATGTTCCTTTGGTCACTTTGTCAACCTATGCTCAGAGGGAAAGGCTGCCGGCATAATTATTCTCACGTTGCTTCCTTACTTCAAGGGCCAGCCAGTGGTAGGGTCATAATGAAGCTGGTGAGAATCTCTGACTTAGTAGAGTTAAGCTTTGGGTGGTTCTGCAGTATCCAGTGGCCAACTGCTTGAAGGAATTTGTAAGGGCTCAGGTATTGGGTTCAGAAGATTTTCCAGCTTTTGAATAATCAATATAACATAAAAGTTATAGTAGCATGTATGGGTAAATGAGTTATTGAGTGTTACCCATGAGAGAACAATGATTCTACTGTGTGCAAGGGAGTCAATGCCTCAGCAGAAGTAATACAGGCACATGCTGATGTGTGAGTGTTATTTAGTTCTAACAGCCTTTATTTAAGTGTTCAATTGTTTTCAAACAGGAGTGGCTTGCCTGACAATTTATCATTGTTTTGAGGATTTGTGTGCATGACAGATGTCAGTGAGAGTGCTGTTGTGTTGAAGATTCTTGATTCCACCAGAGCTTAAGCACTTGTGATATTATCAACAGAATCGAATGTGGGTGCAAGAGTAGAAGCAGAGATGAGGCAAAGGCCTGAAGCTGCAGATAGATTTTAGAGGTAATCCTGGCGGAAGCCTCCATCTACTTGCCCTTGAGGTATCTTACATTTTTTGTTACAAGGTTCCGTGTGCAGGTTTATCAAGAAAATGGTCTTAGGTTCTGAACCCTGAGGTAGTTCCAGTGTACCCACTTCTCTTCCTCAGTATGAAAGCTGAGAATGAGATAAAGACCCTGAGAAAACTATCATTTCATGCAGGCAGCACAAGTTCCACCAACTGAAATAATGGTTATGGATGAATGTAAATAATATGAGAGCAGAGGCCCCGTTACTTCACCTGTTAATACATTCATAAAGAGATTCACCACAGTCATAGAGTAGTAAATAACATTTTAAAGTGAAGTAATTTACATTACTAAGATCTGGTTAAGGATGGTGTTCAGAATTCACTTAAAATGAGTTCATGTGAATTCATTTGGACAGTAAAAAATGGCAAGTACTGACTTTATCTAGGTCGCACCTAAGTGAATACCATGAGGAGAAGTACATATATTATTGTCCGGTGGAATATAAGGCCTTTATGTTTCAGTTTACTCTAAAATTTAAAATAAACAAACAAATCCTGTAGAACTAGACAATGTGGTATTGCCAACCGGGTATATAGTGCACTGAATGCCTAATGATTTGCAACAATGCATTTTGATGTCTTGCATACCATAGGGAAAACGGTTGGATAGCTACTCTGTTCCTTACTAGTCAAAATCGATGTGCTATGATGCAATGTTGGACATTTGTCGCCCTGGAAAGAAATCACATTTTTTAGACACTCACACACACACACACACACATATCATCATGGAGTTTTATAAGGGTTCAGGCCAACGTAGTCTTAGCACATTGAGGAGACAGTGAGACCCCCATCTCCTGTTATTAACCTTACAGCAACAACGTGTAAAATGAAACTGATGTGGAAAGAGTATGATTAATTGGCAAAATGTCCAACTTAGGCCTAATGTTAGAAATTGGGTCACTGGTTGGCTGGGGTATGAGCCCTACGCAAGCAGCAACCACAATCCTAGTCATAGTAAGGAACAAGCAAACCCCAAACTAACCTGTGCTCAACCCTCTGGTTGCTTGGCACAGAGCAGTCAGGCTTGAATTAGAGGCAATGTGTAAAGTATGTGTGCAACACTTCAAACAGTAATAAAGTGAAAACACTACACAAAAAGGATAATCTAGACAAATGTAACTTTCTTTGGTAAATAAAGCAAGATCAAAATGACAAAAATCCAATCAGTAGAACCAGAGATATGCAATTTTAAAGATTGATAATAGCACATAAAAGCACAAAGCACCAAGGGCCCGATGTAGGTACCAAATACCGGTCGGAAACGGCCGATTTCGGCCGTTTCCGACCGGTATTTGGCCTACTGAGATGTAGGGGACCATTTTTTGTCCGATTCGGTATTTTACCGATTCGGTAAAATTACCGAATCGCAAAAATACCGAATAGGTAATTTTACCGATTTTTAAATTTGGGATGTAGGTGGGACTACTTTCTGTCCCACAGGCCCTTCAGATTCGGTATTTTAACACCCAATCCAATTGGGTGTTAAAATACCGAATCCAGGTGTGCATGCACATGTGTGCATGCACACCTATGCCATGTGACCGACAGACATGCCCTTAGGGCATGTCTGTGTGCCACATGGCTCACATGCCTGTTTTGGGGGTGCTAGAGTGTGTCAAAGTGACACCCCCTGCACCCTTGCACAAATCGGTAATTACCGAATCGGTAATTACCGATTCGGTAGTGCCCATTGATTCCTATGGGCTTCAAGGCCCATAGGAAGCAATGGGGGATACCGAATCGGTATTTACAGAATTGGTAAATACTGAATCTTACAGATTCGGTATTTACCGAATCTGAAATACCTACATCTCCCCCCCTCTAATTTACCACTTCATAAATACCGATTCGGTATGATTCGGTATTTATGAAGTGGTAAATGTAGATTTACCTACATCGGGCCCCAAATGTGGTAATTTGGTCGAGCCAGACTGGGACAAAGTCAAAAATAAGGCCGACCAAGATGGAGCATGGGCCTGCTACAGGGACCCACTAAAGTCTGCTGAACACAGCGGCTTAAATCATGGTGTACGATCTTTTTGACATTGCTTTGAGAGACTTCACATCATCTGGCGTCAGTACCGACGAAGCTATGACAACTTCAACAAAACAGGCACCAGACACCGAAACCACATGACTTCTAGCAACATCAGTCTGAGTACCATCTCTGTCTGGACTTGGTCACCACCGAAAACACAGCCACACCATGGAGAGCATTGACTCAGGAGCACCCACGGACCCCTGCCTGCCGCACATCTTTGAACAGAGCGGCTGCCTCCATAGCATAGGTGCCATAGCACCTGACCTACAACGCACCATCAATGCCACTTTAGAATCCGGCACATTCACTGACAACTGGAAATGCGCAGAAGTCAAGCCCCTCCTCAAGAAGCCCTCCACAGATCCTATGGACCTCAAAAACTACAGACCCATCTCTCTCCTCCCATTCGCTGCCAAAGTCACTGAGAAGACCGTCAACATCCAGCTCACAAACTTCATCGAAGCCAGCTCCATCCTAGACTCTTCCCAGTCCGAATTCCGCAGCAACCACAGCACCGAGACCCCCCTCCTCGCTGCCACAGACGACATCTGCACTCTCCTCAACCAGGGACACGCGGCGGCCCACATCCTACTACTCCTCCATGCAGCTTTCGACATTGTCTCCCACCGCACTCTCACCACCAGACTCCACGATGCCGGCATACAAAGAACTGCCCTCGACTGGATCCCCTCTTTCCTCACCCACCGAACCTAAAGAATCAGACTCCCGCCTTTCTTCTCTGAACCCACAGAGATCAACTGGATCAAGGATCATCCCTCAGCCCCATGCTCTTCAACATCTACCTGACTCCCCTCGCCGCCATCCTCAGACAGCGTGGACTCAGCATAGTATCCTCGCCCTCATTTTTTTTTGTTTAAAGACGTAGTTTATTGGTTTTTCTGCACAAAACATACATAAGCAGTTACATACCAATTACCATATCAACCTCGTGAAATCTATCAGGACCCTTCCATTCGACGTGCCTTATTCATTATGTTGGTATAGTAGCTCCTTACAACCAGTGTAGCAACATAAACAATGTCATCAAAAATATAACCCGTCTATTCCCTCCTAACAAAACTACAGTCTCTCCCTCCCTCCTCCCTGACGCCCCCATCACAGACGAGCACAATCCTATCCATTCTTTCTATCCCACATGCACAGGAGTAACCACATATTGACCCATTGTGTGTACCTACCGTACTCCGGGGCTACCCTCAACCAGTGGCCCATCCCGCTCATTCATCCTGTGGCTCGTACTCACGTACCACACCGTCGCTGCCTCTAATGCTTTATCATCATTTCGTCTGCGCGCCAACTGATACCGTAATGCACTCTCACTGTTAGCCCATTTAAAGAACTCGCCCCACCACCGCGTGCTGCTAGGTCCCACAGTTGCTTTCCAGTGCTTCGTAATTTCACGCTTTGCTAGTATAAGCCCCATGTCCACAAATTTGCCTGTGAGCTTATTCTTGGACGTGTGGGGGAACCAATGTAGGATGCTTGTGGCCATATCAAATACCAGTTGTCTCTGTGATCGCATTCAGGATCTCTCCCACTTCCTCCCAATAGCGGCCTATCCCTGGGCAGGTCCATAGCATGTGTTCTAGTTCTACCCCACCTCTCGCTCATCTGGGGCATGCCGCTTCTGCTACTTTAAAATATTTCTGGATTTTCCCTGGTGTCAAGTACGCTCTATGGAGTATGTAAAAGTGTATCAACTGGAACCTTGCATTCCTTGTGCTCTTCCAGGCCCTTCGCATTATCTGTGCCCAGGCCGCATCAGGAATATCCTTCCCCAGATCCACTTCCCATTTTCCTTTCAGTGTCGCCAGTGGTGCCAGCCCTTCATTGATCATTCTCGAGTACAGACATGTGACCGCCTTAAACGTCCCAGCCGCCATCATGACATACTGGCATGCCATCGACGTCTTGGGCTCTATCAGTCCCTCCCGCCAGTGCGCCTGTATCGATCTCGTTAACGCTGTGTGCAGTAAGAAACCCCCCCTCGGCAAGTCGAATCTCTCCTGGAGTGTCTGGTAGGGCAGCATAGCCCCATACTCATAGAGGTCCCCCATCATGTGTTGTCCCGCCTCCTCCCAGGCCTGCAGTTGTGACCAGTCTCCACCGTGCGGCAGTGCCGTCAGCATGCCCAGTGGAATTTCGGGCGCGAACGGGTGTAGCTCCCGCTCTGCGCTACGAGCGGTTCCAACAGAGTCTGAGCGTTTATTCCTCTGTGAATAAGTCTCTGAGGTCTAGTCTCTGCTGTAGCACTATAAATGAGAGGACGTGGTGCGGTATTCCGTGGCCTCTCCTATGTTCGGGTCCTCGAAATTCTTTCGCTACTTCTTGCGTAAAAATCTGCAGCGGGGCTGCTAAATAATACAACTCAAAGTCTGGGGCTGCCAGACCACCCTCAACCTTAGGTCGTACCAACGTTGCTTGCGCGACCCTGCGTCTGCCTGCGCAACAAAGGAAAGACACTACGATCGACTTCGGTAGTTTAAAAGTGGAGCTCGGTATCCACACGGGCAGCGTTCTAAAATAATATAAGAAATGAGGAAGCGCTATCATTTTTAAGAGGGCTATATGGCCCATTACTGACAACGTGAGGGTGGCCCAAAAGGCCATGCTGCCTTTGAGCGCCCTCAGGCCGCGACCCACATTACCCTCTAGCATGTCCGCTGCCGTGTGATAAATGTTCACCCCTAAGTATGTCAAAAAGGCAGGTTCCCACCTCACGGCTCGAATCGTGTCCGGATGAATCTCCCCCTTCCTTATCGGGAACATGCATGTCTTTGACCAGTTTGCTCTCAGGCCCGAGACTCCCCCTAAGTCTAAGAGCAAGCACTCAGCCCCCATCATTGCACTGTCAGCATCTTCAAGGAAGAGTAGCAGGTCATCCGCATATAGCGATATGTACTGCCGACCCTCTCTGCTCTCTAGACCCTCATAATATTGCCCCCTCCGAGCTGTAACCGCAAGGGGTTCCACCGCCAGGTTGAACAACAATGGGGACAGTGAACACCCCCGCCTCGTCCCTCGTTCCACCGGGTATTGCGAGGATATCAGCGTGCCAACCCTCATTCTGGCCACCGCAGATGTGTACAGGACCTTTGTCCATTGTGTATAATGCTCACCCAATCTAAAACATCCGATCGCCTTGTACAGATACTCCCATTCTAAGCTATCGAAAGCTTTTTCAATGTCTACAGAGAGCAAAATCGGCTGCCGCGCCCCCGAGTGGTCCTCTTCTAGTTGGCGCACCAACCGTCTGATGCTCGTAGTCGTGTTTCGCGTCGGTACGAAACCAGCCTGGTCCTGGTGGACCAACGTGGTCAGATGCTTCAACAGCCGGGTTTCCAAAACGCTGCTCAATATTTTGTAGTCGGTGGTTAACATCGATAATGGTCTGTAAGAGGCCGTATTCGTACTTTCCCTCCCTGTTTTCAGCAGTGGGATTAGCAGCGCTTCCCGCATAGAACGGGGTAGTCGCCCCACCTCCTTTGCTTCCTTATAAACTTCCTGGAGTCTCGGAGCCAATAGATCTACAAATTTCCCATAGAATTCTATAGGCAGCCCATCTAGCCCAGTGGTTTTGTCGCGGGCCATGTGTTTGATGGCGCCTCGGATCTCTCCCAGCTCCATGTCCCTGCCTAAATCTTCAGCCTGCACAGGTCTTCCAGGTAACTATCTAGGGCAGGGTTCCCAGTCATCAGTGTGCTTTTGTAGAGCGCCTCATAGTATCGTGTGAAACACTGCAGGATCTCGTTTTGAGTGTAAACCATCTCTCCTCCCTCAGCTTCTAACGCCAGTATGGGGGAATTTCTTTTGGAGGGGTTTGCCATCCAGGCCAGCAGTGTCCCAGCCTTGTCTCCCTCCGCATGGGTCCTCATCATGTAAGCTTTGTAGTCAAAGCTGCGCAAGCGCTCTACCTCCGCTGCGACCGCCTCCTTCGCTACGCTTACCTCCTCTTGCAATTCAGGGTGGCCAGGCCGTGCCATCTCTGCTTGGCGGAGTTTATCCTCCGCTTTGTTCAGATCGTTTAGTAGGACTTTCCGTACTCCTGCATGCTTTCCTATACAAAACCCCCTCACAGCCACTTTGAAGGCATCCCATTCAGTAGCCCTCGTTGCGGTCGAGCCAGCATTCTCCGCAAAATAGTGGGTAATCCCCTCCTCCAGCGCAGCATGGAAAAGCGGGTCATCCAGTGTCTCGGCGTGCAGTCTCCACGTGGGGACACACAAGGTTTCCATCATCCATTGCATGGTGACTAGCAGTGGGTTATGATCCGATAGCGTCCTAGCTAAATATTCCGTTTGGACAATAGTCGGCATGACTGCCGGGGAGCACAGTACGGCATCTAATCGCATGTGTAGCTCATGCATACCAGAAAAATATGAGTAGTCCCGATCTCTAGGGTGGTGCACACGCCATGCATCAACTGGCCCCCAACGCGTCTGCCAGTCAAGCCTACTCTTGGTCTAGCGATGTATCGGGGAGTCTGCCAGGGGGGGTGCGACCTATCCAGGGACACGTCCGTAACGGAATTGAAGTCCCCCCCCATTATCAGGGGACTCGCGAGATAGTGCGCCAGCGACCCAGACATCCTCGCCAGAAAGCCCAGCTGATCTACATTAGGTGCATAAACGCTACAAAAGGCAATGTCCCTACCTCTCAGTTTCCCTGCAATGGCCACAAATCTGCCCTCTGTGTCTATCGTCTGTCTATTCACCTGAAAAGGGACCCCCTCCCTGATCCAGATCAGCGCTTCCCTAGCAAAAGCAGAGTATGTGGTGTTATATACTTGATCTCTCCATCTACGCTGTAGTGCTATACCCTCCGCCTTCGTTAAGTGTGTTTCCTGGAGCAATGCAATGTGTACTCCCCTTCGAACTAAGCAAGTGTTAATTTTATGGCATCTCCTCATGGTATGGGGCCCCCTCACATTCCAGGTTACACATTTTAAATTGGTTGCATCACCCATTCAACCATAGGTTCCCGCACATTTTCAATCGTTACTCCGTGTCAGCGTCTGTGATTACCCCTTCCCAACTTCCCCCAAACTCCCCACACTTCCCTCCCCCCCAAGAACAGGTCCTAGCTTCTCCCATCTAGTCCCCGTCCAAACCATTGTATCTATTCAACACCTACAATACCCAACAGCAGACACTGTGGGTATGCCTTAAGGGCGAAAAGGGGGACCTGTGTAACGACGGGTAGCCGCCCTTCTGTTCAAGCTCCCCTTGTGCAACCGAGCCCATTATAATCATGGCCTCTCAGGGCCCCCCCTCCCTAAACATCATAGCGCCAAACCCTCTAAATAATTTGCAGCCAAGAGTCCACCTCAGTCCCTGATCCGCACTCTCGCCAGCTCGCCAGGTCCGGTCACTCCTCGTCCAGCATTCCCTCTGCCGTCTCTGGGGTTACCTTCGGTAAGTGCTCACTGTCCACCTCGGACTGCTCAGAGTCCGACCGACCATCGTCCTTTTCTGATCCAGTGCCCGCCGGTGAAGGAGCCTCCTGCGTTCCCGACAATGTGGACACCACCGCCAAGACATCACGCCGTCCCGCTTCTGCTTGTGACGAGGAAGGTGTCCTCAGACCCCGTCGTCTATTATGAATCCATTGCAATCGTCGCTGTGGCAGCCCCTCCGATGCGAGCAGTGCGCTTCGCCCATCTGCATCTTTCCCCACCTTGTACAGTTCCAGCCAGGCAGAAGCATCATCTGGGGTCTCAAAGTTCATGTTTTGCCATCTACCATGACCCTCAACTTGGCCGGGAATAGGAGAGAATATTGGAGTCCCTTGCTTCGCAATTCTCTTTTAACGGCCAGAAAAAAAGTTCGCCGGCGTAGGGTTTCATAAGTGTAGTCTGGGAAGATATCGACTCTACTGTTTTCCACTTGGTATGGACCATCCATACGTGCCTTTTGCAAGATTAAGTCTCGGTCTCGGAAGTGCAATAATCGGGCTACTACTGGTCGCGGAGGCCTCCCTTGTTGAGGTGGGCGAGCCGGCACCCGATGGGCTCGATCTAAAGTATAGAAGGCGGATAGACCCTCCGGTGCCACCACTGTTTTTATCCAATCTTCCAGATATCATATCATATCTGACCCCTCGACTTTCTCCGGCAGGCCCACTACGCGGATGTTGTTTAGTCGGTTGCCGCCTTCAGCATCCTTTGCTCTTCGTTCTAGGACGTCGACTCGCTCTACCATGTGCGCTACAGTTACTTTATGGTCTTTATGCTTTGGTTTAATGGTGTGGAGCTCGTCTTCCACTAATTTAACTTTGTCCACCAGTTTCCCATGATCGGCTCTTAGCAGCCCTAAGCCCGTGGCCACTTGGGATATGTCCTGCTGGAGCGCCGTGCGAGATTCCGATATGGCCGTTAGGATTTTGTGCAGTTGTTGCTGCAACTGGGGGTCCTGCACCAGACCAGGCTCCATCTGCTCTCCCCACTCAGGGGGCTCTCCCTCTGCAGACGATTGGGCACCGCCTCTGCCCCCTTTCAGCTTCCCCATAGTGGAAGGTGCTCAGATCAATCCACACATACACCGTCTCAGGAGGTGGGTCGCGGGTGCGCAGCGTGGGCCAACTAGTATCGGTCGTGGATCCCCGCCCCACGTGCGCCACTCCTCCGGAGGACTCTGTCCTAGCTGTGGTAGAGCTCAAGTGGACTCGACACCACCTCACGCGGGGTGTGGGTTTGTTTCAGGGACAGCAGCATCTACCGTAGCCATTTGAAGAAGATTCATCGGGCTGCGCTCCACAACCCATTTCAGAGGTGCCAAGAGTGGTCAAAACATGGTTCAGCATGGTCGCCATTGCCGGGCCCCACCGCGGGGCAACCACCAGGCACACTAACCTCAAGCTGTTCTCCCGACGGTCTTAGGCCGCAGGTCCAGGGCCCCCAGTCGCAATGGGGATGCTGTTGTTCAGCTGGCCGTCTGGAGCCTTGAGTAGGCCTCTCACCAGAACTATCCCTCCAGCAGCTATGCAGTTCCCCCTAATTAACTGTTAGACTTCGAGGGGCATCCCCCACTCTGCTGGCGGGGGGAAGGTCGCACCGCTGCCAGGCAAGGACTTACGGCTCGGTCCACTGCTTCAGCTCAGCTCTCGCCGAGCGTTCGGACACCTCCGCGGGTCATTCAGCTCCATCTGCTTTTAGATTGCCCTCCTTCGTCACTGAGGATCAGCGCCACACTAACCCGGGGTCATCACCCAGTGGCCGGCCATCCACCCGCGGCTCTCTTCTCCCTCTTCGCCTGTCTACGTGGTGGTGGTGTGCGCCTCCGGGGGGTGGCAGTCAGGCCCCTCGCCCGTCGCGACTTGCGTCTCCGCCGCAGTGGCCTCGGTATCCGGTGTAGTCACCGGTCGCGCCCGCCTCACTCTGTGGGCTGGAGGCACCTCTCAAGCATCCCCACTGGCGTTTCCCACCCTCGGTGAGGGCACAGCAGCTCGCCGCCGCAAGCTCCAGCTCAGCTCCGATGGAGGTTCAATAGAGTGTTGCACCAGCAGTCCGCGGCTGAGCTGCAGCTGGTCTCCGGGCTGCTGGTTCTCTTCAGTTTTTAGCTCCGGGCGAGGGCCAGCGCTGCCTCTACCGCTGCGCAGGGGGTGGGGGCCCCAAGTACCGGCCTTACAGGATAATCAAGGGCTCGGTTGCGGAGCTCCCCATTCAGGCAGCCTCCATCGACGGCATCAAGCCACGCCCCCCATCCCCGCCCTCATGAAGCAACCCGACACCACCAGACTCAGCATCCAGGAAGGAATGAAAGATGTTGCATCCTGGATGAGCAGCAGCTTTCTGAAGCTCAACTCGGAGAAGACAGAAGTCCTCAACCTCGAATCCACACCCTCAGCATGGGACAACACCTGGTGGCCCACCGCTTTCGGCAACCCCCACTCCCAAGGAACACACCAGGAACCTCTGCCTCATACTCAACTCCTCCATCACCATGACCTGACAGATCAACGCCGTCTCCTCCTCGTGCTTCAACACCCTCCGCATTCTCCGCAAGACCTTCAAGTAGATCCCCTGAATCCAGAAGGACCGTCACCCATGCAGTCATAACAAGCAGATTGGACCACGGAAACACCCTCTATGCCAGAATCAACAAATCCCTGCTGCCAAGACTCCAGACCATCCAGAACACCGTTGCCAGACTCATCCTCGGCATCCCACGACATGAATACATCACCCACCGCCTACGAGACCTCCACTGGCTCCCCGTTGAGAAAAGAGTAACCTTCAAGCTACTCCCTCATGCCTACAAATCCCTCCACAACACCGGACCCCAATACCTCAATGAAAGAGTATCCTTCCACGTACCCAAGAGAGACCTCCGCTCCGCATACCTCGCCCTCATCAAAACCCCACGCATCCGCAGAGCCAGAGCTGATGTAAGAGCCTATTCCTACTTTGTCGCAAAGACCTGGAACGAGCTCCCCCTCAAATTCAGACGTTTCCCCACTCTGCACACCTTCAGGAAGAGCCTCAAGACCTGGCTCTTTGGCTGAATCGAAGCTACACGACCCCCCTCCCCAGCACCTTGACACCCCCACGGGTGAGCAGCCCGCTTCACAAATCCTTGATTGATTAATTAATTGATTGTCAAGGCTGTGCAGGGCTTGATGTTGCTTTGCATCAGTCCTGGGGAGCCATGCAGCAAGGCTATGCAGGGCTTGCTGTTTCTTTGGTTCTGATGAGCTGGCAGCTGTGCTGCAAAGTTTTGCTGTGCTTTGCGCCACTTGGTGTTGATTCCAATGAGACTGGCAGTGGTGCTGTGAGGCTTTGCAGGGCTTCAAGTCACTTTACGTTGGTTGTGATGAGGACCACAGCTGGGCATGGCAAAAACACATTTAGACCCATTTCCAAAGTTCCAGGACTGGGGTGACATCACTTGGGAGGGCAGGACTCACAAATGACAGAGTTCAGCTGTTGGGTTCAAGGTTGTTGGAAGCCTGTTATGTGCCTGAGGCTTCAGGTCAGAACACCAGCCAGCTAGCTGTTGGAGTCACTCAGGGTTCTGGGTTCAATAGATGCAGGCCCAGTCATTCTCACCCAGGCAAGAGGGAAGCTGGCAGCAGGTCAGCATAGAAGGACAGCAGTTTTCCAGAAGAGCCGTCTTTCAGAGCAGCAGTCCAGCAGAGTGGCAGTCCTTTTAGTATCACAGCAGTCCTTCTTCCCTGCAGAGTATCCAAAGGTCCAAAAGTATACTGTAGAGTTGGTGTCTGAGGTCCTTCTTTTACATACAGTGTTCCCTTGAAGTGGGAAAAAGCTTTCTAGAGGCATGCCTTTGAAGTGCATAGATGACATTCATTCATAGCTCCAGGCTAATTGCAGGGGGTATGCAGCCCATTGTGTGGAGATAGGACACAGCCTTTTCAAGTGTAAGTGGGGCTAGGCCCAACTCGTACCTCCAGTCCTGCCAGTGATAGCCCATGCAGTCACACCTAAGCTCCCATTGTGCTTGGCTGTCTAGCAGGAATACACAAAGTCCAACTGTCACCCACACTCAGTCATGTGACCCAGAGACAGGCTGCAGGCACAAAATGGCTAAGGCAAGAAAAGGCCAGCTTCCTAAAAGTGGCATTTTCAGAATTGCAATTTAAAATCGTACTTCAACATAAATTAGGATTTTATATTTTGATTTCGGAGACACAACACATGAACTGATTATCTCTTTCCATTTGGATATTATACTTATAAAATGTAATAAGGCAACCCGAAAGTTAACCTATGGGAGAGCTAGGCCATGCAGTTGTGAAAAACTAATTTAAGAGTTTTTCACTACCAGGACATGTAAAACTTAAGAGTATATGCCCCACTTTTTAAATACATTGCACCCTATCCTCTGGGCTGTCTAAGGCCTACTTTGGGAGTGTCATATTTATTGAAAAAGGAAAGTTTGGGCATGATTAAGGTTTATTTTGCTTGGTTGAACTGGCAGTTTAAAAACTGCACACACAGGCTGCAATGGCAAGCCTGAAACATGTTCAAAGTGCTACTTAAGTGGGTGGCACAATCAATGCTGCATTGCTGCAGACCCACTAGTAGCTTTTAATTTAAAAGACCTGGACACGGGTACTCCCACTTCAGAACCACCACTGTGCAACACCCTTCCCAGTGCAAGGCCCTTGCATCTCCATCAACGGCAACCTCGATGAAGCAGCTCGTCGTTCATCAGAGCCAACGCATCACCGCTGCTGCGCAGATCAGGACCAGCGTATCGCTGCGTGGATTAGCACAGACTTATCGCCTCAACTGTACCACCCATCCTCGACATAGAGACACCCACAATTAAGGTACTTTTGTTCAGTAGACCCCTATGTCCCTGTATCCTGCACTTGCTCCATTGCTGTCAGCCTGCACTTTTGATTTTCCAGTGTGACTAGATTTACCAAATATAGTTTTTTTACTTCTAGGCGCTATTTTTCCTGAAAAGTTTGAAATTCAGTATCTGAAGTTCGAGTTATTGGATTTTTGTCATTTTGGTCTTGTTTTATTTATTAAAATAAGTTGTACTTTTCTAACCTCGTGTGAAATGTGTGTGTGTGGTGTTTTCATTGTTTTACTGTTTGAAGTGTTGCATAAATATTGTATCTAAGTTTAACCTGACTGCTCTGTGTCAAACTACAAGAGGGTAAGGACAGATTAATTTAGGGTTTGCCTGCTTCTTACCCTGACTAGGATTGTAGATGCTGCTTGACTAACGCTCCTACATCAGTGAACCTACAACCCAATTTCTAACATATGGCAATAGAGTGATTTGGGGTTGAAATAGATTCCTACTTTGGAGAATCAGTAATAGCAAATGTTTACAAAGTTGGAACTATTTTCTTTGAAAGAGAAATGTTTTAATATTTGCTCTTCTATGGTATTTCATATGCTATTTCGGTAATACACCAGTGGCTACGATTGGATATCCGCTGTGCCTCTAGCGGAGATGGGTAGTGGGTAGTAACAACTTAACTAAAGGTCTTACAGTTATCACTATAACATTCACAGAGCCTTTCACATGCTCTCCTATTTGCCTGTGCATCCAGTTTTACATTGAATGACTTCATACCCCTACACTATTTCGCATAGTGTTCCTGGATTGCTGTGGGTGCCTTCTAAGATGGTGTATATAAGCATTTTTTTATCTAGATTCTATTTTTAGTTTTTTTTTTATCAACATGCAAACCAAAATAATGGCACCTGCTTCTGCCCCTGCTTATGTTTTTTTTCCAGTGCTTAACTGGACTTTGAGTTGCCCTTTGTCCTTCTCAGTTGTTCATTAAACCCCTTATTTAGGCTTCCCTTTTGTCGTGTTCCCTACATACCCTATTTGAGTCAAAGGTTTTTTCAATAGGGTGTTTGTGTTTGTTGCCAAGGTTTCCCGTCGTCTTTTATCATCAACCTTCCCAAACATTGAAATTGATTGCGATCATTGTGGGCTTCTACTGTCACATGCAAGCTGCAGGCGGGCCATGTTTATTTATTATATGTTTTGGTAGCAGGAAAAATAATCTATCGAATTATAAAATCAAGCAGTAGCATTTTTATTTTTTTTACAAAACCCGATGAAGCTCTGAGGCCAATGTTGCAGTCTTTCTTTGTACAGCATCATCACGACAGAACGAGGCAACACAAGCGCTCTAGTTTTGGACCGTCTCTAGACTTGAGTTATTTCAATGCGTCACCATACATTGATAATCACTATAAGACCACTGTGGCGAAGTGAACCCCCACTACAGCAGTGAAAGGGGCCTGCCTCTGTGCCCGAGTGCTGGTGACATGGATTGCATTAAACTGCTGTTAGCTGATGGGTCTTGTCTGTCTGCAGCGTGCATACAATTAAGGAAAGCCACGACGACATACACAGTAAAGGAAACACAGAAAGAGAAATAATAAAAAATAGGGAAACACACTGAAAGAGAGGCAAAAAAGTGAGCGTGAGAGAGGAAGATGAGACAAAAAGTAAAGATGATAGAAAAAAGATGATTAGATAGAAAGGGGTTTAAATAACGAAAGGTGAAAAGACGGAATGAAACATTTTTAAAAAAGGAAGAAGAGGTGAAAGGGGGTAGGAGAGTGAAAGGACTGAAGAGTGAATGAAAGGGTGGAAGGGTGACATGATTTCATAAGAGTTAAAGGAAGAATAGCTGAATGATGAAAAGATGGGCAGGAGTGGCAAGATCAATAGATGAAAGGGTTAATAGATGGAAGAGCAGAGGAACAATGGACAGATGGGTGAAAAAGATATGGGAGTAAGAGTGAAAGGATGGATGGGTGAATGGACGGAGGGCTGGGTACGTGGATATTTTGATGTGAGTGACAAGATGGGTATATTAAGGGATGGAATGAAAGGTATAAAGAAGGACAGATAACTGGATGAATAGATGCAAGGGTGAACGGATAAATGGATGGAAGGAGGAGGAAAAGGTCAAGGGAACTCTTCTTAAGAAGTTCGGGTCTGCATGCTTTGCGCTCTGGGTGTGATTAGAGCAGAGGTCTTCAAACTTTTGGATGCCGAGACCCCCCTCTCAACATTTTGAGGTGTAAGGACCCCCTCCTGACAAACATTTCAAAACCTGTAGGCACGGCTACTGGAATTATGAGGCAGTTGAGGACCAAATTACACGACAGGCTTGACTAAATTGTGTGGGAAGAAAATGTAAATGATGTTACGTGACGCAGCGTATTTTGGGATAGCATTGCTTCATTATTTTGAAATCAATTTTTTAAACACAGTAACGCTGAGGAAAGATTTCACCCCTTCAGTACCTGTTTATAACCAAAATACAGAAATTAACATCAGAAAGATTTCTAGTCAACCTTTGTGAAGGGCCCACCACTCTGCAGGAATACATGCTGCCACATTAGAAGCTCACCTGGCCCTGGCTGGGAGAATCATGGGCCCCTTAAAACCCTGGCGGTTTTCTGCAGAGTTAAGCAGTTTACCCATGCAGTTTTCCTCTCACTCCCTCCCTTCCATCCCTCTCTCCTCTCCCAACCCCGGTACTTTGCAGGCCATTTTCTTTCACCCCTTTTTACAACTTCTGAACTCTACCCATTCAACCTCTGACTTCACCTTTAATCACCTCTTGCCATTCTGTCTTTTTACTGCCCTCATCTCTAACAGTCTCTCGCATTTATCTCATGGCCTCTCTGGCCCCGTCACCACCCGTTCCCCTCAACACTTCTCATTCACCAAGTCTCTCCATTCAACTTATTGTCTATATGTATCTTACACCTCTCCGGTCCCCATATTCATCTTTCACATCTCCCCTTTGTTCTAACAGAAGCCCTCACCTTTGGCTCACACTCACTTCTAGCGTGTCCACACTACTCTTCTGCAATTTACATTTCTCCTCATCCCTGACCTCTTCAATCAAGTTCTCTCAATCCCTTGCTGTCCTCTCTCATCCTCTCATCTCTCCTCACCAATCATACAGGTCGGACCTGTATGCTCCTCTCAGCCTGTGCCACTCTGCTTATTGTTCCCTAATTCAAAAAGGCATGAGTTGCCTGTCTCCCGGTTTTGATGCAGGTCGCGCAGTTATGGAACTTGCACCCTCCTTTGCTTTACTCCACCAAGAATCGATTATCCTTTAGGAAGATATAAAAACCTTTCTCTATGCTTTGTAGGTTACCCCATTTGGCCGGTTCTCTATCTCCTTCTGTGTGTTTCTCATTTGCCTTCAGGCAGCAGATGGTTATTAGCCCCAGGACATCTTTTGGTAACAGAAGCGCACTACAAATGTAAATAATAATAATCGGCAGAAGCAGGGGAGCCACTAGACCAGAACTTCTGGGGGAAGGGTACTAACATTCTTAGCCAGGGCTGGCCATAACACTGGTTGCACCCGGTGCGACAGTCTTTTTTGGTGCTCCACCTCCCTTTCCTCCTTCTCCATGAATTCCCTCACTACTACTCACCAACAATGCACCTCATCTCTCTATAACACCTTTCTGACAAACATTTCATTTTTTATAGATCTACTCATAGTTTACTCACACTCATTTCTGTGATCTGCATGGTACATATTCTTTGTAGCAGGCACATTAACCCTCTATGCTGTGTGGGTAGCAGGAGTGCCCATGTGAGTGCACGGTGAGCGATGCAACAGTGTGAGAGTAGGGTGAGAGGAGTGACTACAGGGTGACTACAGGGTGAGAGAGGTGGCCGTACGAATTTGGGTGCGGATGCAAATTCAGAATGGGATGAATTAATGTATGATTACTGCTGGGCTTGTTTGAGTAAGTTGTATATTCAGCAGTGAGGGGGACAGATGAGTGAAGTGTCACATGAGTGCAGGATGAGTAGTGTGCTTGTGTGACTGCAGGGTGAGGTATAGGGTGAACAGCGCAAGTGCATTGTGAGTGCAGAGTAATCACTGTGAGTGCAGGGTGAGCAGGTGAATGGTGTAAGTGCATGTGATCAGTGTGAGTGCATTGTGATCGCTATGAGGGCAGGGTGAGCATGCAAGTGAAGAGCGTGAAGGAGGAGTGAGTTGTCTGAAAGCAGGGTCCATTCCCAGACACTTGAAGTAACCCAGCATGTTACTGACGGCGGCGTAGGGTTTAAGATCTAAGTTAAACTATTGCTACTATGGCAGGGTGGAGGAAATAAATAATGTGCTGATCCTGCAACAAACTTCCAGTCTTATGGATACGGTTGCCAGTAGATTATTTTGATGGCCCAGTTGGTACAAAAATAAGCAGTCACCTAAAGCTGTATTTTAAGCACTTATATGTGCATACTTCGAACAGAAAATGTAAATAGAAAGCACTTTTAATTGTGCTCTAGGACTGCCTCAATGATCCATGACTGATAATTAAAAAGAACAAACACTGAAAAGTCACATAATGAATGAATACATACTTTTTTATTTATAAATCTATTTAGTGTCAAGAGGAGGTCTCTGCAGGCTCTTTACACAACACACACAGGCATTTTACTTTTGGCAACCACACTTTATATTCCTTTTCATGAAATGCACTCTCACACTACAGCAGTAAATGTAAAATACAAATGTAAGGAATAGGCAAAAAAACACTAAGCCTCAGTAACCAGTATACAAAGGCATGTAAATATGTAAATGGTCTTTAAAGACCTGTGAAAACCTCTGACAGGGGTGCTGGAGATAAGACTTCAGACACTGCCCAGCTGAGGCCCGAGCAGCTCGAGTTACACTGCAGCAGCCCGGGCTGAGACACAGGGGAAGAGGAGGGCTGAATCCATGGGGCCTGAGCATAAGTGTGACTGGGAGAGCGACCCCCTTTGCATCGCTCCACGGCCCCCCTGGGGGTCGCGCCCCACAGTTTGAAGACCCCTGGATTAGAGGGATAACGAAGTGGGAGCTATTTTAATTTTCTAGTTACTTCCTCGGCTTGTAAAGTCCTCTCTTTTGGCCTTATTAGCAAAGGTGCTGTGTCACCTGCTCATTTAAGTAGAAGGTGATAACAAATGAACTGAGCGGCGGTCAAAACGCTGTCTGTGCCTCAGCATTCAATGGCGCCATTCGCTGCTGCTGTGCGATTGGGTGACCAAGTTCATCAGCGCCCCTCAGCACATCAACATACTGGGGTCTTCTATGAGATTTTTCACAAAGTTCAGGAGAGTTTACTCATTTCTAGCTGGCGATATATCAATGGTTGGAATGCCACTAGTGAAGTGAAGTGCCACTCTCCCTAACAAAGCCCCTTTCGAGATGACAAGGATGTTTCTAGGTTTGGCGCGCAGTCGACTCCCTACTTTTACTGCCATCGCTGACATGGGTCTCAGACAAAGGGCTTGAAGAGAAGGCTTTGCTTTGACATGCAGCATGACAATACGGAAACGCTCTTTTTAGTTCTTATTATCAACAGCTTTAATTTTCTGATTGAGAGCGCAGATAGTCAACAAGCATTGGTAAAACCAGTAAGTCTGACTTTAATCAGCCTGAATGCACACCGTTGCGTGCAAAAATATTGTTTATTACTTTAAAGCCTGCCTTATAGGTTTGCTGGTACTGGGTTGAAAGTAACAAGAAGGGATAGCTATGTACATCGAATGCATATAGGAAATGGTTAAGAATAGTTTTCAGATGTAGAATAGTCCCTCATACATTCCAATGGAAGCACTTCAAGGATGAAGACATGATACACCAAATAGCCAATAGCATGAGGTGCGAGAGTGAGGCTCCTCTGGACAGAGCCAATGCCCACTCTTTGTATATTTTAAAGAATTGGTGACAATACATCTGGCTGATGGTGGCTCATTCTAGCCAGACCTAATTATATGTATCTGTGGATCATTGTTCCTCAGTGGTGTTTTAGGTGTGGCATTACATCCGTTTTACAAACCAGCAGCCAAAATAGGACAGGAAAAGGTTACAGAAGGTGAGTTTAGACACGACCAGAGAGGACAGACAGTCTAAAAGTGTGTTTCTTTGCTTTCTCTGTCGTTTTGTCGTTTTCTTTCCTGCTAATTGTTTGGTGTTGCTTTTGACATTTGTTGGTATACCTTTCCTGCTTGCTTCCGATGCAAACTGCATGATATTTGGATATTTGACAAGGAAACTACTATCAAGTAGGGTAATGCACATGCACAGGTTAACTCTTGTGTCTAGCAACTGTATTGTCCGGAATTTATCATAGGAGGCTATGAGAGCAGAGATGGTAGTCTACCAAATAGCTCCTGAGGCGGAAGCCGGGAGGATCGCTTAGCGTTTTTTTAAACGTGCGAAATTGTTAAAAATTGTTTTACCTGCTTGCTGCACTTCACTCTGGGCACTCCCCCTCCTTCGAATCGACAGTAACCACCCCGCGCAGCCGACATAAACGCTGCAGCGGGTACTACCTCATTCCTGCCGCCATTAGCCTGGTAACGAGGCCACGCCCACTATCCTGAGGCCACGCCCACTGGTAGCATATAAGTTGCGCTATTAGGTCAGCTCGCAATCAGTCTACCAAATAGCTCCTGAAGCGGAAGCCGGGAGGATCGCTTAGCGTTTTTTTAAACTTGTGAAATTGTTAAAAATTGTTTTACCTGCTTGCTGCACTTCACTCTGAGCACTCCCCCTCCTTCGAATCGACAGTAACCACCCCGCGCAGCCGAAGTAAACGCTGCCGCGGGTACTACCTCATTCCTGCCGCCATTAGCCTGGTAACGAGGCCACGCCCACTATCCTGAGGCCACGCCCACTGGTAGCATATACGTTGCGCTATTAGGTCAGCTCGCAATCAGTCTACCAAATAGCTCCTGAGGCGGAAGCCGGGAGGATCGCCTAGCGTTTTTTTAAATGTGTGAAATTGTTAAAAATTGTTTTACCTGCTTGCTGCACTTCACTCTGGGCACTCCCCCTCCTTCGAATTGACAGTAACCACCCCGCGCAGCCACCGTAAACACTGCCGCTGGTACTACCTCATTCCTGCCGCCATTAGCCTGGTAACAAGGCCACGCCCACTATCCTGAGGCCACACCCACCCTTCCGCCCCTTAAGGATGTGCCTCAGTCGGACGCACAGCGGCCGCGCGCTGCGGGCGCACCGCCAGCGCGCCGAATGCACGCCAAAGGCTAGCCCGTCTGCGCCCTTCCGCGCCAGACCGAGCCCTGAGCCCTGGACCTCTGCAACTCTAGCACCTTCTCCACTGAGGTACACCCAAGAAACCCTCCTCCAACTCGGGAACTTTTCTCCCACTCCTTGCTGCAGCATCATCTCTTTAGAGGAAGGACAATCCTGTTGCTCGGTTTGCCCATACAGGCTGACGCCACGAGTCCCTCCGAAAACACAATGGATTAAGATGGCTCTACTCAATTGCAGGTCCCTCCCGAAACACCGAGCAGAAATCAATATGCTCTTGCAGGAATCCGAACTTGAGGTTCTTTTTCTCACTGAAACATGGATCAACCCTACTTCAGACCCTGACATAGTTCAAACACTCCCCCCCGGTTACCTAATCAAACATCAGGACAGGCTCTCCGAGACAGGGGGCGGAATCGTGATTATCTACAGAAACAACCTTTCCTGCCACTTCAAGGACAGCCCAATTCAGGACTGTGAAAATGTCCGGTTTTCCAACCACTTATCCCCGTCAAAAACCCACTCGGGAATCCTCGTCTATCGCCCCCCAGGACAGCAAAGTCTTTTTTGCAAATCCCTAGTGGAAACCATCTCCTCTCTTGATTGTATGTCACCCAACTTTACGGTCTTAGGAGATTTAAATCTCCACTTCGACGACTCATCAAACAAAATAGCGGAGGACCTTAAGGAAGCCCTAGCCTCACTTAACATTCATTTAAAATGCAATCAGCGCACCCACTCTAAGGGCCACTTGTTGGACCCCATATTCACTAACCTCCCGAGCCAAGTAGTGAACGAACCCCTCCCTATCCCTTGGTCAGACCACCACTTAATCCCTTTTAAGCTTCAACTCTCAAACGAAGCGCCAGATAGATCTCCTCCCCAAGACCATCCGGCCCATGGCAAAAATTGGACACGGCAATATGGATCCACGAACTAGCCTCCACTACACCTGAGCTTGACCCAGATCCCTCCCGAGCAGATGTCCAACTCCGCTCCTGGATCGAACAATCCCTCGACGTAATCCTCCCAGTCAAACCCCTCCCCAGTAAAAAGGGAACTTTTAAATCTCCCTGGTACACCCCGGAACTACGCGAACTTAGAAAAAGGTGTAAAAAGCTCGAGCGCCTTTGGAGAAAGGACTGAGCTAACGAAAGAAAATATGAATATAGGTCAGCCATGAAGGATTACAAAACTTGCATAAAAAACACCCAGGCAACTTTTTCCAAAGGAAAAAATACTAGCTGCAGCTAACTCCGCCAAAGAAACCTATCGTATTGTTCGTCTTCTGACGAAAACCCCGGAACCACTGCCCATACCAGACCCATCTGGCACTAGATGCAACCAGCTTGCTGAGTTTTTCTCAACAAAAATCAACACCATCCTAAAAACCCTCCCCACCCACAGCAACTCCCTACACCCACCGACTCCTCCCACTTGTCCGGAGGCCCCACGTCTCGAAGCGTTCTCCCAGGTGTCCACAGAAATGTTTTTGACCTCCTTTCATACAGTGAAGAGCGAGGCTCCCACAGACCCAGCTCCCATGAGCAAATTAAAATTGGTCGCTTCCACGGTCTCCTCCCCCTTCACCAACCTCATTAATGCATCTTTTGCACAAGGCACCGTCCCAACCAACTGGAAAAAATCCACAGTCCTTCTCAAAAAGCCCCATCTCGATCCCGCTGACCTGTCTAACTTTAGACCTATCTCCCTCCTCCCGGCCATCAGCAAAGTGGCCGAGAAAATTGTCAATCACCAACTATCCCTCTTCTTAAAATCTAACAACCTTCTACGCCAATCCCAGACAGGGTTTAGACCAGGACAGGGAACGGACACCGCACTTCTAGCCGTGGTCCAAGAGGCAAGAACCATCCTAGATGCGGGAGGATCAGTGGCAGTGATCCTCCTGGACGTGAGTGCCGCCTTCGACACGGTGGATCATGCCATCCTTATCCACTGTCTTAGCATGGCAGGAATTTCCGGCACCGCCCTGTCTCGGATCAAATCCTTCCTAGAAGGCAGAACCTTCCAGGTGACCGACGGCTCAGTTAATTCCAGAGCTCTCCCCCTTCAGTGTAGGGTCCCCCAGGGCTACTCCCTGAGCCCCACACTTTTTAACGTATACATGTCTCCCCTCGAAGACATCGTAACTCCATTCGGCATAAAAACTGTTATGTACGCAGACGATACCCATCTGGTCGTCTCTATAAACCAGTCGACCAAATGTTTGGACAACTTGTCATCCTGCCTCCAGAATATCTCTTAATGGATGTGCGATTCTCGTCTGAAACTAAACAGAGAGAAATCTGAGATCCTCCTTCTGGGGGACCCACGCAGACTCCCCATCCCTCTCCTGGCCACCCTGCATGGGATCACCCCCCACCCCCAATACTGAAGTCAAGAGCCTGGGTATTTGGATGGAACAGGACCCTCAACTTTAAAGTCCAGGCCAGAAAAACCGCCGGCACAGGGGCTAGTTAATTCTAGACTGGACTACGGAAATGTCCTATATTTAGGTGCTCCCTCATCGGTCATCAACAGACTGCAATGTGCCCAGAACGCCGCTGCCAGACTCCTGACTGGGACCAAATCTAGATGCTCTGCCAAACCGGCCCACAGATCATTACACTGGCTCCCGATTAAGGAAAGGATCACCTTTAAGACCATCTGCATCTCACAAAAAATATTTCAAGGCAGAGGCCCGCCTATTCTGAGATCTCTCGTCAAACCACATCACTCCAACAGACAGCTCAGATCTGACTCCCTTTCCCTGGCCAGTGTCCCCAGAAGAAGAAAAGCCCGCTCAGGGGGGCGACTGTTCCCATATAATGCGCCAAAGCTGTGAATTCCCTCCCACTCCCCATCCGAAGAGAACCTAACCTACTGGCCTTCCGTAGGCGATTAAAAACCTGGCTCTTCCCATAAATCCCTCCCTACAACTTCCCCCCTCTGAATGCTACAGGTTGATTGTCAGGGCTGGGACGCCCCAGGGTAGCTACACGCTTTACAAATCTGAAATCAAATCAAATCAAATCAAGAAAGGATACATCAATAAATAAAGATGGTGGTGGAACCACAGACAAAGAATAATAGTACTGACTAAGGTGCTTGGAATTAAAATAATAATAGAACATATAAAAGTACAACAGATTTATGAATGAATAAATTGACTTGTACAGCACAACTTGACAAATTGAATCTCCACGAGGTACAAACTCGGATTAGAAAGTTGGCTTGCATAGAACTGGTAAGATGTAGATTTTGAGTTACTTTCTCAAGGAAAAGAATTTAGTCCTGGTGCGTGATTTCAAGAAGTGCAGTCCCTAGCTATGGCTTGGGTTGGAAAGTGCCTGCTCCTTTGTGTGTGGCAGCATGATAAGGACATGCAGAGGAAGCTGTGGTCTCCCACAACTTGTCCTCCAGCCTGGGGCTCTGCACTCTCCCACCTGGAATGGTACCCTCAGACTCCCGAAATGTCAGGGCACATGTGGCAGGTGTCCCACACAATTCTATCACCAGTTATGGGGTGTTATCCTGCAACAGGGACACCAGCTTAGGGTCTGTACTCTTTGGCTGGACAGGGGCCAGATCTGAGGTGAAGACAAACCGGTAGGGGCACTGCAAGCAGTCGCCCCTTCCTTCAAGTCAGTGGGGAAACCCTGAACCTGGCCCTCCAACCCAGGGTCTGTACCCTTATACTGGGCTGTGCCTGGCAAGCCAGGACCTTCCGGGGAGTACACCAACCCTCACCAAGGAAAACACATTCCTCGTGAGTTGTGCAAGAGTGCCTGGCACAGGTCTCCAGTCTCCTGTCTATCTGACAGAGCATGAAGACCACCCCCAGGCCAGAAGTGGCCTCACCAGGGTCAGTCCTGGGGTACTCCAACTTCAGAGCTGGCAACCCCTGACCCACACACTTGTCCTTCCACTGGAGACTGTCTCCCCCTCTCACTCCTTTCTCTAGACTCAGGCGCTCTCCCAACAGGAGTGGTGCTGCCAGACACCAAAACTAGCGAGACACTCATTACAGCAGCCTCCCCCAGCTCAACTAACACCTTGGGATCCCCTCAGGGGATATGCCCCCCTCCTGGTGTTCACTCATGGGACCAACCAGGCTCTGAGACTGGGTTTTGGGCACCTTGGGACTCAGCCTTCTCCCACTCCCTCTCATCAGAGATGGGACATGGGACCCCTCACCCACCCCTCTGCACTGGGACCTATCTGGGTCACAAGCAACCTCCCCTACCTCACTTGTTTAGGTAACACCTGAGCCACCCCCTTTGGGATCCCTACCAAAAGCTTCTTCAGACCCTCTGTAAACCACCAAAGTGTCCATCTCCAGTGCAAAGTCCCTGGGGTCAGAGAACTCACACTCCACCGGGTGTTGGCATAGCTCTGGGAAATAGGGACATAAAATATGTTCTCCAATAATTGAATCACACAGACACACACAGGTGTTAGACAAGCTACTCTTTGCTTCACCATCCAGTACCTCACACAAGAACCTCACATCACTCTCCTGAGACTGGCAAAACAGCGTCTGACTGTTTCTGTCACACAACCCACACTCTTCTGGGCGTTCTTCCATACTCACATGCCAAGGCTTCTACCATGGGGGAACCCGTCTCCCTGCACCTCTCGTCTAGAGTCAGTAGAGTCTCCCTCCCACCACCAGGAATATGATCCCCTTTGCTTGTCCCCCAATCCACCTCAGGGACACTGCGCACCACTGGAGATTCCCCATAAACCTGAATGCCCTGGTGTATGCAACACCCTCATTCAACCCCCTCATTTAAGTCAGGCCCCACATCTCTGGGTGTGTGTACTTTTCCCTCAGCACTAAATAACACCTTTTTCCTGCCCACTGGCGTAACGAAAATTGAGGGGGCCTCCCTGCACGGCATGCAGAGTGGCCCCCTCCAGGCTCAATCAGGAGTTCTCTGGGCAGAGTGCAGTGTCGAGGGGGCCCTCTGGAGCTTGGGGCCCCGCAGCACTGCGAGGCGATGCAGGGGCCTGTGTTACACCCCTGTTCCTGCCACCATCTGAGCTGGTCTGTGTCCTCCACGCTGTCACCACCAACTCAGCAGAGCTCACTTCCTGAGCTACACACTTTTCCTTTTTCATGGCCCAAGCTGCCAAAGGCAAGCCCGTCTGCACCCGTTAGCGTCCCGGAAGGGTCCAGGGCCGGCCATGCTGCCAGTTTTGCTTTGGAGCCGCCCAAGCTGATTACCTATGACAGGGACCACTTGTTAGCGCTTGACAAGGGTTCGGCGTGTAAAACCCATTCAGTTACTCTGGGGAATAATTTTTTCGAGAGGTGTAAAGACTGTAACTGGTTAGCCTGGCCTTCTGCTAGAGAACATGACGTTGAAAGGGTTATGACTGCCCTGATCAGGGGACACAAGGTCCCAGATACATTTTGGAAGGCTTCTTTATTGAATGTCCGTTCCCTGAAAAAACATGAACTTGAAATTTACGAGTTTCTAACAGACTCATCCCCTGACCTTTTCTTTCTTTCCGAAACTTGGCTAACGGAGGCCTCTAATCCTATCATTGCCAATGCGATTCCTCAGGGCTAACAGATTCTGAGGAAGGACCGTCCGGTGGGGAGAGGCGGTGGGCTAGCTATCGTATATAGGAGCTTCTTTACCTGTACTGCTTTAGCGAATGTGGAGATAGAGGGGTCGGAAAGTCTGGGGTTTCTCCTAACACTCTCGACTCAGCAATCTATGGCAGGAGTAGTAATCTATTACCCTCCTGGTCTGGCGAAGAATTTCCTGGACTCTATCAGCCATTCCCTTTCCCCAATTGCAGCTAAATATAGCCATTGTATGGCCTTGGGAGATTTTAATATCCACATGGATAAATCTTTGTAGCCTGACCCTCTAAGACTGTATGAATCCTTGGATATTCTTAATTTAACCCAATTCGTATGTGTTCCTACGCATGACAAAGGCCATATACTGATTCAGGTTTTCTCTTCTAACCAGATTTATATGGATGTCCCTTTAGCTTTATCCTGGTCCGACCATTATTTGATCAATTTTACAATCTGCAGAGATGCTGCTAGGCCCCAACCCCTGGATACAGCCAAGGTGAATCATTGCTCTAGGCCATTTCACCTGATGACATCTGAGGCCATTCAGCTTGAGCTGCGACAGCAGCCGATTCTCTAAAGTGGCATCCTGGATCAACATGTGAAGACTTTAGAAGATTGGTTACAGCAACAATCCACTGAATTGCCCCCCCCCCCCATGAGAGGCTTGTGAAATCCACTCGAGCTTCAGCCCCTTGGTTTTCTGAGGCCTTAAGGGATAGTAAAAGAGCCTGTAAACATCTTGAAAGAGAGTGGCGGAGGAATTATAATCCCTCAGACAAACTGACCTACAAACTGGCACTGAAAAATTATTACAAGAGTGTACGTGAGGGAAAGAAACTCTTTTTGTCTACAAAAATAGATACGGCGGCTATTAAGAGTAAAATCCTTTTTAATGTTTAAAAGGTTTCACCTCCCCTGTCTCTATAAGCAAACCGTTTGTTCCTTCAAGCACTTGTATGGAACGAATGGCCCTCTTTTTTTATGAAAAAATCTAATTGATCCAGGATTCTTTTGAAGGTCAATCACTAGATCAGGAGGGCGCTGAGGGCTCCCACCTAGCTGCTTGTTCCAGCCCCAGTGCCTCCCTTAGGGAGTTCCCAGAGAATACTTTAGAGCAATCTCTGGTGTTTATGAAAACTTTGAAATCTGGCTCGCCCACTGAACCCTGCCCAGCAAAGGTTTTGTCGTCATTAGCAGATGTGCTCAACCCTTGTGTGAATTCTATTTTGAACATTGCTTTACGGGAGGGGCTGATGCCACAGAGGTGGAAACATGCTAAAATCCTCCTGCTACTGAAGAAACCATCGGCAGACCCTGAGGCAGCATGTAATTATAAGCCCATCTCGCTTCTGCCTTTCTTTTCGAAGGTTCTGGAAAAATTTGTTAACAAAGTCTTAACGAACTATGTGGATACCAATGTTTTGCTGCACCCTAGCCAGTCCGGCTTTAGAGCCAATTTCAGTACCGAAACGGCTCTATTGGAAGTTGCAGAAACTATTAAAGCTACATTGGACAGATGAGGTAGTGCTGTTTTGGTGCTACTGGACCTCTCTGCAGCTTTCGACACCGTGCCTCATTCGAGATTACTGAAAAGACTCAGTGATAGCGGTATTGGAGGCACGGTGTTGAGTTGGTTTGCATCCTATCTCGCCAACCGCTCTCAAACCATCTGGTCTCCTCCTTTCTCTGCGGTAATCCCTCTTTTGAACGTGGGGGTGCCCCAGGGCTCTATTCTGAGCCCTAGACTATTTAATTTTTGGCAACTTAATTAACACATGTCCTTCTAAAGTCTTCTCCTGGTCAAGTCACAATCATTTAAAATGCAATTCCGAGAAGTCAGAGATTATCTTCTTCGGGCCTCAGCCACCGGATATCTGGCATGAATGGTGGCCCCAGAATATATCTCCCACTGTGTCGGCCGTTTCCACAGTGAAGAATCTGGAAGGCCCAAGTACACTCCATAGCCGGGGTGTGCTTTGGGTTGTTTAGAATGCTACGCAATTTCCTCCCATTGCTCTCTATCCCATACAGGAAGACAGTGGTCCAGGCGTTGATAATGTCCAGATTGGACTATGTTAATTTCTTGTATCTCGGCCTTCCTGAATATCTTTTGAACCGACTACAAGTGATCCAGAACTCAGCAGCCAGAGTAATTTTCCTGACAGGTTCTAGAACCCATACCACCCAGCTCCTGTCTTTACTTCATTGGCTTCCGGTAACGAAAATAATTCAGTTTAAAGCCCTGGTTCTGGTTATAAGGCCTTCCATAAGATTGGAGCCCCTATTCTTAGGGACAGATTTCATCCTTATCTCCCTCAGCACACCCTGAGATCTTCATCCCAACTTTTGATCATTACTCCTAGGGTGCTACGGGCCCGGAAAGGGGGTAGATTGTTTCATGCAGCTGCCTCACAGCTATGGAACAGCCTTCCTTTCATGATCAGACAGAGTCCTGATCTTCGTTCCTTTAGGAAAAGTCTTAAAATGTGGGTCTTCCAGTTGTGGTTTGGTTGTGTTCTATGTTACGTGACACTTGGATGTTTTTAGCGCCGGGACCCTCCAGGGAGTTGCCACGCACTCTATAAATATATGCTAACATAACATAACATACCATAACAGCTCTTCTTTCCTAGAGGTGCTTTAATGGGGCACCCAAAGTTTGAGTGATCTACTTTGTAGGTATGCAGCATTTTAATGTTAAACTCCAATTCTGCTTCCTCTGCTAGTTTACCAGTTAGAAGGTGCGTGGATATTTCAAGTGTCAGATCAAAAATAGAACCAAATAACACAGAATGTGGTTGCATAGTGGTATGCACTAAACTAGTGATGTACACCAATAACTGTGGGTCAAGTAAGAATACAAGTTCAATCCTCACCGCTGACCACCAACGTTAGAACTGAGGGTCTCTAGTTGGCAGAGGTAGATACCTTTGTCCAAGTAGGATCCCTTGCTTCCAGTCAGGGTAAGGGGGATGCACACTTTAGATAACCCCTGCTCACCCCCTTGGTAGCTTGGCAAGAAAAGACAGGCTTATCCCAAAGGTGTATTTGTACTCAAAACACACAGTAATACAGTGATAACACCACAAATGGACACCACAACAGTTTAGAAAAAGAAATTATGTTTGTCTAAACTCAACAAGACCAAAATTACAAAAATCCAACATATACATAGTAAAATAACACTAAAACACAGTTATTTCCAAAATAAAACTTGTAGAAAACAAATAGCTCCACCTGGGGCTATTACGATGTTGTGACAGCAATAAATCCAAAGTACGGCACCAACCGTGAGGTGTGCGGCATCGAGCCTGGAGTCACGCAGACCCTAAAAAAAACAGCACCTTTCTATGACGATGCACAGCGTCAAGGAGGTGAGGCATTGGTGCTGAGGCTGGCTTCCTGGCTGTCATGGGGGTGGGGAGGCGAGATGTCATGTCTGTGAGGAAGTGACGTGTTGAATCCAGTATATGGGAAGTCGGCGGTGAGGCTTTGGTTCCGGTGAGGTGATGCGAAGTCGGCAAGTTTGTGAGGTCACCCTCTGCGGTCATCAGCACCATGATAACAGGATGATAACAGGATTCAGGTGCTGCTGATGTTGGAGTCGCTGTGAGCCCTGGCGTTGGGAATGCCAATAACTGCAGGCATCAGCAGGTGTCGAAGGATATCAGAGCTGCGGTGCAGGCCGGGCAGTGCGTTGTTCACTTCACGAGCGGTGCCCCTTGCCTCAGTACAGGTTGCCGCATCACAGCGGTGGCGCTGACGGTGTCAGAGATTGTTTTTCTTGCTTCTTTTAGGTTTTTTCCAGGTCCCAACAACAGGAACAACCTCCAGAGGCCCACAACTGGAACAAGCACATCCTGGCAGGTCAGAACTCTCCGGAATGGAGTTCAGGGGAGCTGGGGGTGAAGTCTTTGTGTCCCTGAGACTTCAGAACAGGAGGCTAGCACACACCAGCCCTTGGAGATTCTACTTCAAGCAAGGTTCTCTGCTAAGTTCCAGACTTTGTCCTTTCCTTGGCAGAAGCAGCAACTGCAGACCACCTTTACACAGCACACAGCAAAGGGACAGTACTCCTCCTCCCAGCTCTCCAGCTCTTCTCCATGGCAAAGGTTTCTCTTGAGTCCAGAAGCGATATAAAGTTACGGGGTTTAAGGTCCAATTCTTATGCCCGATTTTGTCTTTGTTCTTTTTTTGTGTAAGGTTCTCTGAGCATAGTCCAAACCAGTTCTGTTCTCACTGATGCAGTATGACCACAGGGAGAGGAGACAGCATTGTGCAAGGGAGACAGGCCCTATTCAGGTGTAAGGAAAACTCCTCCCACTACTCTGAATGCAGCCAAGGTCTATTTAGTTCAGCTCTTAATCATCCAGGAAGGGCCAGGCACACCTCTACCCATCGGTAGCTATCTACAGAGAATGCACACCCCCAGCCCCTGTCACTCCAAAACCAGGTAGTCAGTCCACAAAAAGGCAGAGGCACACAGTATGGTTAAACAAGAAAATGCCTACTTTCTAAAAAGTGGCATTTTCAAACACACAATTTAAAAACCATCTTTACTAAAAGATGTGTTATTAAATTCTGAGTTAAGAGCGCCTAAATTGTATTCCTCCATCATGTCCCAATGGGAAGTTATACTTGTAAAATGTTACAAAGTATCCCCCATGCTATCCTATGGGACAAATAGCCTTTCAATAGTGAAATTGGCAGTATTTCACTATTAGGACATGTCATACACACCAGTACATGTCTTACCTTTAACATACACAGCACCCTGCCCATGGGGTACCTTCGGCCTACCTGAGGGGTGTCTTACATGTAAGAAAAGGGAAGTTAAGGGCCAGACAAGTGGGTACACTTGCCAGGTCGACATGGCAGCTAAAAACTGCACGCAGACACTGCAGTGGCAGGCGTGAGTTACATTTGCAAGGCTACTTATGTGGGTGCACAATCAGTGCTGCAGGTCCACTAGTAGCATTTGATTTAAAGGCCCTGGCATGCTCCGTGCAGTTTACTAGGGGTTTACCAGTAAATCAAAATGCAAATCATGGATAACCAATTATTTTCACAATTTACTCAGAGAACATATGCACTTTAGCACTGATTAGCAGTGATAAAGTGTCCAGAGTCCTAAAACCAACAAAAACAGGACAGGAAAAAGTAGGAGGAAGAAGTAAAATGTTTAAGGATAATTCTGTAAACAGGGCCAAGTCCAGCACAACGAATTAAAATATTCTAGATGCAAGCCTTTGTAGGTCTGTCAGGCAGACTTAAAAAAGTATTAAAATATAGCCCCTTTAACCCCTTGTGTGCTACGGACGCCCCCCGGCAGTCTGACTTCATGGTGGGCATGTGCTGACGATGGCCGGGGGCCATCCAAATTCTGCCCACTCAATAAAACTCCTGCACAGCACGAAAATGTGCTCAGCGCGGAAAGGGGTTAGCTGCAGCAAAAGAGTTCCTCTTTCTGAGAAGGACTAGTTGTGTGTATATGCCAACCAACTATTCGCTGAGTTAACAGCACCTTACTACAGCCAAAGTGGCAATAAAACTATCGCCCCATTCACAAGCTAGTGATAACAGCCCATACCACCAGTTTACCTGCGACAGCAGCCACAAAAAACATTGCCACAGATGACCCCGGCAACTATCGCTAATGAGATGCAGAGTAGGTGTTCCCATGCAAAAATCTGCGACAACACCACTCCACAACATTCTCAACGACCAGCCAGATCAACGATAAGAACCCAAAACATGAGATGAGTCACATTAGCAGCAGGAAATTACGACCTGCTCTGACCTGGTGTAAAGTCAGATGACAGCCTTCACCACAAAAGGGAGCACAGCCCACAGCCACACATGAAGAACAACAGATGCCATGGAGCCACTGATCATGCAGCTCAGTGCCCCAGCAGGGCCACAACACCCACCACCCCCGCGACCCCATCCCGGGCGCCCCCTGGCACACCCCCAGGCAAAGACATGCCACATCAACTTCACAAAATCATGTACCAAAGAATCCGCCTGGTGTTGCACAATCACAACAGGTAATATGCATGTGTTGTCACAAAAATGACCATCACACATTCACCTTCAAATAACCAAAGGAGAATTTATTCAAAAAAACTCATAAGAACATTAATGAAGACACATGGCGGCTCTCCTCGGGACAATCTGTAGGTCACAGCCTGCAAGACAAAAAAACAGATAAGAAGGTGTGTCATGCGCTCATCAAAGGACGGAGAGAGAGTGAAGGAGAGAGAGAGAGAAAGAGAGAGAGAGAGAGAGAGAGAGAGAGAGAGAGAGAAAGATGGAAACAGGAGGAGAAAGAGGAAGACGGAAAGAGAGGGAGGGAGAGAGAAAGATGGAAAGAGAAGGAGGGAGAGGAAGACAGAAAGAGAGGGATGGAGAGAGAAAGACTAAAAGAAAGGGAGAGAGAGGAAGACGGAAAAAGAGGGAGGGAGAGAGGAAGATGGAAAGAGAGGGAGGGAGAGGAAGACAGAAAGAGAGGGAGGGGGAGAGAGAGAAAGATGGAAAGAGAGGGAGAGAGAGAGGAAGACGGATAGAGAGGGAGGGAGAGAGAAAGACAGAAAGAGAGGGGGAAAGAGACACAGAGAAAAGAAGAGAGGGACAGGGAGAGAGAGTGCTGCCACTGTGCACCCAGGTCTCACTGCTCACCTGCTGCCACTGGTGTGTCTCCAACCATGTGCCGGTATGTAGTGCAGTTCACCTGGTCCCTAATCTGAAACAGATCCCTCATCTGAAACAGAGTCCAGCTACATGGATGGCAAAGTACACACAATTGCACATGCCAACATCGCCTGTCCACCCCTGCGCACCCAGGCAGCTGCACCCCAGATCCTCCTGCTGCCCAGTGGTGCATGCCCACCCCTGTGCATACAGGCAGCTGCACCCCAGCCCCTCCTGCCGCCCAGCGGTGCATGCCTACCCCTGTGCACCCAGACAGCTGTACCCCAGCCCTACCAGCCACCCAGTGGTAGATGCCCGTCCCTGCGCATCCCAGCATCTGCACCCATGCCCCTCCCACTGCCCAGCAGTGCATGCCCACCCCAGCACATCCAGGCCTCACTGCTCACCTTCGCCACCGGCGTGTCACAAAGCAGACCTATCACTTGCCGGTACAAGCCCCAAGCCCGGGGCCAATGGCACCCCCCACATCATGCAGCCCCACTCCGCAGGTCACCAGGTCCCACATTTGTTTCTGGGTCTTGACTTTGCTATGGCAGAGTACATACCAGTGCACACGGCATCATCGCAGGCTGCACACCCGCTTAGCCATTGAGGTGCCACAAACTCTGTGAAATGCGAGGCCATGCCACATGGCGGTAGGCACTCACTGCCCGCTGGCTCAGGCCTACACTGTGGTCTAGCAGGACTCATAATGATCGTCACCAGTCTGGACCTCCAGGACTGGGCATCATCACAGGCTGCACACCCGCTCAGCACTTAAGGTGCCCCTACCTCAGTGCACCGAAAGTCACGTCCCGTGGCGGTGTGCCTGTGCCGGCCGCAGTATATCCAGTACCACCAAGTCTGTGTCTCGCAAGTCATGGACCCTCTATGATTGAGTATTGTGGTGCGGATGACAGCATGTCACCTCCAGCCCTGGGGAATGTGATGTTGCAGGGCCCTAGACCCTCATGCCTACATGAACACCACACGGATGCACTCAGATAGATAGTGGAAATGGCATTGAGCACATGCGCCCGGCCCTTTTTATTGGCAGGGTCACATGTCTTGTGACGCATGTGCTGGATGGGTGTGGTGTGGATGTAAACTAGCTGTGAGGGAGTAGCTGTGGCATGCTGACAAATAGACCTATGATCTGCAGATCACTACAGAGAAGACCTGGTACATGTAGCAATGTACGCGTAAGCGGCGAGGGCTGGCCTGGCGTATGCCAGTCCAGCGTACGGGTCTAAACAATAACCTCAGGGCTCTGGGCGTGGTTCCGTACTGTGCTGGACAAGGAAGTAACTAATGCGTGTGTCCCTGTTGTTGTGTTGGCGCCACCCGAACCGCATTCGGCAATGTGTCACCCTGTGACCCAAGTCCAACATGGACATAAGGGGTAATCACTGAGCCTACATTCATCCATACTTCCACACTTGAAAGATCAGAGACATGACACATCTGTATGATTATGAATGTTTAATACACATTCCGTGGAGTGTTGCAGCTGGAGCAGTACAGGGCCATGCAAACCCCACTTTACAATGTTGGTCCGTGGAGGGCCAGCCAGAGTCCTTCAGGGAATGACAAGTCCAAAGGAAGATTAAGAGTTCAGTCCACAGTCTGATTGCTGTGTCATTGGTGATCAAACAGAATATGGCAGTCCATGTCGAATTCCAAGGTGAGTGTCACAGGGTGTATTGAGTGAAAGTGGAAGGTAATGATGCAGAGGGCAGAACCAAGCAGAAACAGGTCCTATGGTGGAGATCAATGCTACTGCATCCTTCTTACCAACATTTGGCAGAATCATCCGCATCTTCGTCCTCTTCTGTTTCATGTGCCTCACGTGTCGGTGGTGGTGTTCTGTGTGTGTTCAGTTCTGTGTGGCAGTGATATCTCAGGGGCCGGAGGTGGAATATCTGCCGCACTGTGTGGCACTGACACTTCAGGGGGTGGAGATGTGGATGTAGTGGTAGCAGCAGCATGCATCATCGCCAGGCCTTGTGGTAGCAATGCCATGAGGATGGTCCTGAGGTCATTGAGGAACCCAGCTACCTCTTGCTACGTTAATGTGCAGCCATGGCAGCCACTATTTCCACCTGAGTCCGCTCCAGGGTCTCCATTGATCTCCGCATGTGTCCCAACACCTGTGTGATATCACTAGTGCTACTCTGACTGGACAGTTGTTCTAGGCTCTGAGTCAGGGCTCCAGCAATGTCAGCCATGGTCCATTGGAGAGCATAGAGTGGACTGTGGGTGTCCGTTAGGGACCGTGAGTGGTCCCTGATGAGACTTAGACACCCACGTATGGCATCTAGTTTGGCTGCCATGTGTTCGAAGCCCACCCTCACCTGTTCAGCCAGATTCTCCTGGCACCCCAACACACAGCGTTGGAAGGCCATGTGTTCTTTGTGGGGGTCCTGGGAGGCAGCCGTTGTGGTGGGTGCTGCCAGCTGTATGGTCTGTGCAGGGGGTGGGGTCTCCTCATAGCAGCTGGGCTGCCCTGCTCCTGGACGTGGGCTGTGGAGGCTCTCCACGAGCTGTAGAGGGCATCTGAGTCGAAGCAGAGAAGAGAGGTTTGGGCTGCTCTGCAGGAGGTGTTGATTGTCCCTCTGCAATGTGATGGGGAGATGCAGTTTAACAATGTGTGCACATGTATGTTGTCGCATTGTACATGTTTTCACACAGACTGCATGATTGTGTACATTGTTGCTGTTTGGATGGAGCTGCCTTTTTGATGGGGGACAGTGGACATTTGGACAACATGACGGATGTGTGTTTGTACTTGTACATCATCAACTCACATTTCCCTGCAATGGCAAATGTGGCCAGTTTCCACACACAAGCGGCACCAGTTTTGTCCTGTGTTCTGTTGTGGACGTGTTGCGGTTTGTACCTTATTGTTGTCAAAGTTGATGTGCTCTGCATGTTATGTGTGTGTGTGCTGCATTTCGGGGGAGTCACCCCTGCAGCTCTTAATTTGCTGCTTCTTATCCTTTTAATGCGGTGTGCCTTTGACTTCTTTGCTTATACAGTGCTGAGATGTTGCACACTTGGGTACATTGGTCTCTTGGTGGGAGTTGGGGGCTGGGGCATGGTTTGTCCGCAGATGTGCTCTACTTAATTGTACATGTGTGCCATTTGCTCATCTCCCCCGTCTCCCCAGTCCCTGGTCATCACTCACCCTGGTGCTGTTGTGTCCGGTCATGTTGAGCAGTGTTCGGTCCCCCAACTCCTGCCACCGTCTCCCCACGGATGACTATGGACCCCATTTACTCCATCTGGTCCAAGTCCTCCAGTGGCGCAGAACTCCCAACTCCAGTCTGCATTGCTGCCTTCCGGTTGTTGGCGAGTTTCAGCTTGGTTTTGCGCTTGACATTATTCCAGCGCCTCCTGACCTCTTCCATTGTCCTCTTCAGCACTCCGACTGCATTCACTGTATCCACGATGGACTGCCATAGTCCATTTTTTGTTGTCAATGACACAGTGAAGGTGACGAACAGTTGTTGATGGTGTTCTACCACCTCCCTTATCAGGATCCTGTTTTCCTCCAGACTGAACCACTTCTTTCTACTCTTCTTCTCCTTGCCCTTCCCTGACCCTGAGGACCCTGGCTGGTCCTCCGGGGGGCTTGTGGGGTTCTGGTTGTCCTCCCTACTTGCTCTGGCAACATCCATTGTGCTTCGCTGTTGTTTGGCATTTGTTTGTCTGTTTCTTTTCTTCTATTATGGTGATTTTTGCCCGCCTGACGTGTGTGAATTGCAGGCCTATCGCTGGTTTCCGCGGATTGTTGTATCGCTATTGGCCTCATCGCAACTTGTTTACATTCGTGTTTTGCATTTTTGCGGCGTCGCGTTGACTTTATCGTGGACATTTGACGTGTTGTCGTGGGCCTATCGCATGGTTCCTCCATGTTGTGAATACATAGTTAACACAGCGTTATTTTCCCGCGATGGACTTATGATATGAAGAGTTGCGTTAAGCTAATTTTGCAGTAATTATCACACGTTATTGAGAATATACCCCTATGTTTCTTATTATACTTTCTGCTACTCGTATAAATATGACCTTCTGGTTAAAAAGCATTATACTGAAAAAGTGAAAGCAGCTCTTGGAAAGTAAGTAAACTGAAATTAAGAAGGGGGCATAGGCTTTTTTTCTTGTTTGTTAGATCTGAGCAGCTGCTGTCAGTGGCATAGCTAGAAAAGTCCAGTCTTAATGGTACCATACCTAGTATATTTTGTCCCAAACAATTACAGCGTTCAGATTCTTGGAACAGGTCATTAGGGCACCATTTTGAAAATTCGCCACCACCGAAGTCGCATTTGAATAAAATGTGGGTCTTGCATTAAATGTTTCGTTATTACCACTTTTAACTCGGGACTAGTCATTGCGTTCTTCGTTCATTATATTCAGACAAAAACAGCCCACTTTCAATAGCCCCAGCTGAATGGAAGTCAAACATGTGTTGTCTGCCAGTAAATGGAAGTCTCTGCCATCTGCCCTCTGTAGTTGCGATTTTTAATTAGTCCAGAAGTAGGTCTGTGTAAATTGTTCCCCATTTATCTGTCATTTGAAATAAAAATGAGTGATCTTCATCCCATTATGATTTCAGGGAAGCCCTCTATTCTTTTCAAAATGTCTGCCTTGTCTCCATTCTTCTCAACGCTCCTTTGTACAGCTCTAAGCAGGCATTGCACCAAACGTAGTTCTGGATGAAACATTTACAAGCGTGGTTGAAGTTAGTTCAAGAGTTAAACATCTTCCCTGTCTTTGTGTTTCATGAATGTGTCCCTGTGGTCGTTAATTACCGCATTTTCCTTATTTTTACTCCAGTTTACAAAATGGCTTTAAAGATAAAATGGAAATTTCACTCACCTACATCCTAAATAAAATCAGCAGAATTTGATTGGAATTGTCCAGAAATACAAAATGGATTTAAAGATAACATTGACATTTCACGCGCCTACATCCTAAATAAAATCAGCTGAATTTGATTGGACTTGTCCAGAAATACAAAATGGCTTTAAAGATAAAATTGAAATTTCACGTGCCTACATCCTAACTAAAATCACAGAATTTGAATGGACTTGTCCAGAAACGTGGCTGCAGATTAGAATTGCCAGTATCTTGCAATCTGCTGATTTACATTTGCGCTGTTCATACAAACTGTTTTTCCCTCAATTTTTTGTACTGTGCCAGATTAGAGCTGAATACACATTGTGCTCTCGCATGTTGTGCATGTGATTGTCACCAGGCTTGGTTTTTTATCTGGAACATTAAAAAGGGAAACATAACGCGCATAAAACAGGTGTAATTACCATATTAGTGCATCTTCCCTCACGTTTTGCGCAAATCCTAAATCGGGGGGTGGCCTAGCCCTGTCCAAAACGGGCCTATAGGGAAATTGCTGTTGTCAGCGCAATCCGAATCCTGGCTGCCTTACCACTGGCAGAACCCCGAGAGGATGATCCATCCTGCAGAGACCCCTAGACGTTGATGGGAAGCCTTGGAGAGCTGATACTGGAGCCCTAGACACAAGGCACAAGTCCTAAAAAAAGAAAGTGGGGGGACTAAACCAGGTTAGGCAGTATGCACGGGAAATCATGACGCGTGCCATCATAGCGCATGATGTTACAATGCGTGACATTGCACATGACATCACAGGAAGTGACCTCACTAGAAGGGACATCACGAGTAGTGACATCACAAGAAATGACATCAGATATTAAGACCTCACACATATATTTATCAGGTATATCATGAGTGCATTTAAGCGTGTTATGAGATTTAACAAATTAGACTTGGCATTGGGGTTGTGCCAAAAAAATGGCGCAATCCCAACAAAAAATCCGGGCCTCAACTAATACATTGATATTTTTTAAACCCTGCCACAAAGAAATTGGCAACAAGGAGAAGCATGGCAGTAGATCTGTTAAGCTTAATTGGTTGCAAAGTCCACATTTTAAAATATTTGATTGGGTAAGGCATCTGCTGTGGAGATGACCAGTAAATCTCAGGGAATAGTAATAATGGTGAGATACCTCTGTTGGTTAATGCACTTGCTGGAGAGATGTGTTTTGTAAAGTCCCAGATTTGAATCCAAGGAGTAGAGAAGGTAAATGTGTCTCTTGCAAAGCACATCATCTAACACGCAGATGACATATTTTTATTTTATGTAGATAGTAAAGTGGGTTACAGCTTTTAACACAGATATCGTTTTGTTGCCTGCAGTTCATAAATTGTAATCCTTCTAAAAGACAACACTGAGGTATGAAGGACATGTGACTCCTACATCTTGTAACCCTCACTGTCTTATTTAACTCATCTTGTACATTGATTTAAATATGTACATGATTTATTGACAATGTATAATGTGTATGTTATGTAAAGTGCTCTGATCCCTGCATTAGGTTGCATAGCACTATAAAATAAAGAAAACTGTGCTATTGAGAGGATGTAGCCTTGCGGCTAGAGTGGTCAATCTCGATGCTGGGGAACTGGGTTCGAGTCTCGGCAATGATGCTCAACATCCTTTGATTCTGGGCAAATCACTTAATCTCCCTGTGCCTAACAAATATGAATCTGTCCGTCTGTAACGAAACTGGTGCTCATGTAAAGCGCTCTGATATTTTCAAGTCAGTTCGCGCTATATAAAACTCTAAAAAAATATTTATATTGAAATTGTTATTTGTGTAAATACTTTGACAGACCAACACACCAGACATTCTTACAGTGCATGCATTTATTATTTACAGGGACTGAACAAAGGTAGAAGCATGCCTCTCTTAGGTACCTGTGAAGAAATAAGCTGTGTGCCTATGTTTTTCCCTCCGTGGCATTTACATTTAAGTGTGAGCTCCCAGGCCTCCTCACGTCAGGATATTCAAACAAGAGGAGGCCTGATGGCCCCTTAACTTTGGCCCCACTGATAGTGAAAAAAGCCCCCTCCCTGCCTGCACGTTGCTGCTGGGAATCGAAACCAGACAACGTGCAGGCACTGCCGAACGTGTCCGGGGGTCTGAAAATTACACTGCTACAAGTTCAGCATATTTCTGTGGGTTCTGTGGGGCTCAGCTTCTTAGCAGGGAGGACGGCGTCCACCCTGTGAAAAGAGTGGGTGGAGGCTGTGTACCTGTGTGTACCCCCGACTTGTGCCCTGCCTAGAGACCGAAGGCCCCATGGGAAAATAAAGGCCTCTGGAGTGGGGAGTCAACTGGGGTTCCATTTCACTCTTCATGAATTGGTGGCATAGGCACACGCAAGGTGAGCAGAGGCCCAACCTGATGATGAAGACAGAGGCTCAGTGGCTTGGTGGATAGCCATGGTAAAATAAATCTATGGTGGCCGTTACATGCTCCTTCAATGCGGGTCTGCTATCGTGGTTGAAGGAGAGGTGGCCAGCACATTACCAACACCAACAAAAGTACCCCTTGTGCATGAAATAAATCTATTAATTTTGAGTTTCATTTTTATAAAATTCACAGAGGGGAGACATCTTTTGATTATTCAATACTTTAGTGTTGAAAAAAGTTTTAACATACAAGTACCCTATTCATATTCCCTTTACGGTGCGACAATTGAACCCCATCACCACTTCCTTCTAAATAACAAAAATACAACACATATGGGCAAAGTAAAAAAAAAAAAAAAATATCTGCAAACTTTCCAGAGCGTCCGTCCTTTTCTTCTGACGTTGGAGGAGTACATATATATATATGTATATATATATATATATATATACTAGCAGCCCGTCCCGCCGTTGTCCGGGTATGAATTGCTATTGCTGCCGGCCAGTAGTATATTGTTTTGTAGGATTTCGTTTTGATAGCATTTCTTATCTGTGACAGGCCTGTGAAACGCTCCGATTCACAGTGCACTGCTGATGCACTTAAGAGTGCACATTCAGTAGTGTGTGAACTCGAGTTTCCCTACTTTATTTTTCCTTGCAATATTATATAGCGCGAACTCGACAACATGGCATGAGCACAATTTACATTACAGAAGAACACATTCATTTGTGGTAAGCACGGGGAGACAAAGCGATTTGCCTGGAATCACAGGATGTTGAGCTGATGCCGAGATTCAAACGTAGCTCCCCAGCTCTAAAGTGCCTAATTTTAGAACTTGTGGTGGGAGGTGTGTCTAAAAGTGTATGTCGGTGCTGGCCATCAATGAGAGAGACCTGTGCATTTTTCAAATTGGTGGTGAAAAAATATGAGTATGTTGCTGGAGATGTGGGCCGCCGTGCCACCAATGTACTTATCGGGGGAGGGTAAACACCCATTATTCCGCAACTTTCTTTCCGCATATCATCACTCCGCATACTTTCATTACAAAAGTACCATGACTCCGCAATGCCATTATAACTCATGGCATTACATTTTATATGCTTTTACCACGCATACATTTACAACGAAATTCGTTGTAAATGCATGAATGGTAAAAGCATGTTTTTTTTAATGTTTGGATAAGGTAAGTATGGGTATAGAGGGTATATGTTTTGAGGTACTAAGGTATATGTTTTGGGGTGTTTGGGTATTTTAAGGGTTCAGATGTAGTTTTGGGTTATGGGGTACAGGGGTAGTTTTAGTGTTTAGGGATAGGTATGGGTTTTGGGGTACAGGGGTATTTTTAGGGTTCAGGGCTCGGTTTGGGTTTGGGGGTATAGGGGTATTTTTAGGGTTCAGGGGTAGGTTTGAGCTTTGGGGTACAGGGTTATTTTAAGGGTTCAGGGCTAGGTTTGGGTTTGGGGGTACAGGGGTATTTTTAGGTTTCAGGGCTAGGTTTGGGTTTTAGGGTACAGGGGTATTTTAGGGTTATGGGGTAGGTTTGGGTTTTGGGGTACAGGGTTATTTTTATGGTTCAGGGCTAGGTTTGGGTTATGGGGTACAGGGGTATTTTTAGGGTTATGGGGTAGGTTTGGGTTTTGGGGTACAGGGGTATTATAAGGGTTCAGGGCTAGGTTTGGTTTTTGGAGTGCAGGGGTATTTTTAGGGTTCAGGGCTAGGTTTGGGATTTGGGGAACAGGGGTATTTTTAGGGTTCAGGGGTAGGTTTGGGTTTTGAGGTACAGGGGTATTTATAGGGTTCAGGGCTAGGTTTCGGTTTTGGGGTACAGGGGTATTTTTAGCGTTTAGGGATAGGTTGATGTGATGTCATTTGAGATGTCATCAGTGTGGTCACTGACCATGTCATGAGTGATGTAATATGTGACGTCATCAGCAGATGCGAGTTATAGTTAGCTGAACTGACTATAACGGGGGAATATCAATGGTTTTGTATGAGTGAAATGTCCAGCTAACTAGAACATGTGTGAAACCTATGATTTTTTCAGTGAATTTCTAAGGTTTTTTAAATGCTAATACCTAACTCTAATGTGGCTGAAACCTATGGCTTTTTCAGTGAATTTCTAAGGTTTTTTAAATGCTAATTCCTAACTATAACGAAGCTGAAACCTATGGTTTTTTCAGTGAATTTCATAGGTTTTGTAAATGATAACTTTTAAATGTATTAATTGTTATTTTTTTATACTAATTTACTACCTTGTTTTAAAGTATGTATTTTTAGATATTTTATTTCTTAAATTACATTACATATTTTTAATATAAATTGAAAAAAAATGTTTTTAACGTTTTTGAAATTGTAATATTTTTATTTTTTATTTTATATTTTTTTAATTTATATATATTTTATATAGCAGGCAAGGATATGTTATGGAAAGAAATTCAAGTTACTGGTAAGTTCAGTTAAATTTACTTTGCAGGAATAGTAGTGAGCTGAAAGATGCAGCACTGAAGTCTCTCCAGATAACAGGTGAGTAAATCGGAATTCGTAGTTCGGCTGATTTTTGAGGAATTTTTTTAATTTCCAAAACTCCACACTTAGAAAAATGTCCAAGAGGTCCTGACCCCCTAAGCCCTGAGCAGGCTCAGGGGGCCAGGGTGTTTCTACCCTGCCCCCTTTGCGTGTTTTGCACGTTTGTTTCACTGCTTTCTTGTGCCTCGGTTCTACTGAGGCACAAGATGGCTGCCAACACATCCTGGTTTAGAGTGTTGACAGCCAATTAGCATGAAGCTCGTGCTCGGGAAGGTACAGAGTGCAGTACAGAGTACAATACAGAGTACAGTACTTCATCTATAGATATATCTATGATTTTACTTTTGATTTTCTCAGTAACTACTGAACGGATTTACACCATTTAAATAAAAAAGTAATCTGCTAACCGAACTCTACCTTTTTGCCAAATTTGGTGTAATTCCGTTCAGCCGTTCGGGCTGTAGCCCTGGCTAAAGGTCCCTATGTAAAATTGCACGGGGAAAACACGTTTTGGGACCCCTCTTTTTTCTCAGCCACCGCTTCACGAATCAACCCCAAACTTTCGGGGAAGGAGCAGAGCGGAGCAGGCCATTTTCTTGGAGAATTTTGCGTGTATTCGTCGACCGGCGCCAAAGTTATTCCAAATAGAATGTTGCGGATTTCCTATGGAAACTAGGTCCTAACTATAACTGCCTACTGGCGACCGCGAGTAGGTAATATATAGATATATATGTATATATATGATAGAGATATATATAGATAAATATAAATATACAAATATAAATCAAGAAAGCAAGCCCAAGGGCTAGAGGTTAGAATATCCTGGCAGCCCAGCCCTGATGATTTTCTAAAACATAGTTTGAATCTCCACCTTCATCCAGACTCAGCACTGCCCTTGTGTCGACATTTTGGTCCTGTTATTAGTGTTTCATGGAGACCATCCTCAGGACTTGACGGAGGTCCATCAATCCAGAGCTACTACAATGGTATGTAATTACACTCTATTAATCAAAATTCAACAAATCCTCATCTCGCCAGAAATATTGTATCATTAATGCTTTAAAACTGAGAAACAATTGCTATATTGATTCCATAACATGCATTCCACTGGTCTTAAGCCAAAAGACAACATGAATATCGTACACATGTAAGTGAATCTCAGTACCCTTATAACAAACTGTTTGACATTAAGCCTATATTGAATATTAATTTTGATACATAGGGTTCATTCGCAAATACAAAAAAAAAGAATTCAAATTTCATATAATTCACTATAAAACAGTGTTAGACCTGGCATCCTTGGCATGGTTTCCCCTGCCTTTTTGCCCCACCTCCTATATTTTTGACTTTATCCTGGACTTTGTTTTTTGCTGTTTTTGAACTCTTGGCACTTTACCACTGCTGATCAGGGCTAAAGTTCTAGTGCTCCCTGTGCAAATTATGATTATGTTTGGTTATCCATGATTGGCATAGATGATTTACTGGTAAGTCCCTAGTAAAGTGCACAGTGTGTGCCAAGGGCTTGTAAATCAGATGCTACTAGTAGGCCAGCCGCACTGATTGTGCCACCCACGTAAGTAGTGCTGTAAACATGCAGTGTCTGCAAGTGCAGTTTCAAACTGCCATGTCGACCTGGCAAGTGCACCCACTTGCCAGTCCCAAACCTTCCCTTTTATTATATGCAAAGCACCCCTAAAGTAGGCCCAAGATAGCCCTATGGGCAGGTTGCAGTGTATATGAAAGGTAGGGCATCTACTGGTGGGTTTTACATGTCCTGATAGTGAAATTCAGTGTTCACTATTGCAAGGACTATCTCTCCCGTAGGTTGTCATTGGAGCTGCCTTGTAACATCGTACAAGTGTAACTTTCAATTGGAAAGAGATAGAGATTTGGCATTTGAGTTCCCTGAACTCCGAATTTAAAAAGACATCTTTCTGTAAAGGTAGTTTTTAAATTATGTGCTTGAAAATGCCACTTTTAGAAAGTGTTAACAAACAAAAAAATTCCAATCCTGATACCATTCAAACTCAACAGTCATAAGAAACTCCAGATGACCTAAACACTCTGGTTGGAAAAAGTAGAATTTTATTTTTATTTTTCAAATATTTTCTCTTTCTTATTTGTTTTTTTTTGTTAATAAACAATTACTTGTAAATTTAAACAATACAAATTAAGTGCAATTGTGGACATACACAGAAGACGCAACAACACTGAACACAAAAAGATCCACAAATGTGGTATAGATAGAATACAAATATATATACAGTCAACAAATTATCTATACAGCTCTTGTTCTAAACAAGTTTTTGTCTTCACATTTCAAAACAAGCAGTGCCTCTGAAACCTTTTGATTATTTACATAGCTTTTTTACTTAATAATTCAGAGACTCGTTCCAAATGGTGGTCCTACTGGGCTCACTCAATAATGTCAAACTTTTTATACACCTAATCAATGCTGAGCAGCATGTGGTCTACTCATCTAAGTGGGCACCTATTTGGTTAGAAATTAAAACTGTTGTCTCGTTTTGAACCATTAGGACAATGTCGAGTTCTCCTCAGGACGTAGCACATCAAGCTCAATCTCTTCTTGAATGGACATCAGTCTCTTTATTCACCAGCCAATGAACCAAGTCACAATAAGCAACTTGTGTGTTCATTGAAATATGAGCTCCTTCCCACATTCTCTTATGTTTCATGGATGATATTTGTTATTCACAATCTTTGCTTTCTTCTCTTTCAGGTCCTTGGTATTCCAGTTTGCTTTTAGAAAGTGAGCATTTTCTTGCTTTACCATCCTGTGCCTCTGCCTGCCTGTGGAATCAACATCTGGTTTAGCATGACAGCTGGGTTGTTTGTGCATTCCCTCTAGACAGTCACACAAAACGAGTTGAGGTGTTCCCTGCGTATTCTGATTGCCTAGCCCCAGGCTTATGGGCTTTCCTGAGCTAGAGGGGTGGCAGGAGTTGTCACTAACACCTAAGTAGGGCTGTGCCTGACCTCTCACATTGCTGTTTCCAGCCCCCTGTAGCGTGTCTGGAGCCAGGACAGGACAATGCAGGATATTTTCACTACAAAAACTATCCTGTGAAGCATGGCTAGTTCAAAGGTGGAATGGTGTATAAGTATGGGACCTGTAACCCCACATTTTTAGAACATTTCTGGACTGAGGACTCTGCCAAGAAGAGCTGAAGAGCTTTCAGGAGGAGTACTGCCCCTTTGCTGTGTTGCTTTGCTGGGTTGGCCTGCATGCAGTTGCTGCTTCTGTCTGTGAGCAGTGAAAGGACTGGAGTTTGCTTTGTGGAATCCTACTTTCCAAGTTCTCCAAGGGCTTGTGTGTGCTTGCCTCCTGCTGGAAGTCCAGGGCCATCAAAGACTTCATCTGCAGCTCCCCTGAACTCCTCTGCTGGGAGTGAGTTCTGACCTGCAGTGCAAACTTCAGTTCTGGGCCCTTGGAGGTGGTTTTGCTGCTTCAAGAGATGAAAATCCACACATTGCCCTTCAGCGCCATTTTCCCACCACAAGCTTGGCGCGCAGTTGAAAAATCAATGCATCGCCACGCTGCAGGCGTAAAATCGATGCAGCACCTGTTCACAGCTGGACGAACCGCCGCAGCCCGAGACCAGAGGACCGTTTCTCCAACATCTGAGACACCTGCTCTGACTTCGACGCAGGCCCTGCTGTGTGGCTGAAAAGATTGATGCATTACCTGCCATCGGTTGGAAGAATCGACACAGTGCCTGTTTTGCCAGTGCATCGACCTAGAGCACCTGGATTTTCCATGCACTGCACTTGTGCACCAAGTTTCCATCGCTCTGCCCTGCAGTAAGGAGCTGCTTTCGGAAATTGATGCATCACTTCTCGTCGCAGTAAGGAATTAATACAACACATCTCCTGGTTGCAGCAGAACTGACGCTTCCATTCCCCTGGGACTCAAGAATAAACTTGTCGCTGAGCTTTCTGATGCTTCCCTCCTTTGCAGCAATTTTCCATCTTCGGTTTTGATGCTTCAAAGGTACTTTGTGCTAAAATCAACGCATCCATAGACTTCTATGGACTAAATTGCTCAAACTATTAAAAAGGATATCTTGAGTTGTGTACGGTAGATATTTGCCGTTTGGTCCTGTTTTGTTTAGATAAAGATTGGTTATTGTTCTAAACTGGTGTGGTGTCCATTTATAGTGTCTTCGCTGTTTTAATGTGTATTTTATGAACAAATGCTTTACACATTGCCTCTGAGAAAAGCCTGATTGATCTGGCCCGGCTACCAAGGGGGTGAGCAGGGGTTATCTTGTGTGTGTAACTCCCTTACCCTGACTAGAATGAAGGATCCCTACTTGGACAGGATGCATACCACTGCCAACTAGAGACCCCATTTCTAACAATTTGGATTTTCAAAAACACTTCATGATACACATAAACATAAATGTATATAATGTTGCTAGTCATGTGGGTCTTTTGTAAGGAAACCCATGTTGTTTGACGAAATTATTGGCAGAATATCTCCCCACAAGTCAGAAAGAAAGGCTAAGAGATGGTTAATAAACATATACGTACTTTCTAATATTTTTATTTAAGCTTATTTACAATGCCCAATGAAAACTGGTGCAAATAAATGAAAAGAAAAAAGAGAGGTGACGATAACAAAAAAGATGACACAACAGAGAAGGCAAGGCAATATGGAACAATGGTTCATATCTAAACTGCTAACCGCAAACCATAAATCACTGTTCTGCTAAACCACACAACAAAGCTATAAAGAAAAAACAAGAACAAACACCAACTGGAACTGCAAACTCATGTATCTCAGACTCACATTTAATAAATTATGGACAATTGTAACACTTCACCCACATCAGAAGATTAGAGCAAATCTAAAATCACTTAGCATTGCACTGCCATCTGATGTTCATTTTCATCAGCAGCACTCTGCTCCAGGGAATTCTAAAGCAGATAAAATAGAACAGCAACAAAAACGTCACTAACAGAAAATCCTAAAGCGTGCTTCTAGAAAATTATGAGAACCTAAATACATTCAAAAGTCACTCACACTCTCACTTTATTTAGGAACGGCCAGCCACAGTGTGTTCTCCCGTCCTCAATCAGAGAGTCAGAAAGAATGCCGGGAGAAAAACTGTTTGTTTTAACTCTGAGCTGATAACTCATATGACCCGGTTACCAGAAGTAAAAAAAGAAAGACTTTACTGAAGCTCTCTTACCGTGCTAAATGAAATCCTCTAACCCCCCGCTTAAAAATCCACCTCCCGGCGAGATATTGCTCGGTTTCGCTCACCAAAGTGTCGTTGGCGAGCGAGGAAAATCAACCTCCTGGTGAGATTTTTCAATGCAGGTGGTCAGATTTCTCAATGCGAGTGGTCGCGGCAAGTCGCGATCACTCACGTTGAGAAATCTTCCGTTCACGTTGAGAAAGCTGCAGCTCGAGCAGCAGAAAGGCAGCTGCGCCCTCTTGCGCTGTACATGTTGCTGTTCGCGTTGATTTTACAGCACTGGACAAACACCATGTGCTCAAAATCACAGTGAACAGCATGACCCTAATCCCCTCCATCGCTCGCAGAACTGCACGTAGCACATCAGATTTTTTTTGTCGCTTCGCAGAGTTCTGCATAACGGAACTCTGCAAACTTCACCCAAGCATAGTAACTTGGATGTCCCAAAATCAACACACCGGTTGTTTCAACACATTATAAAACTGTCTTAGTAAGCATAAGGGAGGGCAACGTAAAAGTATTCCCTAGTCCCTTAATTTTCAATAATTAACTAAAAGAATGTTTCCTGAGGAATTCTTCACGTACTAGAGTGTACCAGATGACCCGGTTATCAGTGGACAAAAAAGAAAGACTTTACAGAGGCTTTCTTACCGTACTAAAGGAAATCCTCTTACTCCACCTTTACTGCTGTAAGCATGCAGCCAAAGCATATCAAGTAATTTATAACCCTGGGCAGTGAACTCCGCTCCATTTGCGGAGTTTGCTTAGTTTTCCGAACATGGACTCTAGCAGCAGAAAGGGAGCAGTGCCCTCTTGCGTTGTACATGTTTCAGTTAGCATTGATTTTACAGCGCTGGACAAACACCTTAACTCAAAATCACCGCAAACAGCATGACCCTAACGCACTGTGTCGCTCGCGGAACTCCACGTAGTGCAGAGGAGTTTTTTTGCCACTTAGCACAGTTCCGCGCTGGTTGTTTTAACACATTATAAAACTACCTCAGTAAGCATACGGGAGGGAAACATTAACGTTTACCCCAGTCCCTTAATTACCATTAATTATGAAAAAGAAAGTTTCTTGAGGCATTCTTCACGTACCAGAGGGAATACTTTACCCTCGCCGTAAAATTAACATGTACACTTCGTCATTTAATGCTATTAACACAGAAAGCATAACAAATAATGTAGATGTCCCAAAAACGAAACAACCGTCCTTTTAACCCATTGTAATGTGAACTTGGCTAACCATAAAAAGGCAGAACATCAGGTCACCATTGACGCGTTATATTTCACACTCACACAGTAAATATCCAGATACAGACAAATATAGAATAGCTCAATCGTAAACCATTTTTTGATAACGCAGTTTCCACAACTACAGTTGGGATTCCAGATAACCAGGAGTAAAGCAAACCATGTATATACAATCAAAATCTGCAATGCCTGTATAAAGAAAGACATTTCATCCCACAGACTTGTGTTGTATGAAGCCCTAGTCTGGTAAATACCTATGGTATCACTGAGTAGTACATGTGACCTTAGCATAGGGTTAAAACATAACATTTCCTCTCATAAGTCATTGTGCTATCTTATATCCGGACTTGTTCAATCAAAAAAGCGACCGTGGTGTGGAGTTCCCAGATCAAAGGAAACATAATGGAGAGAGATTGTTAGAAACGGCGTATCTGGTTGGCTAGGGAATGCACCTAAGCATGAGAGAACTCACTACTTTAGGCAGGAAAGGTCAGTTACACACCAAAGATAGCCTATGCTCACCTTCTGTTAGCTTGGCGCAGGGCAGGCATGGTTATCATTGGAAACAATGTGTAAAGTGTTGGTACAACACACAAATGAAGTAGTCTGGCTCACTGGTTAGAGGAGCAGACCCGAGAGCAGAGGACGGCCCGGGACCAGGGTTCGATTCCCGGCGCGGCAGGTCTCTGGACCAGGGTCAACGGACTCGATAATTCTCTCGCCTCGGTGCCCACTCTGATCAGCGATCACACTCGGCAACTCTGGGCATTAGCTTGCCTCATCTTCACTAACGGCCCCACCAGACCGCCGGGGATGCCTGGCCTCACCCTGGAGATACCCATTAAGGGACCATCTCTCAGGGAAGCCAGGAAGGGTTTCGCAGCGGTCGAAGCGCCTTGGGACCCTACGGGTAAGTAGTGCGCTATATAAATGCCAATACATACATACACACATACATTTACAAATACAGCAACACAATTGATTCATCCCAAAAGATACTCCACATGATTATATAACAAGCATTAGTAAATGCTTTAGGTTTCGCCAATGTGATTAATAAGTCGTTTTTTGTTATAATTTGTAGCTTGCTGAGTAGTTGTACAATATAAGTAAAAGAAAGTATGTTAAAGTGTTATGACTTGTTTATGGACCAAAAAGCAATATATTGTGCTACTAGTGGTATAGTGCGGGTAAGTTATAGCAACATTTTGAAAAATGAAATGAAAGAGGGATATAATAGAATTAATTGATGTAATAGGAAAATAATGTTTTTTAAAGGAGTTCTGACAACTTTTGGGCTCTGTGTCAGTGCACCTGTTGCATCATTCAAATCATGGCCCTGTAAGGTAACTGAACTTGTGGCTGCCTGTTTAGTACTGATAAATTGTGATATTTGTTTTTTAGAGTGGTTCCTAGAGCTTTGGGCCCCGGTGTCACTGCACTTGCTGCACCATTGTAATCATGACCCTAGTGCCTGCAAGGTAACTATGCTTGTGACTGCCTGTTTAGTAGTAAAATAGAGCAAAATTAGGAGTTTAGTGGGTGCCTTGAGCTTTTGGTCCTGGTGCTACTGTACCCGCTGCACCATTTAAATCATGACCCTATTGCCTGCTAGATAAATGCACTTGGGACTGCCTCGCTTAGCAGTAACAGTTAGCAATAATCTGGGCTTAGTGGGGTCCCTAGAGCTTTTGACCCAAGTGCCAATGCACCTGCTACACCATTCCAATAAAGTCCCTTTTATCCTCACATTAACTGCAATTGTGACTGCTTGTTTAATAGTGAAATATGGCAATATTATGTGTTTAGAGGATTTCTGACAACGTTTGGGCCTTGTGCTACTGCATCTGCTGCACCATTCAAACCATGACCCTGTTGTCTGCAAGGTAACTGCACTTGTGGTTGCCTGTTTAGGAGAAAAAAATACAGCAATATTAGGTGTTTAGTGGGGAGCCGGGAGCTTTTGGTCCTGGTGCCAGTGCACCTGCTACACTATTGAAATAATGACCCTAGTGACTGGGCAATAGATCTGAAAACCTTCCAATTTCTGCTGGCATTCATGCTGCCAGGGAAATGGTCACTCGGCCAAATACTGGAGTAACTGATGCTTTGATTAATGTAACTAATATACAGGACGAGTCTGGTAATATGATTAATGCTCACCAGTGTATTGAATGTTCCAAACATACTGCTAATAATGATATAAATGAGCTAAATGAAAATCTGTCCTCTGAATTGGCTGTTATAGATGACAACATAAGCGAATATGATCTTACCCAACAACAGTGTGAAGGCCAAACCGATAGTATTAAATCCACCAGTGACAATATCAATATACAATGCACTTTAATGTCCTGGAATGTTGCAGGGTTAAAAAATAAGATTATATCACAGGATCTGCTAACTTTCCTGGATTTACAGGACATAATCCTCCTACAGGAGACTTGGCAGCTAGAACCAGATCCAATTCAGGGATATTTACATTATTTCATTCCAGCTACCCCGAGCTCAAGGGGAAGGGCAAAAGGTGGTTTGGTAACATGGATCAAGCAGAATAATGATTACTCAGTGTTACAAATAGATACCAATAGTTCTGATATATTATTGGTCAAATTACAGCGACCACCCAATAGGGACCTCTTTATTTTTAACATCTACTCAAGGGGCCTACCGGGTGGTAAACCCACTAAGGCGGTTGAACTGTTGGACACTCTACTAAAACAACACTGTTTGAATGCCGATATTATTATTGGTGGTGATTTTAATTGTTGTTTCGAACCACTTGATAATCAGGATATAGACCTCACTACCGAAGAGGATTTTATCTGGGAAATCCCACAGCTTTCCTTGTTACCCATTAGAAGATGGTCTGAGGCTGCATTACAGTTAAAAGTACTATGTGTCGAGTATGGGTTGCGGGCCACTAACGGAAGAACATTATCAGATAAGCAGGGCGCCCCTACCTTCTCAAACGGAATCACACATAGTCGTATTGATTATGTATTGACTAATAAAGAGAATTGGGGAAATGTTCTTGACATGAGGATTGAGTCAAGGGTGGAAAGTGACCACGACCCATTGATTTTAACTTTTAAATTGTTTGATCTGATGACAAATGAGGAAGAAAGGGAAAATGTTCAGATAAACCTCTCTAACGATCAAAGACACATCAGATGGGCAATTTGTGCAGCCAAAGAGGAAAGTATGATAGCTATAAGGGATTTAACAACCCTGGCCATCCAAGAAGTACAGGGTATAAATGATAAAAGCACCCCGATAGCTGAAATTAGCAGGATCCATGATGATTTTTTTAACAAGTTAAAATCGTTTTTTGTAAAGAAAGCTAAGAAGAAGCCACGTAGACCAATAAGAAAGGAGGACCAGTGGTATGGTAAGACCTGTAGGACTGCCTATAGGTTCCTGTCAGATGCGGTAAAAACTAGAGACAAAACCAAAATAAGGGAGGCCCGAGCTATGTATAAAAAAGTGCAATTTAGTGCAAAAAGGGATTGGGAGGAAGGCTACTGGAGGGACCTCCTCGAAGCCAGCAGGGAAAGATCCATGACACCCTTCTGGAATATTGTTAAATGGGGAAGGGGGGCAAACAGAGGAGAACCCATGAATCATGTGCTACCAGAAGCCTGGGTTTCCCACTTTGCTACTCAGTTTGCTGCTGAGGATGAAGGTGAAGAGGAGTGTCTAGCCTTAGAAGATACTATAATGAGCCCTTTACTCTTCTCCAAAGATGATGTCCTAAAAACTCTGAGCAGCATACCTAAAGCCAGAGCTCCGGGCCTAGATTTTGTCCCTGCAGACTTGTTTATGCACGACAAGGACCTATGGGCCACCTATATCCAGCTGTTAGCCAATGCCATTGCAAAGGGCTCGCCTATTCCTGAGACCTGGAAAGGAGCCGAGATTATCCCCATCTTTAAAAAGAGGGCATGCTCGGATCCAGGCAATTATAGGCCTATCAGCCTGATTGCATGTATACAAAAAGTTGTGGCAAGGTTATTATTACAGCGAATACATGGGTGGATAGATGATCACGACATATTATCACCCCTGCAGGCTGGTTTCCGCAGCCATACCAGCACCATTGACCAAGTTTTTAGATTTGTTTTATTGTACTGGCGCACAGTTATATTAGGGGGCGGGATGCTTTTTGCGGCTTTTGTTGATTTAAAATCAGCTTTTGATTTAGTACCCCGCCACAAGTTGTGGAATATCCTACACGATCAGGGTATCCCAAAAGAAATCCTGTCTCTACTGATTAGAATGCATGAAAACAACTTTGCACAAGTACGCTGGAATCAGCAGGGAAGTGTCACTGAGAAGTTTCCCATTGAGAGGGGAGTTCGCCAAGGATGCGTGCTCGCACCAACGCTCTTCTCGTTATACATCAACAGGGTGATCAGTTATTTTGAACATCAGCCCACGGATGCCCCAAGGTTGGCAGGAAAACTGATCCCCCTGTTGATGTTTGCGGACGATACCCTGCTGATATCGAAGACCCAGCAGGGACTTCAAAGGGCCATTAGGGTTTTTGAAGCATTTTGCACTGACCATGGACTTGTAATTAATACAAGTAAAACTAAATTTATGGTTATGCACAAGCGGAAACACATTAGAGGTAGAGTTATTATGGATGGGGTGCAGCTTGAACAGACCCAGGTCTTTAAGTACCTTGGTATTAATTTGTCCTATAATCTAGATTGGAAACAGCACACAAATGAACTAGATACAAAACATGCACAACTAGCAGGAGTTCTCACAAAGGAGCTTTTTTCATCTCATACCAAACCGATTAGACCTGTCCTAAAAATTTATAACGCCAAGGTTGGAGCAGCAGTTCTTTACGGAGCTGAACTCTGGGGGTCCAGTAATCTTACCAAGTTGACGGTAGCACAGAACAAATTTCTCCGCAACATTACTGGTTTACCAATGTCAACCCCACTGATACCTTTAAATTATGATTTGGGATTTTATAGTTTTAGGGACATGGCCAGGTATAGAATTGTGGCCTACTGGAGAAGGTTATGGGTAACCCCAGAACTCTCCCAGTATGCCCAAGGTTTCCTAGAGGTGAGAACCCTGGATATTGGCTGTAAAATAGTCTGGATGAAAGAGGTTAAACTATTATATAGGGCACTGGGCTTACCTCAATTGTGGGATGATCCCCTAAATAGTGTATTTCCACCTAAAAAGACACTTCGAGAACTTTATTGGAGCATGGTGGAGATTAAGTGCTTTAGGAATCATATGGATCGCACTTTTACATATGATTATTTGGAGCTCAAGCACTCACCGGCCCTCGAATCCTACTGGGATTGGATTACGGTCCCAGGGGACCGGAAGAGGTACCACCAGTTGAGGGTGGGGACACTTCCTCTAAATGCCCTAATAGTGAAATGGAATAAGGTACAAACTCCAAGGTGCCCCTTCTGTCCGGACCATAATGAAAACATCGGACATGTGTTGTTTGCCTGCCCCGAATATAGAATGCCTAGACGTTCATGGCTTAAACCAATTTGCATCCAGTTAGGTTTAAAAACGTCAAACGAGGCTGTCAGGATCCTAAGAACAGATACCTCCCAGCCTGTTGTTATAGCTATGGCAAAATTTCTCCACTGGATGTGGATAATTCGGGCACGCAAAATGTGTCTGGAATAAACTTAGGATTGTTATTGTTTGTCGTACTGCTTGTGATTAATTGAACTTCTGATCAGTATATTTTTTTGTGATAAACTATGCAAGCCACATAAGCAATTGTTACTTTTTTACTTACCCTTTTGGTTGGCACCAATGAACTTAGCTTTCTAAATTTTATCGTTTTTGGTATTTTAATGGATATTTTAAGATTATGTAATGATGTAAATAGGAAATTTTAAGATTGTGTAAAAATGTAAATAGGATGAGATAGGAAGATGCCTTTTACTTTTGTCTATTTATTGTATCAACTCATTGTGGATCCTATATATTTGTGGGGCTGGGGGGAGGGGGTGGGACAAAAACAACACATTTTTTTGTAAAATGTCTTTTATGATTGAAATATATCGAATAAAGACTAATTAAAAGTGAAGTGACCCTAGTGCTTGCTAGATAATTGCACTCATGACTGCCTAGTTTAGTTATAAAATATAGGAATCCTAGGAGTTTAGAGAAGCTCTGACAACTTTTGGACCTGGTGCCAGTGCACCTGCTGCACCATTCAAATAATGACCTTGTTGCCTGCAGGATAACTGCACTTTTGACTGCCTGTTTAGTAACAAAATATAACAATATTTGGTGTTTAGGTGAGTTATGACAATTTTTGACCCCGGTGTCCCTGCCCCATTTAAATTGAGCCTCTTTCAATTGCAAGGTAACTGCAATTGTGACGAACTGTTGAGTATTAAAATATAGCAATATTAGGGGTTTAGAGGGTTTCTGATAACTTTCTGGCCCAGTGCCACTGCACCTGCTGCACCATTTAAATCGTGACACCAGAGCCTGCAAGATAACTGCACTTGTGACTGTCTGTTTAGTTGTATAATATAGCAATAATAAGTGTTTAGTGGGGTGCCTGGAGCTTTTGGTCTCAGTGCCACTGCAACTGCTGCACCATTCAAACCATGACCCCGTTGTTTGCAAGGTAACAGCTCTTGTGACTGCCTGTTGTTAATAAAATATAGCAATTATAAGTGTTTAGTGGGGTGCCTAAAGCTTATGGTCCTGGTGTCACTGCACCTGCTAAACCATTGAAATCATGATCCTGTTGTCTGCAAGGTAACTGCATTTGTGACAGCCTGTTTAGTTTAAAATGTTAGCAATAATCTGGGTTTAGTGGACTCCTAGAGTTTATCACCTGCTGTGCCATTTAAACCAAGTCCCTTTTAACTGCAATTGTGACTGCCTCTTTAATAGTCAAATATAGCAATATGATGTGTTATGGGGAGTTCTAACAGCTTTTGGGCCCAGTGCTACTGCATCTGCTGCATCATTCAAATCATGACCCTGTAGTCTGCATGGTAATTGCACTTGTGGCTGCCTGTTTGGTAGTAAAATATTGCATAACTTTTGTATATTAGCTTTATTTTTATTGTGCAATGTTTATTACAACATTTGGAATTTGATCATAATGACCAAATAGATTAAGTTGAAAAAATCAATCCAATAATACCTACAAAGTGCAAAGAAAGGTACTGAGGCATGAATTGGAAATGCCACAATTGTTTTAAGGCTAAAGTATCTGCTTTACACAACTAATTAAAAAAGCAAGCATTCCAGCATACTGTTAGAAGCTGTCTGTCTCTTCCTGGGAAAAGTTCTTATTTTGACAGTGAATGAGGTTTAAACAGTGTGAACAGCTTTAATAAAAGTATCGCAAATGAGTGTAGCCAGAGTAAGTTGACAAAAGAAAAGTACCACACAAAAGCAAATGAACACATTAATTCAGGCTTGAATACTGAGAAGAATCCCCTTTTAATAAATACAAGAGATTTCACAAGCCCAGGGCAAGTGCTGTGCAGGCAAAACCTAAAAACAGACTTCTATAGCACACATAAAACAAGACCAAAGCAATATACATCATACTATTAGTGCACATTAGGTGAGGGGAAAATCACATAAATTGCAGTGAGGGCACCTTCGCTCCTATTACATTTTATAAGGTAATTTCAGTAGTACTGTTAAAAATTATTGCATTCCAAAGAGTAGTTTATGTGATGCAGTGAGGTGCTCTTCAATTCATGCGTGTTACAAGCAATAAGGTCACAACATCAGAAATGCACTCAGTGCTAATTGAACTTGGGGCACAGAACCTACTGTGCTCCTATTAGATACTCTATGGTATTCCATGTGATTTCAGTGATCTCCTTTAGGAGTGGTCAATGCGCTTTCTCATTGTCGGAACAGAAATAGAGCAGAGATCGTAGAAGGGGTTTGAGCGGCCTGTTGCCCAAGTAAGTTAATACTGCTCAAGAGTACTGAAAGGCATGTTGGTGAAACGAAAGAATCCTGCCATACTCAGCCGCCAGAGCATGACTCAGCACAGTACCTGCGGCGGGTTTCTTCAAACAAGTGGAGCGATTCCCCAGCATTGGGGCCCATGAAACAGCTATCCTTCTTCGTACAGGCACTCGCTCCGAGTGCCACGCAGGTGTACGGTCCTCCACACCCAGCATCTCCCAAGCAGAGGAAGCAAAGTGTTGAGGAGTAGACTGTACAGTCTGTCCGACACCCCAGGCACACTAACACGGCGATCTTCCTCCCAGCTGGCCCGCACTCCAGAGCACAGCTTTGGCTTACATCACCCCAGGAAGGGAATCCTCCACACAGAGGCTTCCCTTGGTGGTGCAGCATCAGCCCTCCCCCAGGGCTGTGATTATTATTGGTGGAAGGCGCGGATAGTTGTGGGTTTTCCTTGGGAGCTAAACAGCATCCACTGGAATGTTGCAGAGCATAGCGCTCGCTCTGATGAAAGTACGTGAGCCCTTGGAGTTCCTGGGTTCAAGAGATTGTAGAGTGCAATTCCCCCCTCTCTGCAAGAGGTGGTAGCAGGACAACACAACAGAGCAAAAGGCAAAGTGGCAGCACTGATCCTCTTCTTTTCAGAGTATCCTCAGGATCCCTGAAGGGCAGACTGGGGAATCTTTGATGGTGCTGAGATCCCAAAAACTGGAGGCAATAAAACAAGCCCTTGGAGCGCACTGGTAGGGCGCAAAAGCAGGTAGGCAGGCAGCAGGCCAGCACATAATGCAAGTTGCAAAGTGGCAGTCCCTCCTGCAGCCCAGCAATTATTAGGCATAATACCAGCACAACAAAGCAGGCAGTCCAAATGGCGGTTCCTCCTGGTAGCACAGCATTCCTCCTGACAATGTGGAGATTGTAGAGCCATCAGCTTCTGGTTACAAGTACCAAGCAGTGTCTAAAAACAAGGGGTCAGAGTCCCTGTACCTACACTCAAAAAAGTATTTGATGAAGAGGTGACTTCAAAGGAACCTTTAGAAGTATGTAACAATCCTTTTCAACCCAGCCCTGGCTCCAGATGAGGGGGTAAATCACTCCTTTAAATGAGGGCAGGACACAACCTATACAAATGTAAAGTGTGAACTACCCCAGCCCAGGATGAATATCAGAATGCAGATGAAGGCACATGTATCCCCTGAGACACCCAGCCCTTCTGCCGTGTAAGTCCCCACTTTCCAGTTGGAACTGCACATTTGTTGGGCAACATAAACATAGGGATGGCGCCAGACTGATTCTGTACATATTCATGTTATTTTTACTGAGCTGCCTGTTAAAGTAAAATCTACTTTACTTACCTCTGGACTGGATCGGCTTGAATTTCATGCTCAAAGGAAGCGTGATTCTTCTTGTGGAATATTTGGGAAGTGACGTCAACAGCAAGGCGCGACCCGTTAGGAAGGGCATCCAATTCGTCAAGGCTCGTGTGGATTTATATGGAGGATGCCCGCCAGCTGCAGTCATTGGAAATGAAGGACGGATTTCTGTGGGGCCACCGCTGCAATGCGAGGCTCTGTCACTATCTCTATGTGAGTTCTGCTGGCGGAAAACTTTTAAACACTGTATGCAGCCAGGGTTTGCAGGGGTTTTTCCATGCACTTCGGGAGCAGGAAAAGTAATAAAAACGGGCATCCAGGAAAAGAGTGGAATTTTCATCCTTCACTATGAGGAACAATGCCCTTGAGTTTGAATAGAGGAAAAGAATTATACCTGCCCCCTTGCACAACATGGAATTGATTCCTTTAAAGCATTAAGGTGGGCATGTTATAACCTTTGGATGAAACATTTTTATGATGGCAAATACTGAAATTGACTTTAACCCCTTCGCTGTGGCGGCAATTCCGCCGCAGCGCTAGGGGCCGAGCGGCGCTCGCATGCTTGTGATGGAGCCGCTCCGTCACAAGCCGCGGTTGCGCTGTGCTCATGACGGAGCGGTTCCATCATGGCCCCACCCGCTTAATAGAACGCGCCGCTCAGACGTGAAATCAGTGCTGCGCAGGCGCGGCGGCAGTGCAATGACGGAACCGCTCCGTCATGAGCACAGCTCAGCCGATGCTCATGACGGAGCGGCTCCGTCATGAGCATACAAGGGGTTAAATAAGAAGGATGCAATGCTGTATTTCGCAAAACAATTGTGTTGCATGGTGGTCACTGTAGTCCAGAAACAAGTAGTACTGGGACTTAAACCATACAAATTCAGAGACTGCTTCAAAACAATGCACTGTCAATAAAATTAATAAGAATATTGTGTAAGGAAACCAGTTGTGTAGTCCGAGATTGAAAAACAAAAAAACAAAAATAAGTTGTGACTGGCGCTTTTAAAGTAGATGCGTGCATACAAGCATCCCTCTTCACTGTTTACTAACAGATTGTATTTAAATGCAAAGTCACATGTTCCCCACAGCTGCATATGATTAAGACACTGTTGTGGTGAAACGGACATGCTATTACTACTGAGCTGCCCGTTAAAATAAAATCTACCTTACCTCTCGACTGGATGGGCTTGAATTACATGCTGGAAGGAATTGTGATTCTTCTTGTGGAATATTTGGTCTGTGACGTCGCCAGGAAGCCCCGACCCATTAGGAAAGGCATCCAATTTGTCAAGGGTTGTGTGGATATATATATATATATGAGTCCCAGCCAATGAGAACACTCGGTGTATTCAAACAGCAGCCCCGCGAAATGAACCATCATGACACATTCAGCACTTACCTGGCACTGATGAGGCGCACGCCGAAACGCGTCTGCCAGACGCTGTAATAGTGGACATCGCGACGTTGGCAAAAGTGCACTGGGGGCAATAAAATTCAGTTTGGCAACCCGAGCATGTGTCAGACCTGTTTTAACTGAAAGCAGGATTGGAGGAGTATGTGAGGCGGAGGTCGGCTCCGCAATATCTGACACGCCCCTCGTTCAGGAGCACCGCAACATAACCGACAAACCTTTGACTTTGAGTGCTTAGAAAGCACATTGCGGCGCCCCCCTAGCCTGAAGTGTCTTGGAGGTACTGGGGAGAGGGAGCAGGCAGGTTGTCTGCTTAAAGGAATGCCCGGCTGTGATAATATTCCACCCGTTCGTTCCTGCAATTTCAAAGGAGCAGGCGAAGCAACAAATGCATTATCATGTGTGAAGATGGGTCACTGTACCACAATCTGACTGCTTGGTTTGTTTGTTCCACATTGCAGGACTTGGTGTACTGTGCCCGAGGTCTCGTGGTTGGGATTACAGCGACATTGATCATCGGAGGAACTTTCCCTGTCTGCTTTCTACATCTATGAGTCCCAGCCAATGAGAACACTCGGTGTATTCAAACAGCAGCCCCGCGAAATGAACCATCATGACACATTCAGCACTTACCTGGCACTGACAAGGCGCACGCCGAAACGCGTCTGCCAGACGCTGTAATAGTAGACATCGCGACGTTGGCAAAAGTGCACTGGTGGCAATAAAATTCAGTTTGGCAACCCGAGCATGTGTCAGACCTGTTTTAACTGAAAGCAGGATTGGAGGAGTATGTGAGGCGGAGGTCGGCTCCGCAATATCTGACACGCCCCTCGTTCAGGAGCACCGCAACATAACCAACAAACCTTTGACTTTGAGTGCTTAGAAAGCACATTGCGGCGCCCCCTAGCCTGAAGTGTCTTGGAGGTACTGGGGAGAGGGAGCAGGCAGGTTGTCTGCTTAAAGGAATGCCCGGCTGTGATAATATTCCACCCGTTAGTTCCTGCAATTTCAAAGGAGCAGGCGAAGCAACAAATGCATTATCATGTGTGAAGATGGTTCACTGTACCACAATCTGACTGCTTGGTTTGTTTGTTCCACATTGCAGGACTTGGTGTACTGTGCCCGAGGTCTCGTGGTTGGGATTACAGCGACATTGATCATCGGAGGAACTTTCACTGTCTGCTTTCTACATCTATGAGTCCCAGCCAATGAGAACACTCGATGTATTCAAACAGCAGCCCCACGAAATGAACCATCATGACACATTCAGCACTTTCCTGGCACTGATGAGGCGCACGCCGAAACGCGTCTGCCAGACGCTGTAATAGTGGACATCGCGACGTTGGCAAAAGTGCACTGGTGGCAATAAAATTCAGTTTGGCAACCCGAGCATGTGTCAGACCTGTTTTAACTGAAAGCAGGATTGGAGGAATATATATATATATATATATACATATATATATATATATATATATATATATATATATATATATATATATATATATATATATATATATATATATATATATATATATATATTACCTACTGGCGGTCGCCAGTAGGTATATATAGTTAGGATTTTTTCTCTATGGGATTTTTGAAAATTCTATGTCTAATAACTTTGGCGTTTGTGGAGGGAATTGGCTGAAATTTTCAGGAAAATGGAACATTTTGTTTCTGAGCAGCCCCTTACAATTTGGGGGGGTTTCATCAAGGGGGGGCTGAGAAAAAAGGGGGGTCCCAAAACGCGTTTTTTCCATGTTAATTTCCATAGGGCGGTTGGCCTCACTTTTAGCTCGAACGGCTGAATGGATTTGCACGAAACTTGGCAAAATTGTAGGGACTGTTAGCCCGATGTGCCTTTGCTAGGTCTCAATATATGTGCTCCAGTGGATTTTGAGTAATTTAGGTTCAAAAAAAGATATATATCTGGGCGGAGCCTAACCACACATCTGATCTGATTGGCTGTCAGCACTTCATCCAAGAAGTGTTGGCAGCCATCTTGGGACCAATATACATGATAGCACCTCATTAAAAAGCATTGTAGTTAATAGAGGGTTTTAGGACTTTAGTTACATTATAAATCATTTGTTGATGGTACCATACTCGTTTTAGGAATTGTGGTGGGTTCTAAAGTGATTTTACCATGTGAAAAAACCTTCTGCTGTGATATCATGAATATTGTTTGAAAGAAAACTAATATCTCATGATTTTCCCACAGTGGTTTGGAAGGGGATCTATAAGCTAAACTGAAAGCATATTTTCTGTAAATTCACATTATCTTTCTCAGTCATGTGAAAATGAAGTCTGACATTCTCAGTAAAACATGTACATCCAACAAGGACAGAGACTGTCAGTTGATTCCTTTGTGTTCTACTGCAGCCTCCTAGAGTGTTCTAAAGAACAACTAGAGCGCTAACAGTCCTACTTATTACAAAGGTATGGCACACCTGAAGCCATCTTGATTGGAATAAAGTGGTAACTCTTAAAACATTTAATTTAAAAAGGAGCAAAATGAGGGGGTATATTTTGCCATAGAAAGTATGATTAGTGCTGCAGAATGAAAAATTAGGGCACATTTTGAGTGACTTCTCAAATCCTTTTCTATTTCATTAAAACATTCTGACATGCAGTCTCCCAAAATGGCCACCAGAGACAAAAGAGCCCAAATGTAGCCCAAATATCACCCAGATGTAGCCCAAGTATAGCCCAATGACAGAATGTCCCAGAGTGTTCTAAAGAACAACTAGAGCGCTAACAGTCCTACTTATTACAAATGTATTGCACACCTGAAGCCATCTTGATTGGAATAAAGTGGTAACTCTTAAAACATTTAATTTAAAAAGAAACAACATGAGGGGGTATATTTTGCCATAGAAAGTATGATTAGTGCTGCAGAATGAAAAATTAGGGCACATTTTGAGTGACTTCTCAAATCCTTTTCTATTTCATTAAAACATTATGACATGCAGTCTCCCAAAATGGCCACCAGAGACAAAAGAGCCCAAATGTAGCCCAAATATCACCCAGATGTAGCCCAAGTATAGCCCAATGACAGAATGTCCCAGAGTGTTCTAAAGAACAACTAGAGCGCTAACAGTCCTACTCATTACAAAGGTATGGCACACCTGAAGCCATCTTGATTGGAATAAAGTGGTAACTCTTAAAACGTTTAATTTAAAAAGAAACAACATGAGGGGGTATATTTTGCCATAGAAAGTATGATTAGTGCTGCAGAATGAAAAATTAGGGCACATTTTGAGTGACTTCTCAAATCCTTTTCTATTTCATTAAAACATTATGACATGCAGTCTCCCAAAAAGGCCAGCAGAGACAAAAGAGCCCAAATGTAGCCCAAATATCACCCAGATGTAGCCCAAGTATAGCCCAATGACAGAATGTCCCAGAGTGTTCTAAAGAACAACTAGAGCGCAAACAGTCCTACTTATTACAAAGGTATAGCACACCTGGAGCCATCGTGATGGGAATAAAGTGGTAACTCTTAAAACATTTAATTTAAAAAGGAACAAAATGAGGGGGTATATTATGCAATAGAAGGTATTATTAGTGCTGCAGAAAGAAAAATTAGGGCACATTTTGAGTGACTTTTCAAATCCTCTTCTATTTCATTAAAAAATTCTGACATGCAGTCTCCCAAAATGGCCACCAGAGACAAAAGAGCCCAAATGTAGCCCAAATATCACCCAATGTAGCCCAAGTATAGCCCAATGACAGAATGTTCCAGAGTGTTCTAAAGAACAACTAGAGCGCTAACAGTCCTACTTATTACAAAGGTATGGCACACCTGAAGCCATCTTGATTGGAATAAAGTGGTAACTCTTAAAACATTTAATTTAAAAAGGAACAAAATGAGGGGGTATATTTTGCCATATGAATTATGATTAGTGCTGCAGAAAGAAAAATTAGGGCACATTTTGAGTGACTTCTCAAACCCTCTTCAATTTCATTAAAAAATTCTGACATACAGTCTCCCAAGATGGCCACCAGAGACAAAAGAGCCTAAATGTAGCCCAAATATCACCCAGATGTACCCCAAGTATAGCCCAATGACAGAATGTCCCAGAGTGTTCTAAAGAACAACTAGAGCGCTAACAGTCTTACTTATGACAAACGTATGGCACACCAGAAGCCATCTTGATTGGAATGAAGTGGTAAGTCGGAAAACACTCAATTTAAAAAGGAACAACATGAGGGGGTTAATTTTGCCATAGAAAGTATGATTAGTGCTTCAGAAAGAAAAATTAGGGATCATTTTGAGTGACTTCTCAAATCCTCTTCTATTTCATTAAAAAAATTCTGACATGCAGACTGAAACAAGCACTTTGAATACCAGCAGCAGACGTCCCTGGTGAGCAGAAGCTTTACTACAGTAATCTAATGTGCAACTAGAGTGCTAACATTCAGAATTCATGGCAAATGTGTGACACATATGAATGCCTTCTTGATGGAACCAAAGTAAACAAGCATTGAAAATGCAATAGATCTCGCCCTCGTTTAAGTTAAAGCCATTCTGTTTGTAATGAGGTGGCTTTTTAGCTTTGCTTTTTTTAGTGTTTTTTCAACTTTCATGTAAATAACATGCATCTGTATGCATATAAGTATATGTATGCATGCATTTATGTTTGTATTTATATAGATATACAGATGATATATGTTTATATATGTATGTATATATATATATATTCACTGAAAAAACCATAGGTTATAGACCATATATAGTTAGGAATTAGCATTTACAAAACCTTGAAAATTCACTGAAAAAACCATAGGTTATAGACCATATATAGTTAGGAATTAGCATTTACAAAACCTTGAAAATTCACTGAAAAAACCATAGGTTATAGACCATATATAGTTAGGAATTCGCATTTACAAAACCTTATTTTACTCACACAAAACCATTGAAATTCCATATATAGTTAGTTGCACTAACTATATATCGCGCACCCGCAATCCACTGCTGATGATGTCACATATTACATCATTCATGACATGGTCAGTGACATCACTGATGACATCACTGATGACATCTCAAATGACATCACTGATGACATCACTGATGACAACATCCAGTGACTGTATGTTTCTGTAAAGTTAAAATATGTCTTACATATTGAAGAATGAGTGGATGTATAATTGTTTGGATGAAGGATTTAGTAGGTGCATGACTGACTATGAATGAGTGATTAAATGTGTCTCACTGAGTGCATGGGTTAGTGACTAAACTGTCTTAATTTGTGCATCATTATGTCTGTTGTTCTGTAAACTGTTGCATGTGTTGATAAGTAGCTATATGAGTAACTATATGGGTTATTGATTGGTTGCCCAAGTATTTGTATGGGAGACTGAGTGTGTGTGTGGGTGGCTGGGAGGTGTATGACTCTGTGCATAGATGTGTGAGCAGTTGATTCACTAGATGTATGGTTTCAAAAGTGCATGTGGAAACAGCTGTATGGGCGGTTGACTGTGTGCATGAGTGTATTGGTGAGTGAATGGATATCTCAGTGCTACATGTCAAAGTAAGTACATATGTAAAACACAGTACATGTGAGAGTTGACATATATAAATAACTGTGCATTAGAGCCAGTGAATGTGTGAGTGGCTGTATGGATCATTGTGAACTTGTATCAGGGATTGTATAAGAGAGTAAATATGTGTTAGTATATGTTTGAATAAGTAAAGTTTGTATAACTGTATAGTTGAGGAAATGGAGGTGTGATTGATTCTTTGCATGACTGACTAGGTGTGTGAGTAACTCCATGGATGAGTGACAGTCTGTGAGTGTCTGTTTACACTGATTGTATCTAAGGTTATATTAGAGTCTGAAGAGGTGAATCGTATTATCACATGAATGATATCATCAGTGATGTGATCAGTAATGTCAAATGAGATGTCATCAGTGATGTCATTAGTGATGTCATTTGAGATGTCATCAGTGATGTCATTTGAGATGTCATCAGTGATGTCATCAGTGATGTCACTGACCATGTCATGAATGATGTAATATGTGACATCATCAGCAGTGGATTGCGGGTGCGCGATATATAGTTAGTGCAACTAACTATATATGGAATTTCAATGGTTTTGTGTGAGTAAAATAAGGTTTTGTAAATGCGAATTCCTAACTATATATGGTCTATAACCTATGGTTTTTTCAGTGAATATATATATATATATATATATATATATATATATATACGTATATATACGTATATGTATATATATATATATATATATATATATATATATATATATATATATATATATATATATATATATATATATATATATATATATTACCTACTGGCGGTCGCCAGTAGGTATATATAGTTAGGATTTCTTTTCTATGGGACTTTTGAAAATTCTATGTCTAATAACTTTGGCGTTTGTGGACGGAATCGGCTAAAATTTTCAGGAAAATGGCACATTTTGTTTCTGAGCAGCCCTTGAAAATTTAGGGGGGTTTCGTCAAGGGGGGGCCGAGAAAAAAGGGGGGTCCCAAAACGCGTTTTTCCCATGTTAATTTCCATAGGGCGTTTGGCCTCACTTTTAGCTCGAACGGCTGAATGGATTTGCACGAAACTTGGCAAAATTGTAGGGACTGTTAGCCCGATGTGCCTTTGCTGGGTCTCAATATATGTGCTCCAGTGGATTTTGTGAAATTAACGTTGTAAAAAATTTATATATCTGTGACAGCGTCCTGGATAGCGCACCAGTTTGCGTACTTTTCGCGTATCGGAGCTTTGCGAAGCGAAGCTGATTGGCTCTCCGGTGTCTGTCAACATTCTAAACAGTCCGTAGCGGCCGCCATTTTGTCTCTCGGTAGGATCGAGAGACAAGAGGAGGCCAAAACGAAGGGGGAAATAAAGGAAAGGGGGCAAGGTAGACCCCTTCTGACCCCCTAGGATTGATGAGGGGGATATTAAAGTGCCCCGCGGGTCCCCAAAAAAAAAAAAAATTGTTTTTTTTGTGGGGTGCGCCCGGTTCGCGTACCGGAAAGCGGTCTGGGGAGCGTACTATAAGGAAACAAGAATGATCGACTTTTAACTTATTGTATGTTTATTGATTGTTCGTTTTGTTTTTTTTTGTTTTTTTTTATTTATGTAGCTACATGTAGGTACCAATGCAGAGTCTATAATTTAATAAACGCCGTCTCCTTTGTAAATATCTTGCCTGTTGTTATAGAAGTTATTGTGGTATATGGAATTCATACCATAGTCTGTCTGGAAAGCCGAAACAACATGGTGGCAGGAGATGATAAAGAGATGTTAAATACACATTGGGGATTATATAGTGGGAGAAAGGAAGTAACTATGAACAAAGCTAGTATGTAACACCAAAAAGTTGCACAGTATATTTTAAGTCTGACTTCACGTTATAATACATTTGCTACTAGTTTTCAATATACATATAAAAATAAATAATGTGTCAAACAATTTTTGAATTAAGAAATTAAAATTTATTTTTCATTTTGTTTTTCAAAATTTAAAAGAAAATCTAAAAAATCGTGATCATTTTTTTCTTCATTTTTTAGTAGAAAATCTACTGCATCTACACATTGCACAAGTTCATTATTTATTGTGTCGTCGTAGAAATCCATGTCAACTTGTGTCTCAATTTTTTTTTCTGTTTCAGTTTTCATGTTGTTTTGTTGTTCTTCCATTTTCAATTCTGAAAAATGAATTTTTAAAAAATATATCAGTACAGAAAGGGCATTGTTGGGTTTCAGTACAGATTGGCAGTTTGGTTATTTATATAGTGTTTTTTTCTTTGGGCAGTGTATGGTATCAAATTAGAAGTAGAAATATGAAGAAAATTATCAAATAAACTCTTAGTCAATTCTGAATTATACTATAGAAGTCTAACTCTATCCTTAACTCAGGGCCGGCGCTAGGCATGGGCAGCGTGGGCTGCCGCTCATGGTCTCGCACTCAGCCCACCAGCATGGGGCCACGCACTGGTGATGTGTCCTTTTGTTTTCCTGGAGATCTATCATAAAGAAAGGTGTCGCCTGCAATTAAGGTCTATTGCAGGGGGCCCCCTCCTTGGGCCTCTCATGGATGGTGTCAAGAGGTATAGGGGAGGGAGAAGGAGACGCTCCCTCAATTGCAAGGAGACCATTCACAGACACTGTGGGGGCCCCATTGTCTACTATTTTTGCGCACCCACAGTTTTAACTTTTAGACCACAATCAATTCTCACACCTATGAAGGTGTGATAAATGCGTGTGGAGTAAAAGTTAAAACTGTGGGGCGTCAAAATGCTGGACAATGGGGCCCCCTCAGTGTCTGTGAATGTTCTCCTTGCAAGGGGCCACTTATGTAAATTGGAGGGGGCCTCGCGCACGTTCCCTTTTAGCCCATGGTCTTGCAAATCCTAGGACTGGCCCTGCCATAACTAAAACAGAGAAGTCTATTTTTTTCTATAAGTATTACAGAGTGATAGAATATAATTGTCAGAAAATGTTTTTCTAATTAGCTTTCAGTACAGAACATACTTCAGTTTTATAAATAATATCTTACCTTTTAAATATAAGTTGAAGTTATCAGTTGATTTTTTGTTATGCACTTCACGAATTAGTAGTCAAAATGGGTGTGTTTCTCTCTCTTTGTATATATATATTCAGGTACATAACCAATGAAATGTCATGATATAATAGTAGAAATTGAAAGTAATCTTTTAATTGGTTGTCATTTCCAACACTTCCGATATGTTTTGTGAAGTAATTTACCTCAGGGATTTTAGAGAGTTATACATGCTAAATGGCTAAATGGTATTCCAACAATATTTCTGAAAATCGTAGGGATTGGTATGTAGTATGAGCTAATGTTTAATTGGTGAAAGTGTCTCCAGTTGTTTTTCTGTAAATTACTTTCCCACCTTTTTTGAGCGAGTGCTTGTCAGTGTGTTTCCCGGTACGCGAACTTGCAGCGTTACGGGAGTCCTCCATTTTGTGTTTCGGTAGAATTGAGATACAAGATGGAGGGTAAATAATGATCAGAATGGGTAGATTGGGGTAGTTTAGACGTATCCTGTCTCCCTAAGTTTTCTGAGGGTGGCTCAGGAGGCTCATATTTGTCGTTAAAAAGAAATTGTTTTTTTTCGCGTGGTTAGCTGCCGGTACGCGAACTAGTTAGCGTACCGGGAAGCGAATATAGGTGAAAATAAGTGAAAAAAGGTACATTCGAAATTTCAAAAGAGTACTCTAAGTTAAGGTAGCTCTGAAAAGAGCTTTTGGGTTTTGTGTATGTTCTAGAAACTTATAAGTAGGAACCAATACACATTCTTAAATTTAGTATGAAAACTTTGTTCCCCTCATCTGAGAAATGCACGCCATCTCCTCTGTAGATATCTTGCATGTAGTAACGCAAGTTATTGTTGTAGATGCAGCCCATTCCATGGTCCCTCATGTAAGCTGAAACAGACTTATTTACATGCTTCCTCGATTTTTCTATTTGTGGACAAAATTGATTGGACCACCTCCATTTTTGTCTTTGGCATATATTGGAATATACCAAGGCAGTTTGAGGAAAAAGTGTCATCAAATGCTCAAAGGTGTCCTTTAGGAGCATTTCCAGACCTACCCCAGTCAAAGTGCCTAAATCGTTTCCGCCACAGTGCACTATTATGAGGTCAGGGTTTGGCAAATGTAAAAAGGTTTTCACCAATGGTATCAATTGGTGACATTTCAATCCTCTTCGGCCAATCCATTTAATTTCCACATTTTGTAAATTGAGGTTGTGTAAATTTCTGTTATCAGCATACCTGTGAGCCCAGTGGATGTAGCTATGTCCAAGAATCCAGACTGAAAACATGGCTAGAGGAGTTTTTGCTGCAGTCAGATGAAGTGTGGGAATGAAATGGCAGTTGAAATAGTGAAGTTTGTAATGAAAAAAAACTGTGGAGTTTAAGTGCAAATGATTCATTAGCAGTGATTGGTGTATTTCTATTGCTGAAAACAGAAAGTTAGGGTGCATGGATGTGTTCTTTGAAAGATGTAATTTGAATGGTTAATAAAAAATGATGTTATGAAAGATTTCAGTGGATTAGCAGGTGTACTGAGAGTTCAGAGTTCATTTGAAACATTGTTGTGTGAACTTGTAAACCTGAGAGGTCTGGCAGGCGGTAGTTGCTATGGAAAAGAGGTAGAAAGGGCAGAGGGGGGAAGGGTGTTGATTTGAAAATAGTGAGGGAAGAGTTTTGATTGGCTGACATGAGAGATATGTGTGATGAATATCAGCGTTTCAGTGCCTTTGTTGGTTCCAGCCTCTGGAGTGCATACCTTTAATTCTGCTAAAGAATAATTGGTGTGTTTCTGAGTCTGTTTTGAATTTCAAAAAGAATTTGTAAAGGTGAGTTATCATTTATATATTTTAGATAAAGACTAGTATGCTTTTTTGCGTAAATAAGAAAGTCAGCTGTGTATTTAAAATGATGTTTTGCGTCAAGTGTTTTGCATTCTGCTTTCAAAGGATTTTGGATTCTTTTACCGATTATAATTGTAGATAATGTAAATTATTAGTACTGACAAGGTGTGTATGTACATAGGAGCTGTGCTGTGTTTTCAAATTATGATCGGAAAATCGTTTTTAAGGAAAAGGCATGCTTTAAAAAATTATGAGAAACTATGTACTTGTGATGTGACTCCTGCAATGCGTCGCTTTTGCGGAACAGATATATGATGCTTTTGTGTTGGTATTGTTACGGTGTATATGTAAAAAATGATGCATAAGTGTTGCACGGGCATTGTAAATACTCTCCTATGTGTGCTTAGCAATTTAAAGTCACTTTCCCCGGGTTCAAGGGCCTTGTGAATACGTCCCCATGTGTGTCTGGTCATTTGAAGTCATTTTCCCCGTAGTGCAAGGCCCTTGTAAATACGCCCCCATGTGTGCCTGAAAAATTTTCATTTTGATTGTTTGAGTTACATAGCCATGTTAAAAGTTATTGAAAAAAAGGTGCAAGTTCCTTAAAAAAACTTTTTGATGTGTATTAGGGCATCTTAAGTCTGTTCCGCATGAATGTAGGTGTATTATTGTTTTACATAAAAGGTTTAAAAACTTTGTTTGAAATCAAATGCATGCATACTTAGGGCCCGATGTAGGTGGTTGTTACAGGCCATTAACCGACCGGTTACGGCCGATTTCGGCTGTTTCCGACCGGTAAATGGCCAATCGGTATGTAGGGGCCTAAATCCAAGGCCACATGTATATTTTAAATGATGTTTTGCGTCAAGTGTTTGCATTATGCTTTGAAAGGCGATTTTGCATTTTTTTACCAATTGTAATTGTAGTTAATGTAAAGTATTAGTACTGATAAGGTGTGTATGTACATAGGAGCTGTGCTGTGTTTTCAAATTATGACCAGAAGAGTCCTACCTACATGTGGGTGGCTTTAAATCGGTATATTTATCGATGTTTTATTTTACCGAATCGGTAATATATTGCCCCTTACATGACAAATTTTGTTATCTGGTCGGTAGCGGCCGAAAATACCGTTTTTCGGTCGTTACCGACCGACCTACATCTGGCCCTTAAAGTCTTAGAGACAGATTTATGATGGTTGTGCGCCTCTTTTGTGCTGTTGGTGCGTCACTTTTGTAATGCAGGAGAGATTTACAAGAAGCACCATGTTGCAAAACAGCAGCTGCGGGTCGTGGAGGGAGTTACGGTGGGGCAGGCATGCGGGGAGGGTGAGGGGCAGGGTGGAGGGACGTAAACACTGGCATATGGATTATTGCAGGTAAGTACACAGTTTAATGTGTGTAAAGTTTCATGTGGGCTTTTTTTTGCAGGGTGGGTAGTCATTTGCATGAAAGCCCTGTAATACTATAACTATCACAGTAAAATTAAAAAAAATTTAATGAATCATCTTTATAGCGTTGCTGAATCAAATTCTTACTGTTGATTTACTGTTTGGTATTAGTGGTTAATAGCATTTTTTATTATATTTTACCACAGATTCAACTGCAGATTATTGAGAAATTAGACAATGCCATCTAAAGATAGAATCCGAAAGTCTACGAAACGTCAAAGACAGCAGATTACTACATTTTTGCAGCAGTCCTCTACATTTAAATCATCTCAACGCACGAAGAAAACTTCGGGTAAGCGAACGAAATCATTTCTTAGAAACATTTGTAGAAACAAAAGTATAACTACAGAACAAGTTTTAGTGCCGAAAAAGAGAGCCAATTTAAATGGAAAGGAAAGGCCCATCAAAAAAGTTTCTGCTACAGCTGGAGATAACTCTGTGCATGGCAGTAGAAGGGAAAATGTATTCAGGGACATTCGTAGGTGAATGTTTCGCAACAGGGTAATTGTCAATTTGCTAAAACAATTCAAGAAAGGCCAACAGAAAGCGGCATTTTATAAGAAAAAGAAAAATGTAGAGAAAATTATTGATCAGGCTTTCGAAATTAAGCGAAAGTTATTTATTTTGGTAATTAATAGAATTAGGAAACTAAACAAGGTAATCTATGTTTTCAAATCTAATAGTAGATGGAAGAGAGAAGTAAATCGAACTAATTTTTGTGATGTTTTCTCAGGAGAATGGATGCATAGTTCAAATAGTGAGGCATTTTTTAATGAGGAGAGTTATTTTCAGGACAATGATTTGGTGCATGCAGTTGACACCAGTGGTCGAGCTTATGAGGTGAAAGACGGTCAACCGGTTGAAAAAGAAATACTTGTGTCTGCAGATGCAGAAGAGGCGTTAAGTGATGAGGTTTTAGGGAGACGTCCTAAGGGACCAGTGTACATCTGGAAGTGTAGTTCTATTTGCAGTGTGCGACAGGATTCCATCAATTTGCTTTGTGATTTTATACGGACATTTCATAAGAAAAGTGTAAAGCAAAAAATAAAGATGTTGCAAGAATTAGATCCTTGCAGAGTGAGACAAGTGACAGGTTTGCGTGGTCATTCACTGGCTTGTCTTTCCAGGAGAGTATGCCAGAGTGTACTTCATCATTTCAGGATGCTAGCAGTGCATCATAATAAAGTGAGGAAATTAGTGAGAATGTTGTATTATGCTAAGAGTCCAGCAATTATGCTTAAACAATTAAGCAGTGCTCTTTTGCATGGTTCTGAAGTAGATGTGAAGAATATTTGTCAAGAAATTGAGTTCTGTTACTTTGCTGGTAAAGAGAACAATGTTGATATTGAACCTCTAGAAGAAGGTAATGTGGAAGACAGTGTACAGATTTTCAGTACAGATAAGTTTCATAAGGAAATTTCCACGTTTATGGTGAAATCAAGTGAGAGGCCTAATTTCACTTGTGTGTGTTGTCGACGGACTTATTATAAGAATCAGACTAAGTTAGTGGATATATATGCAAAGAGTGATATGGAAAACAATAGTGAATGTAAGGATTTTGCCACATACTTGATGGTAGAAAATTGTTTTGATTTGGGAGCGGACCAACGTATGTGTGCTTATTGTTTTAACAAATTAAACCAAAACCAGATGCCTGCTAGAGCGGTTCATAATAATCTGGAATTAGATGACATTCCTTCTGAATTGAAGGATTTAAAAACTTATGAATCTATTTTGATTCAAAGTGTCCATCCCTTCCAGGCTATTGTACGAATGGAGCCAAAGACAGGGAAGTTGCCTCCATCAGATTTACAGAGAGGATTAAAGGGAAGGGTTGTTTATTTGCCTTTGGATTTGAAGAAAAACATTAATACAATAGGAGTAGAGAAAGTGGAAGAGGAACCTCTGGTTATCATAGTCAATGGTGTTCCGACAAAGAGTAAGAAAATCTGGCAAGATTTAGTGGATGTTAGGAAAGTCAAAAAGGCAACATTGTATTTGATAAAAAACAATAAGTACTACAAGAATGTATGTGTTGCAGAAGAGGAAGTAAGTGATGAAGAGGACAGCGATTTGTGTCCTGGACAAATTGAGAAAGTAGAAGCCTCTAAAAAGGAAGAAATATATGAACATTATAGTGTTCATCCTTTGCATTCCAAGGAAGTCATGGGGAATGCTATTGAGTTGTTCCAAATGAAACAAGCCAAAGGGAGTCCCATTAGTGTTTGGGAGGAAAGTTTGGAAGCTCGATGTTTTCCACAGTTATTTCCTACAGGTCGAGGAGGACGATATGATGAGCGACCTGTTCAAGTTCCTGCTTCAGAATACCGGACTTTACGATTGTATACAGAAGATGCTAGGTTTCGACAATGCATTCCCTATTTGTTTCATCTCCTGTTTGAAAGCGATCTGTCTGGACTGTCATATGCAGTGAACCACATCTTGAAAAGTGGTATACAGATGCGAAACATCTCGGCAAGGGACTTTATGGATAAAGTCAATGTCCAAGACAGTATTTTGGATTCTCACCTAATTATTCTATGGCGTGTCAGCGTGGTACTAATGAGTACTGGTACCGTCGTCATGGTGATTTAAAATGTATGCTGAGGAACTTAAGAACTCCGACATGGTTCCTCACTCTCAGCTGTGCCGAGTATAGCTGGGAAGACTTACTTGAATTTCAACGAGAGGCAAATGGAAACATTGAAAATATTGAATTCAAGACACCCGGAGAACTGTGCTCTTTAGATCCAGTGAATGTATGCAGGTACTTCAATCATAGATTTGAAGCTATGATGTCTTTCATCATGAATAAGAAGAATCCACCTCTTGGAGAGGTGTTGGATTTTTTCTGGAGAAAGGAGTACCAAGCAAGAGGTGCTCCTCATATACATATGCTGCTATGGATCAAGGATGCACCTAAATTTGGAACAGATCCGGATGACTTAGTGATGAGTTTCATAGAACAGTATTCTACGTGTGCTGTTCCAAACGCAAAGGAGAAGAAAAGCCTAAGAGAACAAGTTCTACGTTTCCAAAGCCATCGTTGTGGAAAGTACTGTCGTCGTAAATTCAGAAACAAGGACAGGTTCTACACCAAATGTCGTTTCAACTTTCCACGACCAGTGATTTCTAAAGGAAGAGTAAACAGTTTGATGTCTTCACTGCGACATAATGTGACGAGGAAATCACCCAAAAACACATACAATTTGAAAAGAAACGAAGAGTCCAAGTACATCAACGACTACAACCCTGTGATTTTGTCCATGTGGAATGCTAACATGGATATACAGTTTGTGGCTGACAACTGTATGGCTGTGGCTCGGTATGTGACATCTTACATCACCAAAAAAGAAAAGACAGAATTGAAGGATATGTGGGAGGATATTTCCCATGAAAAGAGCCTCAGCAAGAAGTTGTACAGTTTCAGTTTGAAGATGTTGTCGCATCAAGAAATCGGAGCTTACGAATGTTCTGACCGCTTGTCTTCAGCAAGTCTCTATGCCAAATCCAGGAGTATCGTTTGGGCGAGTCTTGGTCTTGCTGCAACGCGAAATCGAGTTCTAAAACCTGTCCGGGAAATTGAGTATTTGGTGGAAAAGGAGCCAAACAGTACCGACATTTTGAAGACCAACATGTTGGATACATATTATCCAAATCGAAGCAGTCACCTGGAGAATGCTTGTCTGTATGATGTTCTTCAAAATTACGTTTTCAAAAGGAACATCAAAGAAGATATCGATAAAGGAGTGTATGCTGTAATTGGAAGTGAAGGATGTCTGGTCAAGCAAAAAAAATGTCAATTGATAAATCATCGAAAATTGGATTGTGAATCTTCCGAAAGAAAAGAGTTTTTCTATTTGGCTCTTTTGCAACTTTTCAAGCCTTGGCGTGCAGAAGAGGAACTGCTTGGGGATTTTCTCTGTTACGAAGACTACTTCAGTGCAGCCAAGGAGTCCATAGAATGTCCTGTTTTTCCTAAATATCTACAAATGTTGAATGCAGAAATTGAGCAGGAAGCAACAATTGCAGCCGAGATTGCTAGAGACAGTTCCAAGGACAGTCAGAGTTCTGTTTCATTGAGTCAGGATCCACTAGGAGAGCCAGTTATCGAAAATGAAGCTGCCACTGCCATGATTGAAGTGGAAAGAGCCATGGCACATGCTCAGAAGGATGCAGTTAATTTAGAAGAATTGGAAAGACAACTCAACGTTGAGCAGAGGAAAATATATGACGAAGTTACCAGCCAAATTGATCATGGATTAAGTCATGAGAAGGAAGAGTGCTCATGTACGTCGTTGAAGCCTGTCCGACTGTACGTGAGTGGAGAAGCAGGAACTGGAAAAAGTTTCCTCATTAAAGCAATTTCATGTTATCTGCAGAAAAGGACTGAATCATCGCTGTCTTGCATTGTGACCGCTCCAACTGGACTGGCAGCTCATAACATTAAAGGGATTACTTTGCATCGGTTACTGATGCTGCCAGTGGAGCATGATAACAAATTACAATACCACAAGTTATCTGGAGATGCTTGTTGTGAAGTATCTAAAGTCCTGAAGAAGATGAAACTTCTTATCATTGACGAAGTAAGCATGGTTTCAAATGTCATGCTTGCTTTTGTGCATTTGAGAATGCAGGAAGTTCTTAAAACAGAGTATGATGTGTTATTCGGTGGCAAACACATCATTGTTTTTGGTGATCTTCTGCAGCTGACACCAGTGAAAGGACAACCAGTGTTTAAACTGCTTACACATGAAGATACCAAGAAGTGCCTAGGGAGCATTGGCAACGTTAACATATGGTTAAACTTCAGTTATGCTGAGCTGCGTGAAAATATGCGTCAGGCGAAGGACGAAGATTACAAGAATATTCTGCAAGATGTTAGAATCGGGAAAGTGACTGAGCGTGGTAAAGAAGCTTTACATGCACGCTTACTGTCAAATTTATATCCAGAAAAAGACGTTTTGCCAGAGGATATTTTTCAGAAAATTACTGAGAAGAAATCTGGAATATGTTTGATGCCAACTCCTGCAGAATGTTCCATCTTCAACAACAAAATGTTGAATTTAGAAAAACAAGACATTGTAAAACTTGAAGCTATTGACAAAATAGAGCATATGAGAGCAACAATTATTTTGTCAGAGAATTTGAAATCTAAATTGGATTCATTAGAGAAGACTATATGTAAAACTGCAGGTTTTGAAAAGACTTTGAATGTATGCTTAAATTGCCGAATCATTTTGAGAAGGAATTTACATGTTGAAAGAGGTCTGGTAAATGGATCAATGGGTAATGTTGTTGATTTTGAGAGATACAGAAGTAGAGACGGAATTGAATTTTTAAAAATTAAATTTGATGGCATTGAGGAAGTACAGCTAATTGGTTGTTGCTCTACTAGGTTTTTGCTTGTTAAAGACTTATATGTTCGCCGTAAGCAGTTTCCTGTTTGCTTGGCATATGCGGTGACAATCCATAAATCGCAAGGTTTAAGTGTAGACACTGCTTTGGTGAATATTGGCAGTTCTGTGTTCAAGGAGGGTATGGCTTATGTAGCATTGTCACGAGTCAGAACTTTATCGGGATTGTACTTGATTGATTGTGATGTCACAAACATTTGTGCGGATCTAGATTGTGTTAAGGAATACAATAGGTTAAGAAGAGAGTATGCGCCACATTTGCCTCAATATCCTTTGTTTGAGAAACGTGTGGTAGGCTGGAAATGAAGAAATATCAGTAATAGTAGGGAGGTTGATGCAAAAAGACCAAAAGTCGATGAACCCAAAAGTGGAAGCAGCAATAAAATGAATTCTGTTGAAAATGTTGTTGGTTTTAAATTTGAAAATAGTTCTGGTGTCAACTGCCATGCTAATGTAGTTGTTAATGTTCTCTTTTCACTAGAGACTTTCAAAGAACAGATTGTGATCAATTCGGAACAAAGTTTATGCGGTTTGTTGAATTCTGTGTTAGAGAAATGTAGTGCTGATAAAACGAGAGTAGAAAGTGTGTCTGAAATTCGTTTTCTGTTAGACGAATGTTCAGGTCAAACAGAATTCTCTGAAAATATTCAGCAGGATTGTCAGGAGTTTTTAATGTATATGCTTGATGTATTGCAAGATGAAGGTGTAGATGTAGATTATCTATTTGGCCTTTCTTATCAATGGCAACATGACTGCGAGAACTGTAGGCTATCAAGTACTAATAGTGTAGACTCAGAAAGATTTATATATTTAACGTTGGCTGACAGTAAATCAGTATCCTTCAATAAGCTAGTAAAGGCAGCCGATCAAAATATGGAGTGCAGCCAATGTAAGTCTGGAATGCTGTCCACATTAATTTTACGAAGTTATGGCCAGTATGTCATTTTAATGTTCCAACGATGTAGGCCTGATGGAACTAAATTGACAACTTTAATTAATAATTTTGTGGCTTTGCAGTTGTCAATATCAGGAAGGACTTTTAAAACTACTGCAATTATATATCATAATGGTCCTTCAACTAATTCAGGACATTATACAGCCTATTTGAAATCTGGAAACGGCTGGTCATTCTGCAATGATTCTGTTTTAACTTTCCAAAAAAGATTGCCTTTCCACCTTCAAAATTCTTACCTGGTGTTCTTACAACCAAAATTTTAGGAAAAAAAGCTTGGGATTTGTTCAGAGGAATTTCAAGATGTTCTAATGGCTCCTACTCTATATGGCCTTGTGGATAATTGTAGTACAGAGCGAAAACTGTTTGTTTTTATAAGCAAAGTCAAGTAACAGATCAAAATAAGGAGTAGAGGAAATGTAAGTCTGCAATGCTGTCCACATTATTTATGGAAACTTATGGATGAAATGTCATTTTACAATTTCAACTACATAAACTGGAAGAAAATAAGTTATCCAGTCTAATTAAAAATGTTTTGGCTACATAATCATCGATTTCAGGAAGAACATTTGCAACTGCAGCTATTATATAATATACTGGTCCTTTGACAACATCTGGATATTACACAGCTTATTTAAAATTTATAAAATGGCTAGTCTTTCAGCAAACATTACTAATTGACTATGAAGCAATGTTGCCTTTTGACTTGTTTTTTGAAGTCAGAATTTAGGGTAGGTAATTGGACTATAATGATTCTAGGTGTTGCTGTAACTTAGTCTGCTGTTTCAAATTGCTTTGTATGTCTCAGTTTTCTTAAAACAATTGAGTTTATCTTTCAGAAAGTGGCGGGCAGAAAATAGTAACAGCACAACAGAGTATAAGCTGTTCATAGGATATCCTTTGACGTCATAGAAAGTAAGTTACTTTGGAGGAGTTCTTATTTCTGCTTAGTTATATTATTTGGGTTTTTTAAACACAATCATTTTGATTGTGTTTTTTTTCCCCGCTGTTATATGATGAATACCTTCAACTCACTGTTTTCAGTGAAATTTGATATTTTCTGATAACAGCAAAAATAAACCATTAAATATGTTTAATTAATTTTCTACTTTGAATTGTGATTTCTAATATATATATATGGATTGGTGTGGCTCACTGGTTAGAGGTGGCAGACCCGGAAGCAGAGGTCAACCCGGGACCAGGGTTCGATTCCTGACGTGGCAGGGTCTTGGGCCATGGTCAGCGGTCTCGATAATTCTCGCCTCGGTGCCTACTCCAACCATTGGTCCCACTCAGCAACTCTGGGCAATAGCTTGCTTAATCTCTACTAACGGCTCCATCAGCGCCGGGGATGCCTGGCTTCACCTTGGGGATGCCCAGGAGGGATCATCTCTCAGGGAAAGCCAGGATGGGTTCCCCAGCGGTATACAGCGCTGGGACGCCTCTTTGCTGGGGCAGCTGTGCGCTTTACAAGTATACCACATTTAACATTTAACATTCATTTTGTCTCATGCTCACACTTTTTTTACCACCTTCTATTAATTTAAATTTTTTTGTTCTTTCTTACACAGATTAAAAGTATAAAAAAGATAATTTAGTACGGTAATGACAATTAAAAGGTAAGTGTTTAGTACTCTTTACGTTACATGTCTATCAGATTTAACTTTTATTAGTTCCACTGCTTCTTTTCTTTAACCCTTAGTTTCCTGTCTTTGCTACTTCCTTCATTTCTTTTTCTTTTACTTACTTATACTACTCTTTTCACTTCTTCTATCAGTCCCTCTTTCAACAGTAACTGTGTATTACTCCCTCTATTTGTCCTTCTTTTCACATTACTCTCTGTTTATTTCTTTGTCTTTTTTAAAAAAATATTTTTTTTAGTTCGCTCCCGGTTCGCGTACCAGAACGCTAACCGGGAAGCGAATCAAAAGAAATAGAGGATGCTAGAGTGCTAAACATTCTAGCAATTTTTTTAAAAAGGGAAGGTAGTTCTGAAAAGAACTTTTTTTTATTCTTTTTGATGTTTTATATTTTTTTTGTGTTTTTTTGGAGGAAGGGGAAACAAAAATGATTCACTTCAAAGGGCTCAACAGGAGCAAAAAAAAAATAATTACTTTCTTGGATGGTTTGGACATTGATGATTTTCAAATGATGTATTTATTAAAGTAATACTCATCTCTCCGCATGAAATTAATTTTCCACATGCTAGACATGTAAATCTCATCTGCCCAAAGTTCTTTTGGAGATTTGGGACCGTTTCTCTTGCCGCTGACTCACTTATTGCTAAGTCATTGGTGGATATTTTAGCCGGTCGGGGGTTATCCATCAGATCTCGAAGTTGTGCTTTAGAATAATTAAGAGGGTGCCACCTCTCCATGTGCCGATGCATGGTATGATTACCATAGCTATATTTTTTTTTCGGTCCCTCTCGAGAGTTTTTTTTTGCAGATGAGGCAGGTAACGTATCTGGCATTAACTTTCTTTTCATGAGAAGGATGAGAAAAAAATTGCCAGATAAAATTCACTTTGATATGGGACGTTCTTGGCATTTCTTTTAGAAAGCCACTTGTCCCTTGCTCCTGTTCCTCGTCTTCCTCTTCTTCTTCCTGGTCGAAGATGACCTGGCTAGTCGGTCCTGTCTTCTTTGGTGGTGGTGGAGGTGGTGGAGATCCACCAGCTGCAGCTAATACAAATGCCATGTCTTAGCAAACAAAAACAGGTCTTTCTCTCATAAAAATGAAAGTCGGAGTGAGGAAAAAAGGTGGGACTTTCATCATTTGAGAAAAGAAAATGTTCTAAACCAATGAAAAGTGTTTATTTTACGTCATATGCTCAAGCGTTCCATCATTAGGAAACTAAAAGTAAAATGAACCAATGAAAAGTTTTATAAACAAGTCACATGACCTGTTATGCTTACGTTACGCGCTGCGCGCGGCGCCCCGGATCGATTCCGAGCCTTTACGTTTCGCGCCTTGGTTCGCGTTCCAGAACGCTTCCGGGTGCGCTAATGCAGAACGTCTTAAGGGACATTACGTAGTAACGCGATATGTTGCGTTTACGGGATGCATCGCGATGTGCCTTTCTAACGCGGTATTTGCACTAACGGAACGTTTACCGTTTCGCGGATCGGCAGCGAAACAAGAAAAAATAATTTAAACTATAATATAAATTGAATTTAAAAAATATAATACAAATATATATAAAATATATTTATGAATTAGAATAAGAACATATGTTACAGCTATAGATATTTGCTATTAAAAAACCATTGAAATTCACTGAAAAAACCATAGGTTATAGACCATATATAGTTAGGAATTAGCATTTACAAAACCTTGAAAATTCACTGAAAAAACCATAGGTTATAGACCATATATAGTTAGGGATTAGCATTTACAAAACCTTATTTTACTCGCATAAAACCATTGAAATTCGCATATATAGTTAGTTGCGCTAACTATATATCGCGCACCCGCAATCCACTGCTGATGATGTCACATATTACATCATTCATGACATGGTCAGTGACATCACTGATGACATCACTGATGACATCTCAAATGACATCACTGATGACATCTCAAATGACATCACTGATGACATCAATGATGACATCTTAAATGACATCACTGATGACATCTCATTTGACATTACTGATCACATCACTGATGACATAATTCATGTGATTATACGATGAACCTCTTTAGACTCTGATATAACCTTAGATACACTCAGTGTAAACAGACACTCACAGACTGTCACTCATCCATGGACTTACTCACACACCAAGTCAGTCATGCAAAGAATCAATCACACCTCCATTTCCTCAACTATACAGTTATACACATCTTACTTATTCAAACATATACTAACACATATTTACTCCCTTATACAATCCCTGATACAAGTTCACAATGATCCATACAGCCACTCACACATTCACTGGCTCTTATGCACAGTTATTTATATATGTCAACTCTCACATGTACTGTGTTTTACATATGTACTTACTTTGACATGTAGCACTGAGATATCCATTCACTCACCAATACACTCATGCACACAGTCAACCGCCCATGCAGCTGTTTCCACATGCACTTTTGAACCCATACATCTAGTGAATCAACTGCTCACACATCTATGCACAGAGTCATACACCTCCCAGCCACCCCCACACACACTCAGTCTCCCATACAAATACTTGGGCAACCAATCAATAACCCATATAGTTACTCATATAGCTACTGATCAACACATGCAGCAGTTTACAGAACAACAGACATAATGATGCACAAATTAAGACAGTTTAGTCACTAACCCATGCACTCAGTGAGACACATTTAATCACTCACTTATACAGTCAGTCATGCACCTACTAAATCCTTCATCCAGACACTTATATATCCACTCATTCTTCAATATGTAATACATATTTTAACTTTACAGAAACATACAGTCACTGGATGTTGTCATCAGTGATGTCATCAGTGATGTCATTTGAGATGTCATCAGTGATGTCATCAGTGATGTCACTGACCATGTCATGAATGATGTAATATGTGACATCATCAGCAGTGGATTGCGGGTGCGCAATATATAGTTAACGCAACTAACTATATATGCGAATTTCAATGGTTTTATGCGAGTAAAATAAGGTTTTGTAAATGCTAATCCCTAACTATATATGGTCTATAACCTATGGTTTTTTCAGTGAATTTTCAAGGTTTTGTAAATGCTAATTCCTAACTATATATGGTCTATAACCTATGAATTTTTCAGTGAATATATATATATATATATATATATATATATATATATATATATATATATATATATATATATATATATATATATATATAATAGGGAATCTGTTTAATTCACCTGAGATTCCTACCTCAGAATCAAACAACTTGGAACTTGATTCCATTCCGAGGTTCATTACCATGTTCAGTTGCCAGGAAAGAAAGATCAGGGCCATTCTCACTAAAAATTGGCCCATTTTACTCACTGATGGTGTCTTGGCACCACAACTTCCTAGCTGTCCCACTGTCACATATCGCAGGGGTCTCTCTATGCGTATACATATTTCCCACTCTTTTCCAGAACTCAGGAAAAGGCAATCTTGGTTACAACCCCGGCCGGGGTTTGTCAAATGCTCCAGTTGTAGGGCTTGCAGGTTTGGGATCAACACCACCAAATATGCCACCCCATTTAGTCCTACCATGGTTCCTATTCAAGGAAGCTACAATTGCAAGACCGATTATGCTGTCATTGTTCTGACATGCACCTGCGGCTTGAGATACGTTGGGAGTACCAGGCTGCAGGTGCATGTCAGAATTCTAAAGCATCTTCGGGCAATTGTTAACAATGACAGTGCATATCCTGTTGCGAGACATTTTAAACTGGTCCATAATAACAACTTGCAATGTCTCAATTATTATGTACTGTCTGCTGTCCCCAAGCCACGCAGAGGTGGCGATAGGGACAAGATGTTAAGACAACTGGAATCTAGCATTATCGTGGAGCTAGACAGCAAAGTACCCAATGGTTTAAATACCACTGAGGATTTATACCATTTCCTGTAATTCTCATAGTACTTTGGTCCATAGCCGCACTATTACTATTATGGTCAGACTTCTCTCAAACTAGCTGGCTAGTGGCCGCCTCCCCAAACGCCATACTTAAACTGTTTCTTGCCTACATTTACATTTTAATGCTTTATTCTTTGTTTTTTTTATTTTCTTTCTCTCATTAACACAAAATGACATTTATCATTATTACTATTAATATGCAGGAATTGTTCTTAACTGCATTGGGGAAGTTTAGTTTTATTCACTTTAAAATACGTACGTAATTCTCATGTTTGTAGTTGAAATACAAATGGGTTGCCATCAATCTTTGATGTCCCAGATTGCTCAGTAACGTTATCATGAAATACATATTCTATGCGTTATAATATCTATCAGGAGAGTGGATATATTTCCAGCACATGTAATATCTGCGTAATTTGCACATTTTGGAATGTTTACAGTTGCAGGATTTTGCACATATATATATTTTATTATATATATATATATATATATATATATATATATATATATATATATATATATTTACTACTTGCTTAATTTGCACAGTTAAAATGTTTACAAATTGCAGAATTTTTATCTATTTATACATGTTTAAATTTGCAGATATTTGCACTAATATGTTTTAATTTATATCATGAAAATCGTTTTTAATCTGAGCTAAGTATTTATACAGGGACTGTTATTATTATGTTTCATGAATTTATTCAGCCAATGATTGACATTTTTTTCATAGCAACACCTACCCATTACCTGTGTTTCAGTTACTACAACAAGAGAAACATGAGTAGTATTCTTTCTGTGTTTACTGTCACATGGTGTTCACTTAAGCATTTATAAAAAAAAATGTGTCCTTCGGGAGCCAGCATTGCTTTTCCACATGGGGAGATGCTAACTTGCATGTGGAAAAGCAATTTGGTTTGGATTTTGAAAGTGAGAACAGATTTCACTGCTGTGTCTTTCAAAATCCAAACTAAGGACAGTAGCAAATCAGACAACAAATCAGATTAACCAGCAATAAACCAACAACGCTATTCGCCACAACTTACTACAAACTTACTACAAAAGTTAACAGAGTTAAAAAGCCAACAGTTAACAGAGATAAAAGTTGCAAAGAAGGCGAACGTTGGTTTATCTACGCAGCCTGCATACCGTGCCACCTCATTATCAATCAAGGGTCAATCTGCACCGCCCACCTCGAAGTAGCATGAGGTCGGGGAAACTAAGAGGCGAGGACGCCATAGCATCCACATCACAGGGGAAGACAAAGAAGGTCAAGGGGGGCCCCCCATGTATGACTAACGAGGTGGTGAAAGAGGTGGAGGAGGAAGCCGAAGGGACAGCCGTGGGCAGGGGTAAGAGTCCTACAAAGTCAACCCAGGAAGATCAAGGCTTTAGCACAACAGCCCCTGCAACTGACTCTGCAGACCTCGCAAAAAACCCCCAAGACACGTCACATCAATCTGATAATCCTGGTTCACTAAGCCTGGACGAGGGAGCCAATAGTATCAACAAGGATAGCACAACCAGCAGCCCTGTAGTGAAGAATGAGGGAAATAATTTGAGAGATACAACACCACTCCCGGCACAAAGTGAACAGGCCCCGCATTTAAAAGCAAGCAAAAGGGCATTGATCACAGACTTTCTCAAAGTTTGTCAAATACTTTCTACTGGGAGTGGGAGCGGGAAGGTACCCCCACTACAAGACTGCGGTTCCAAATGTAACAGCTTACAATACAACACTTACATGGAGGGTACAAATAGGGAAGCCCCACGGTCCGCATCACCACCATACCGGCCAAGGTGTTACAGTGAATCCTGCAAAGCCCATACCACAAAGTCAAGAAGGAATTCCGGATGTAAGGGGTCTGGCCCTCTCTGGTCAAATGTTTTAAAGGCCCAACAAATAGTTAAAGACTTAGAGCAAGCCAAGGGGGAACCACCCCTTCAGCCACCACAAACGACCAACATACTACCGGCGCCCGCCCTAGTACACTGGGCCCCAGACGCAACTGACGACTCGGTTTCTCAAGAGCCGAGCATGCGGAGTGTCCATCTAATTCAGAATATGTCTACGACTGCAAGTGAGGAATCCCTTCCGCAGTTTCAGGTGCAATCCAGCGTTGAGAAACCGTGCCAAATGCCACAGGCAAACTCTTACAGTCCAACGTCCAGTCAGCTTACGACGGGCTTGGAAAAAGAGCACTGCTCTCTTTCCACCGGACGAGTTACTGAAGACACCAATGCTTTCAAAGACAGTCGGACAATGAAGCTACAGGAACTAAATTTAACAGCAACTGAGACTGCAAAACTCGAACGAAGCACATGCAAGTTATCAGCTCAATACAATTAAGGTCCTGGGAAGGAAGAGAGCACCGACAAAAGGCCAGGGAGCGACCAACTGCGCAAGCATCTCACTCAATCACACCCCTTCGTCCACTCTGCTATATCACCCATCCCCATCCACAGACACTCTCAGGGGGAATCGCCAGAGAACAGTCAAACGGTTTCCATTTGGCCGCAATTATTAAAGACAATGGAAACCATAGGAGCCGCCATGTCCTACCATGTGGACAAATTGGACACTCAAGTCGACCTGCTCAACCTCCTGGCGTTTCACGTCCAGGGGACTGAAGCAAACCTTCAAGACTTAAATACCATGATTACTAAGGTTCAATTAAATAAGGATCATACTTTCTACACTTGTCACTGCTCCAACATAATAGACAAATTGGCTACAGTACCCAGTCTGAATACCCAGATACTGGGGGCTGTTAAGGATTCGTCAAAAGATTCTTCCATGGAAACAACCACAACAACAAGCGAATCAACCGGCAACCAGCATTCTAAAGAGGGCCCCGGCAGGCTGACAAGGCTGACCAATGCGAGTAGGGGCGAAGAGAGCCTGGAATTTCAAGACCATCTACACTCTCCCCCAGCAAAGGAAAACAGGTCGCCAGCAAGCCTAGACGAACACAACCTGGTTAACCGCATAGAGGTAGCTGAGTTAATTCAGGGGCCAATTCCTAACGTCGCGCCAATCGCCAATCACATCAAACAGGCCCCAATGCTTACAAAGAGAGAACAGAAGCGACTAAGGAAAGCCAGAAAAGCAAAAGCACACAACCGAAGGGTCCCACAAACCTCTTCGGAAAAATCCATCAACAATTCCGAGATCAAGGAAGCTAAACAGCACCCTGAGAACGTCTCACTCCAAACTAGAACATCGTCAGAGCAAGGGTCTACGCCGAGGGTTCACTTACCCACTAAGGCACTCCCAATTTTAAAAGGAGCAATAGATCATACTATGACAAATCAGAAAGCATTAAAAGTGTCCAGTATCTTTAAACCTGCGGGACGAAAACTAGATTGTAAGGTACCACTTCAAGAGCCTGGAATAAACATAAACACCAATCAAAGGAAGGAAACAAGCGAGAATAACTCAGCTAGCCAAGTCCCAGACATTAATAGTCAAGTCAATGCAGTCAATGCCGCAAAGATCAAGGGAGTCAATTCACGAGACACACAGGGTGGAGAATCTCATATTCCAGTCCCCAACGGACAAGATTTCGCCAACACCGTACAGATGGCATCAGAGCTAGAGGCGGACCAGGCAGGAACGGCCCCTCCACTTAATGAAGAGAGCAGACGATCAAAAATCCTAAAGCGACCCACGTCAAGCAACAAAATCGAGTTCATTCCACAATATTGTTCAAGAGGGTCCTATGACATCCTGAATAGAGGGGTCATTTTAAGACTTCTAGAAGAACTCCCAGGTTTACGACACTTAAAATCGAGCGACCTTGAGTCAATAGAGTTCAAAACAAACCATCTTCAATTAGGCTCCGACTCGACGATCACAACTTGGATCAATCATACCATCACAAATCTAATCCTGTCTCATGGGGAGGTTTTTGCCGCATGGGGCATTGAACTAAAAAAGTGGAGCCCGCACGATATCCCAGCCCGCTGTGGAAACAAAACTCAAAAATAAGCCTTTTAAAAAATGCCAAAGGGCCAGATTTAAGAAGCAGCACCGAAGTGGAAGCGCAGCGACTAAGACAAAGTACAATCACTTTCGCTCACCAAGAGGCAGATATGCCCGAAAGGCCCCAACACACTACTTGGGGACAATCCCACAGGAACGCAGATTGAATTGATAGCAGACCAACGATGGGGAAAAGCAGGGCTGCATGATCTGCTCATGGAACATCAATGGTTTAAATGCTAAGCTGGAGGAAGACGACTTTATTGAGTTTATAACCCAATTAAAAATACTACTGTTTCAAGAAACATGGCAGACCAAAAACTCGCCTTTAGTGGGATACAAAGAATTCTTTGTTCCAGCTCAGAAGGATGGACGCTCCGGCAGGGCCAACGGGGGCCTATCCATCTTCACATCAACAGATTTCACTTGGTCACCAATTTGCATCGACTTAGACTCCACATGGATGCAATGCATCAAAGTGGAAATTTCCCCTAACCTGGGTCTCCTGATCGTGAATCTCTACATGCACCCCGGAGGAAAAGATAAAGGGAAAAGGATAAAACAACTAGTCACCACAATCAAGTCACTGAAATCAACCTACCCAAGTGAAAACATGATTATAACAGGAGATTTTATTCTGAATTTAACTTGTGGACAGGAGGGAACCCTCCCCATTCACATCGAGACACGGCTGGGCAATCAATGCAGACAAAGTGCATTGGGAAGGAAATGTGCCTCAGAACTGGAAGCTCTTCACCTGTACACCCTAAATGGGAGAGGCCATCTGGACAGACCAGCCGCCCTAACGAGGGTCTCCAAGAATTCAGGCTCTACCTTAGACTACACCCTGGCTGACCCCGACTTATTCCATCATATTAGAGATTTCCAGATTCTGGAACGCGGAGAAAGCGATCATTTCCCACAGACACTCATCTTGACCATTCAACCTACAAAGTCAGAGAAGGCCGTGCCTTTGTCCTTGAACACAAAAATCTTTAATCTAAAACGGCTAAACTGGAACGAAGGAAATCTCTCTATCCTAATGGCGACATGCCACGTATTGCTCCAACAATCTGAAACATCGAGAGACATAGTCAAATCTTGGGAAAACTTCGTAATGGAGATCAACAAGAAACACCAATCCAACAGAGGACGCAAACCCATAAGAAAAAGAGGTGGGGAATGGTATACACCGAAACTGCGCCAACTAAAAAGGCAAATAAACGCATTCCTCAGGGCCGAACGCAAAAAAGACCCTCAGTTCTCACAACCCACGCTGAATACAATCGAATCTCTAAAGAAAGAACTAAAAAGAGAGATCAATCTGGCCAAGCGAATGCACAGGGAAAAACTAGCGTGCTCCATACTCCATGCAAGCAAATTGCAGAACTCAAAAGATTTTTGGGCAAAAATAAACTTTATGCTAAACGGCAAACATCGCCAGTTTAACTCGGATATGACGGACCAGCTCTGGAGTAGTCACATCGACTTATTATATAATTCCTCATACAATTTATTACGGATAATAACGCCGAGCGTTCTGAGGAGCATTCCAGGTCCAGCCTGAGTACAAAGCCAGTTCCAAAAATCATTGGGAATTTACCGACATCAAAGAATACAGGAGACATGGAATTGTTCTCATTAAAGCAGGTCTCAAACACCATAAAATCATTGAGAGCAGATGGAGCGCCCGGACCAAACGGGCTTCCCAAAGCCTTATTTAGGAAAGACCCAACATTTTGGGCCAGCCAACTATCACCTTTATTTGGTCAGAGTCTAAAGACCGGGAGCATTCTCGAATCATGGAGAGGCATCATTCTGCATCCAATCCATAAATCGGGGTCCCGCTCAGACCCTAACAATTATAGGCTAATAGCCTTAATAGATGTGGAGGCCAAGATCTATGCTTCCAACTTGTTGGTAGAACTGGAATCCTGGGTGAGCAGCACCGGGATAATTCCCCGGACACAAACAGGCTTTTGGTCAGGACTGGGCACCTTGACCAACTTATCCGCGTTAACCCTCCTTGTTAACAAAGCTATCCACAACTCCACCCCACTGTACACTTGTTTTCTGGACCTAAAAGCGGCCTTTGACAAAGTGCCCAGATCCAATCTTTGGGCCAAAATGAAAGCCTGGGGCGTGCCGCCAAAGTTGTTGGGAGCAATTATCGAGCTTTAAACAGACACTTGGGTTCAAGTGAAAAAAGGAGATGGTCGACACCTGACAAGGAAATTTCATACAACCAACGGCTTAAAGCAAGGCTGCGTACTGGCCCCCAGCCTCTTTAACATCTATACCGCAGACCTAGAAAGCGACCTACGCACCATCCAGGGAGATCCACCAAAACTGGCCCACTCACCTATAATAAGTCTTCAATATGCAGACGACATTGTGCTCCTCTCAAAAAACCCCATCGGTCTACAATGCTTGATCTCCAAACTGTCGCAGTACCTCTCGAACGCACAATTGATTATAAATCTAAAAGAAACTAACATCTTATGCTTCTGCGGCTCTAGAAAGAAAAAACTAAATTTCGTCTGGCAGATAAATTCTACCCCTCTAACCCAAGTAGACCAATATAAATACCTGGGAATCTTATTGGACCACCGATTAAAGTTTAAACAGCACCTGGATCAGGGGAAGTCCAAAGCTAAGCAGCTTCAATTTGCTTTTAAAACTGTTCAAAAGCAACTAAACGGACATTCCACCGGCCGCATTATTAAGATTGCAGCCGCTAAATTTCTGCCATCACTAACATACGGCTCTGAATTACTGGCAACCCGGGACGCCGCAGTGTTAAATCTCGCCCAATCCTGGCTGTTCAAAAATCTTTTCTCAATCCCGCGTCATAGCTCGCAAGCTCAAATTCGTTTGGAGTCCGGTCTTACTAACCAACTCCCGGCGCATGAGGGACGCAGTAGACGAATTCCTGGCCCACCTTTGCTGGTCAGAAGTTGAAAAACAGGCAAGCTTTGGAGGCATTAAAACAGGAAGAATCTTGGCTTTTGCCCATGACTTATTCCACTTTCAAGCTGATAACCAAGAAAGCAGTCAAACAAGCATCATTACTCATGGATGAAGCAGCAGTGGCTGGCAAAAGCCATGCCTGGATCGTTTTGCCGTCATATACCTACCTAAAACCTCAGGAATATTTGAAAGAATGCTTCAGGGACCACTACAAAAGGAAATCAAGCCTTTTAAGGCTGGGCTGCTTCTCGTCCAGACCTCACTCCTAAATGGCTACGGTTGTGGGCAACTCCCGACTGCCGCCTCTGTGGCAGCAGTGCAGAGTCTTTACTGCACCTTATATGCATATGCCCGGCACTTCATAATCTAAGAAAAACGCTTCTTCAATCACTTTTAAGAGAAGCCCAGGTGAGAACTTGCAGGGCGGCGGTGATAAGATGCCTAAGTGGATCTTGAAAAGAACTCTCATGTAAAACTATAAAATTTTTGAATCTCGCCGCCTTAGAGCTGGAAAAAAGGGCAGCAACCAAAGAGGTCTCTGGACAATAGGCCAGGCTTAGGCCGGCCATGGACTTTTCCACTCTCTTCCCCTCCTCTTCAAACTGTCGTCTTTTTGTATCACGAGTTAAAAATAACGTGCCCACTGTTTGAACCACCATTATTCTTCCACACCTTTTACTTCTTTCCCTTTTACCATGAGTCAAAAATAACGTGCACCCAGAACGAACTCACACCATTCCTTTCATTCTTTTTCTCTTAGACCTTTCCCCGCTAATTTTGTATATTTTATGACATTAATTTTTAACTTGACTTAAAGTTGATTTCGTGTTGTTTTTATGATGTAAATGTTGCTTGCATGGTGGTAAGTCCACCCTTTTATGATTTTTTTAAAATCAAATAAAGTATCTTGAATCACAAACTAAGGGGGTCATTAGGATTGCCGTTTTCCCGCATCCTCCGGGCCGGCGGTAGTGTCCACCGGCCGGAAGGATGCGGGAAAACCGCTGTGGAGGCTTCAAAGACCCCCGCCAGATTAGGATGGCTGGGGGGTCAGGAAGACCGTCCGCCGCTTTTCCGCCACAGTCGACTTACGACCGCGGCGGAAAAGCTCTAATATGGAGGTGGTGTATAACAGACACCGCCAGCCATATTAGGATGGGGGTAAACAGATGCCTTTCCGCGGTGGCTTCTCCACCATGGAAAGGCATACAGTGATTTCTTTGGGGGCCCGTTGCGGGCCCCCAGGGTGACGGGGGGATGAGGGGGTGCACATGGGGGTACCTATGGTACCCCCCTTCATTTGTGTGCACGGAGCGGCAGGCACCGTGCGGTGCCTGCCGCTTTGTGCATGCAAATGCGAAGCATGCATATTTATCCTTGCGGCGGGTGCTGCTTCAAGCGGGTGGCGGTCACATCCTAATTGCACTGGAGGGACCGCTGCCCCTGCGGACGGTGCCTCCTCCTCTGGGGTGGCGGACAGACGCAGGTCCGTCTGCCATCCTAATGAGCACCTAAGTTTGCTATGGGAGGGCGGGAGCCGCGAGACTCCCGCCTTCTCATAGCAAACAGCAGTGTCCCGGGGATAGGCCCCCCGGGACACTACAGCAGCCGGCCCTGGGGCATGGTGGTCTCCAGGGCCCTCGAGGGCCCAAGGCGGAGGGCCACGCAGTCTGCCTCTCACAATACACAAATCCCCAGGGGTGGTGGTTCCCGGGGCTTGAGGGGGGTCGTTGAGGTCCCCACACTACTAATTTTGCAGGGGGACCTTGGAGCCCCCCAGAACCATTTATTTTATAGCCCCAGGGGGTGGCTCTCAGTCTTGTATAGGAAACAGCAATGTTGAGAAAATCTTCCGGTAAGATAACAAAGGATTTTGAAGTCCATTTTCGGTGTTTCTGTTGTAGTTTGCAGGCGTTAAAGCAGCGACAATTTTTACTCCGTCTTTGTAAATATGCCACTATGTTTTGTAATGTCGACAATCTCGTCTTCCATTTAAATAGGCACGAAGTATTTATTGAAGTTCATTGTGAATCGTGAAGCAACACTGTCTAATTGTGATCGATAAAGAATTCAAAGAGTTGTGTACTTATTTTGCTCGTACTGTACATAGGAGCAGATTTACAAGATCATTGCGTTGCTATTGCATCACTTTTAAGATGGGAAAAGTATAGCGAAAGTGGCGCAAGGGGGTTGTAAATCTGGTACACAGGGTTCTGTTTTACTTTGCTTTCCTTTCTGTAATGTAGAGGATCCTGGGTAAATATATTGGTTTCTGTACAGCCACTACCTTTGAACCCTACCCCCAAACGGCTTTCTGCCTGTTAACACAGTAACAGTTCATGGAACACTTAAATGAGCACACTCCAGTTTAGTGATCTGAAAGATAGTATATAGAGTTAGTAATAACATAGTACATACAATTGCACACGTATATTTTTGCTTTATTTATTTGTACACTCAGGATAATGTATTTCATCAAGTTCCACTGTAAGGAGGGGTCTGTGTGCTGTTTTTCTTCCAAAGTAGCATATCCCATGCACTCCCACTGCATAGCAGTGAGTTCTCAATATTGCGTACCTAGACTGTTGCACCCCATTGACTTGCAGAGTCCGGAGGTGAGTGTTTTTCCTGGGAAGTCAGAGGCATATTTACAAGCTCCTTTTCCCATGTTAAAAGAGACACAAAAGTGTTGCAAGGGGCTTGTATATCTGCCCCTCAGACTGTTGTAACCTATCTATTCTCACTGCCCGGAGGTAATTGTACATTCCTATGCAGTGAAGCTGCTGCACACTACCCACTCTCTCCTTTCATAGATGACTTGTCGTTTTTTCGGAAAACAAGCTTCTTTGCTCACCTTGTGCCATTGGCGTGATTCAAAGAGGGTGAAATACGTGCCGAAGCAGGCTTCTCAGACGTTATTACGATGGCCACGCATCATCGCAGACTCCACAAACTTAGAGCTATGTAGGTGTTTGGGGGGGATGACGCCAATTTGTGAAACACAACCTTTAAGATAAAAAGGAAGTTAACATTGTGTGTCATTTGTTTATCAAAGGAGAGAGGAAGTGAGCGAGTGACCGAAAAGAATATTCTGAGCTCACTTTTCTGTCACCGGTGTGTTTTTCACCACATGCCGGGACATAATGCACCCTGAAGCTCTACAGATAAAAGATAGTAAAAGAAAGATGTTATGATTGGTTTTTGTTACCATTTTAATGTGGAGTTTAATAACATCACCCTTTCACACACCTTCCCTCTCCCATTTAAACATTTAAAAACAACTATTTGTATAGTTTAAATTCCGGACGTTTGACCGATTATAAAAACGTTCCTACTATTGGAAAAAATATATATTAATGGAATAAGATTCGGTATTCAGGACTGCGTTCGTCTAAATCGCTGCATCAGTTTTTTATATCCAGTCTGCTGCAGCCTATCGATGCACACCCAGGCCTCACTGCTCACATTTTCGTGGACAGGACACCTTCTCCATCATGCAGTCCCGCTCTGCCACCAAGAAGTCTGACATATGGTGCTGAGTCTTGATATCGGTATGGCTAACAACATACTCGTGCTCCCATCATCATCGCAGGTTCCTCACCCGCTCAGTCCTTCCAGTACCACTAACTCAGTGACCAAGGAGGCCACGCACATAGTGGTGGGCCCTTGTACTCGGTGGTTCGGGCCTACATGAGGCGTCCGAACCACTAGGACGGGCCATCTCAGCGTTTACGATGGGAGCAACTCTAAAATGGCGTACAGCACATCTTTTTTATTGGTAAGGCCACGTGTGTAGTGACGCACGCTCTGGATGGGTGTGGTGTGGGTGTATACCAGCCATGAGGGAGTGTATGTGTGCCGTTCTGACAACTAGACCTGGAACTAAGAAATCACTACAATGGAATTCTGGGCAATGTTTCATTTTTTTTCTGGTAGCGTAAGTGGAGTGGGCTGGCCTGACGTATGCCAGTGCTGCGTGAGGCTCTGAACCATGATTCCGGAACTATGGGCAAGGTTCCGTCGTGAGCTATATGAGAAATCAAGTGATTAGGGTGTCCGTTTTGTAGTGCTGACGTCACCCGGGTCTTAAAAGCAAATGTGTCATTATATTGGTAAAGTTCCACAACTTGGCCAACATGGAAGGTACGGGGTATCACTGACTCTATATTCGTTCATAGTTGCACACATAAAAGATGGTGGACATGACGCATTTCTGCGATTATGAATGTTTGTTGTACAGTCAGTGGAGTGTTGTAGCTGTAGTAATACAGGACTGTGAAAAGCTTAAGTTGCAGTTTTGACACATGAAGGGCAGCTAATATATATATACGCATGTGGTTATTCTGGTACACTGTCGAACTTGGTGCTGGAAATCAGGGTTCGAGCCTCGCAGTTGCGTCCACATCCTGTTATTGTAGAGGAATAGCCCACACTTACTGTGACAGGTAAGATGGTTGCATACGCTATTTATAGCACAATATAATGTGGTGGGTGGAGGAGCAGCATTTTACAAACACAATGAATACACAGACACAGATAGATAGTTGAAATGGGTACGGGCACGTGTTCTCGACTCCATTTTATAGCATTGTTGTTGGTAACAAGTAAAATAGTAAATATGATATCATATACAGATATTTGATCATAAACGGTTTATGACTTCTGCTGTGCAAAGGTAGGAGTATTGTATGTGAAATAATACACAGAAGATTCTATTGTAAAGATTTCATGAGTTGTGGTACACTGAGGTAGGGGCGGTTTGTGTTGAGCCTGCGATGATGCGTGATCCAGGCAGACCGCACTGGTGAAAATGTGTTTTGACTATGGAATTTTGCCTTAACAAGGGCACATGGCGATTATTTACGGTGTACTGAGTTAGTGGTACGTCTGGTGTTTATTGTGTGCTCACCCTGCGATGATGTGTGGTCTGAGCGGGCTGCACTGAAATCATTCACTATTGCATATTGGACTATATGAACTTTGAGGGGGGAAAAAAACTAGCATCGATGGTTATCAATTGCTGTGCAAACTAGGTGTACTGATTGCTCCCCATAACAAATTAAAAATTCCACTTCACTCAGTTCATTTTAACTTTCACAAATTGGGGACATATGTCTGGTGGCGATGTTGAAGGTGATACCCCAGAGGTAATTGGTATTGCCGGTGGTGGAGGTACATTTTGGCGCAATCTTCTACATTCTGTGCTATATTAGTTCACACGATGCAGCAATTGAAGGTGCTTGCGCATACTAGCATTGCAACAGCACTATTTTTTTCTCTGCTTTAAATAAATTGAGGCTGAATTTAATGCTGTCTGTAGTGTAGATGAAAAGGTAAATTCAAGTTGTGGACCCTACTGTGCACAGTGTACATCAAAGCTAGTAGTCAGTACAGTTATAGAACAATACTTTTTTCACTTATTTTAAGAAAATCTGAATACATACAATATAATTGTCTCTGCATTAAATAAATCAAGGTTGAATTTCCTATTGTCTATAGTGTAGATGCAAAGGTGAATTCAAGTTGTAAACCCTGCTGTCCGCTGTGTAGATGTAAGGGTGGAGTGCATCATCTGCAAATATGATTGAAGTGGAAGATAGAACATGTATGCAGCATGCATTTTATTATTCAACTAAATCTGATATAAAAAAGTTTTTGAAGGAAGCATACTAAAGGGATATTGTGTAGGGTTTGATAGGTGTTATACTTAGTTTGGTTTCCACTGAGTTAGTGATACCTGAAACAACAAGGTTCTGTGGACCCTGCAATAATGTATGGCCTGGGCACGCCTTACTGATAGTAATGTTTTTTGACTTGTGAATTCTGGCTTAGTAAGGCTATGTTGTGATTTTGTGTAAGTTTGAGGGACGTTACTTTGTTTGGTACTGTACTTTATAAATAATGAATGAAGAATCAGTTAAATTCAGCCTAAATATGGCCATGTGGTGATGAATAATGGTACACTGAATTAGTAGTACCTTTGGGATCTGAGTGTGTACGTAACCTGCGATGATGCGTGGTCCGGATAGGCCACACTGGGGATAATGTTGTATGACTACCGAATTTTGCCTTAATAAAGCCTTGTGGTGATTATTTATGGTGTACTGAGTTAGTGGTACGTCTGGTGTTTAGCGTGTGCTCACCCTGAAATGATGTGTGGTCTGAACGGGCTGCCTTGACTGTTGCATACTGGATTACATGTATTTTGAGGGGGAAAAAAAGTATCATCGATGGTTATGAATTCTTCAGCAACAAAATGATCAGAATCAGATGATTCTTCCAGTGGTGTAGCCATTTTTGTCTCCAAAAAAGAAATTCCGGTTTCCAATTAAGAAAAAGTGAGGTTCAAATTGTGACCTACGCTATTCACAGTGTAGACTATCATTAAGTGTACCTTTGCACTTGCAGCTTGAAATTTATTATTCAAGTAAATCTATAAGTGATATAAAAGAAGTTGTTAAAGGAAGCATACTAAAGGGATATTGTATAGGGTTTGTTAAATGTTATACTTAGTTTGGTATTGTACTCTGCAAATAATAAATCAACAGTGTAATTAATTGTGAGCTCCGATGACCGCAGTATAGGCAGGAGGTAGCGGTTAGCAAGAGCCCACGACCAAGTGGCATTGATTAGAGCTACACAGTATTGGTAATTTAGTGTGTGTGCAACCAGCGATGATAAGTGGTGAACAGAGTTAGTGGCACCTGAAGCAACAAAGTTCTGTGGAACCTGCGATGAGGCGTGCTCCGAGCAGGATGCACTGGTAACAAAGGGGCATATTACGAAGCAATAGCGATAATTATCGCTATTGCTTGGTTAGAGACAAAAATTTACCGCTGAGCTGCGGCGATTTTTACCGCAAATAAACCTTGGTATTACCAAGGTTTATCGCAAATGCGATAAAAATCGCCGCAATGCATGAATATCGCTGAAAAGTCAGCGATATTCATGCATTACCGAGCTAATGCTCTTAGTCATGTTATCCACCTCCCATTGGATAACATGGCTAAGAACTGCTCAGGGCAGGTGTTAGCTTTTGGAGATATTCGCGCTTAGCGCGAATATCTCCAAAAGTTAGTGATAGGAGATAGCGATGTTAGCAACTGTTTTCAGTCGCTAACATCTTGGCACGCCCACTTTGCATGTCATTAGTGATAAATATCGCTGACATGCAAAGTGGGGCCCAAGATGGTCGCTATCTCCTACTAGCTGTCGCTAACTGGTGTTAGCGACAGCTAGGTAATAGGGAGTTAATTTTATCTCTGCTTTCTTGGCTTTTAAAGCCAAAAAAGCGGAGATAAACCCCCTTGATAATATTCCCCAAAGTCTTTAAAATCAAGTTTTCTTATAAATATTGGTTGTCCTTTCACAGGAGTAAGTTCTAGTAGATCTCCAAAAACTACAATATATTTTCTTCCAAATCAGACTCAATATGGTCATATGGCTATGATTTTTGCTGCACTGAGTTAGTAGTACCTTTGACACTTAGCGTGTACGTACCCTGCGATGATGCATGGTCGGGGGGGAAGGCACAGTAATTGAAGTAATGTCTTTTGTCGATTGAATTCTGCATGAATTCCATTTAAAAGTGATAGTATGCCTCATTGCTGACATAAAACTGTTCACTCTTCTTTGCGATGAATTATGGTGCACTGAGTTAGTAGTATCTTTGGCGCTGAGCTTGTATGTACCCTGCAATAATGAGTGGTAAAGGGGGGGCGTATTCGGACCAATGTCTTTTCTGTATTGAATTCTGCCCGAATACGGCCACGTGGCAATGAATTATGGTGCAGTGAGTTACTGGTACCTTTGGCACTGAGCGTGTACGTAACCTGCAATGATGTGTGGTCCGGGCAGGCCGCATTAGGAGCAATGTTTTTTGCCTAGTGAATTTTGCTTTTACAAGGCCAAGTGGAGATGACTTGTGGTGCAGTGAGTTAGTGGTACATGAAGAACTCAGCGTGTGCGCACCCTGCGATGATTCGTGGTTCGGACGGGTCGCACTGATACAATGTCTCTTGGCTATTGGAATGCTTCATGTGCAATCGCCATTCCACCTGAATCGTGAGCCCTCACAATGTAGATCGAAGGCAGTTGTCAGCACAGATATCAACAAATTATTTTTCTGACTTATGTAAATAAAATCTGAACACAGAAAGTAGAATTGTCTCTGCATTACATAAATCAAGGCTGAATTCCCTACTGTCCGTAGTGTAGATGCAAAGCTGAATTCAAGTAGTGAACCCTGCTGTCCGCAGAGTACATTTATGGCAGTAGTCCACAGAAACATTGACAAATACTTTTTTGTCATATGCGTTAACAAAATCTGAGGACACAGTACAATTGTCTCTGCCTTAAATAAATCGAGACTGAATTAAATTTTTTCTGTAGTGCTACTGCGCCACTGGTACCAAATGGCGAACTCTGTTGATCGCAGTGTACATTTAAAAGCAGTACTCAGTACAGACATTGAGGAATGTTTTTTGTTTCATCATTTAACAAAATTGTCTCTGCCTTACATAAATCAAGGGTAACTTCAATGCTGTCCGTAGTGTAGATGAAAACCTGAATTCAAATTGTGAAGCCTGCTGTCTGCAGTGTAAATCGAAGGCAGTGGTTGACACAGACATCAAGGAATGCTTTCTTTGTCACATACGTTAACAAAATCTGACGACACAGTAGAATTGTCTCTGCCTTAAATAAATCGAGAATGAATTCAATGTTGTCTGTAGTGCTGATGCGCTTCTGGTATCAAGTACTCTATTGATCGCAGTGTACATGTGAAGGCAGTACTTAGTACAGACATTGAGGAATGTTTTTTGTGGCATCCATTAACAAAATTGTCTCTGCCTTACATAAATCGAGGCTAACACGAATGCTGTCCGTAATTGTCTCTGCATTAAATAAATAAAGACTGAATTTCCGACTGTTCAAACTTTAACAAAATCTGAGGACATAGTACAATTGTCTCTGCTTTAAATAAATCGAGACTTAATTCAATGTTTTCTGTAGTGCTGATGCGCAACTGGTATCAAGTTGTCAATTCTACTGACCGCAGAGTAGATTGAAGGCAGTACTCAGCAGAGATACCGACTACAAATTTTGATCCAAAGTTGAATTCAAGTTGTAAACCTTGCTGTCTGCAGTGTAGATCAAAGACAGAAGTCGATACAGACATCAGTCTGCTGTGCTGTGGCCCTGAGTTTGCAATGGGCCTGTATCTAGGAGGCATGCGTTCATGGGGGCAGCCATGTGGCAGGGTGCGGACCTTCCCTGCGGCACAGTCTCTTCTCTTTGCAGAAGTGAACCACGCCCAAGGCACATCCTAATTACTTATAGTCTTACTCTTGCGTTGGACGTTGGACCAGCCCACTCCACTTCTGTTTCAAAGGGGGGGGTGAACACAGCTATCTGACCAAAATATTCCCCACTGTCTGAGATAATATGGTTGCGTTCACTATTCAGTACACTACACGTATCAATGGTATATCTACACACTGAAAAGACTTTGGTTTGTATAGTGAATTGTGTATAGTATTTCACCGATAGTCTTAGCATTGTATACATTATTTTTCGTTCGAGTTCTTTTCCTTATTCATACTTGGTTGCAACATCTCTGTAGATTGAGGTAGTGTACTGTGTAGGAGATATTTTGTTTTGGAAAGGTCCGTTGTCCTGTTTTGCGCTGCCTCTGAGGTAGTAGGGGGGAGGGGGAGGGGGGATGGTTGTGGTGGTGGTGGTGTTGGGTATTGTGATTTTCTTTGGTGTCGGAAGTGTATAATTAGAACCTCTATCACATATTGATCTTTAAATATGGGTGTGAGTTGGATGTAATTCACAGACTATATAGTCGACGTTCTTACATTAGTTAAATGTTGATGTTAATTTGTTAGTAGTCAGTGGAACTATTGCCTGATTTTTTAGGAAGCATTGCAGATTTGGTTTCTTGTTCAAAATACGGGGAAGTGGTCAACATTATAAGTAGGAATTATTATTTCAAAAACCTTTGAAATTCACAAAAAAAACATTGGCTTCAGGCAGGTTCATAGTTAGGAATTATCATTTAAAAAACCTTTGAAATTCACTTAAGAAACCATAAGTTTCAGGCACGATATAGTTAGGAATTAGCATTTAAATAAACCTTAGAAATGTATTGAAAAAACTATAGGTTTCAGGGATGTTATTGTTAGCTAGACATTTCACTCCTACAAAACCATTGAAATTCCTCCGTTATAGTTAGTTGTACTAATGGCTGCACAACTACAGTGGGTGGCTGCTTGGCTCGCTGGAAAAAACCTGGAGGACACAGCCACGGCAGCGGACACACTGTCCCACTCACAGATACATTCCCTATTCCACCCCCTGGCACGCACGAAGAAAACATCACAAATACATGTAGATGTGGCCGAAAAGTGCTACGCCAGGAGCTTAAGACTCACAAAACACACTAAACCATACGCCCCAGCGCTCCCGCTCCTAGGCACCCCCAAGACCACAACCGTTGTCACGGAAGCAGCACTGGAACACTGGACACGCACGGGAGTGGACACCATGGCAGACCTATACGCCGATGGAACCCTGATACCTTTCGCGACACTGGCTAACGACACGGGACTCCCAGCGGGACAGTTCTTACAGCACGCCTCCATAGTTATGGCATACACGCAACGGTGGGGAAACATCACTGAGGAAGTACCCACACATCAACTGATACAATGCCTACATGTCATGGGGAACGGTACACATGTGGTACATTGGCTGACTCAAGCACTGCTGTCGCACACACAGCACACTTTACAACGTCTGCGCGACAAATGGGCGGTTGACAGGGGGAAGGACTGGACGGATAAGGAGTGGACGATGGTACTAGCGGGCCCCAAGAACATCCCCCGCAACGCGCGCTTCAAACTGATCCAGTTTTATATATTACACCGAGTGTACCTCACACCAGACAAAATTAACCAGTACTTCCCGGGCGCCGCAGCTAGCTGCCCAAGATGCGCACTGGAGGGAGCAGACCTGCTACATATGCTGTGGCAATGCCCACAGATTCAAGCATACTGGCGGTCAGTGCTACCGATACTAGAGCGATGCACGGCTATGCCGATACCGCACACATGGGAGGCATGCCTACTAGGCCTATACAAGCGGACCAAACATAATAAAGTCCCCTCTCGTTTCTGGGATCTTGGCCTCCTCACGGCCAAAAGGCTGATCACCAAACACTGGAAACGAACAGTCCCACCCCTGACGGAACATTGGCGCACCTCCCTGGACAACTGGGCGAGAGCAGAAAGCATCACCCTCCATAACGAGGAAACAGCAGGACTGAGACAGTTCCCAATCGCGACATTATGGGATGAGACGCTCAGCTCCTTCCATAGAGAATGCCAAACACTGGGGGACCCCTCAAACGACTCCTCCCCTAGGAGAGACCGGGAGGCAATGGAGGGAGCAGAGGCTATGGGCCATAACCCTGGCCCCCCCGACAGGGAAGTACACTAACCCCCAGACAATGCCACCAATACACCTATCGACGGCACCCCACTCTGACCGGCATGGCGACCCCCCCACACCCTGCCCACGCCATGCACCTCCCGCCACCAACCCGCCGCCCTCCCAACACTAGACAGATGTCCATAGACACTATTCAATGACACCTACGAGCCCCCAATGTATCGACACTCTCCCACCACGACACGCGCACCACACCTCCAAGTTAGATGATCATGACCCCCCTTTTTTCCTTCATTGTTTTTTTTTTATAATGTTGTTTCCTTCATTGAGCCAACACGGCTGGAACGATTGTAACGAGTCTTTGTTATGATACATAAAGTGATGTACTCCTGTATTATGTGAAACGCCCCGCGACCATGGCATACGTCCTTGAGATGTAGAACTATGTATGATGTACTATTCACGTTTTCTTTCCTCCTGTGAGTGCAATAAAAGATATATTTTTTTTAAAAAATAGTTGTACTAACTGTAACTCTCGCTCCCGCAATCCACTGGTGATTATGTCACATATTACATCATTCATGATATGGTCAGTGACATCACTGATGACATCTCAAATGACATCACTGTTGACATCATCCATGTGACAATCAGATACACCTCATCATACACTACTATAACCTTTCATCACTCACTGAAAAATACAGAGTACCATATTTGCCTGAAACCTATGTTTTTTAAGTGAAAAAACAAATATATATATATATATATATATATATTACCGATTTGAAGGCCGAAAATGTATTAATCTATACAGTTTACCATGTGGGAAAAAACTCGCACATTGCACTTTAATGGCTGACAGCTAAGGGAATGGATATTTTGCCTCCATAAAGCTCACTTTGGTTTGGCCGACTTAACGACTAGTAAGTATAATGCACTTTGATTCCCGAGTAAAACCGGGGAAGATATACTGTCCTTATTGTGTCTAATTATGATTAGCTATTATTGTAATAGCAAAAGGTCATGAGAATTGCACGTTATAAAATGGTGCTCATTCTTTACTGCAACAGTGGGGTTATGTATCAGCATAGTCCTTTGCCTCTGTTTACCAATGACTGTCAATTGGCGCGCAAAAAATGTGTGGTTGTTTTAAATAGCACAGTGGTAGCCCTTCCGTTCGTTATCAGTGAGCAAGGACACAGCGTCCGAAACGCGTCTGAAGGCTTGCACCACTTCACCAGCATGGAAAAATAAAAGCAATTGAACAAGAAGTCTGACTCTGGCAATATTTTGAAGTTTGCGTACCTGTCTGTGCTGCTAAGCACATTAAGGACAAGTTGGATTTTCATATATACATATACATATATATATATATATATATATATATATATATATATATATATATATATATATATATATATATATATATATATATATATATATATATATATATGTATATATATATATATGTATATATATATATGTATATATATATGTATATATATATATATATATATATATATATATATATATATATATATATAATATATATATATATATATATATATATATATATATATATATATATATATATATATATTACCTACTGGCAGTCGCCAGTAGGTATATATAGTTAGGATTTTTTCTCTATGGGATTTTTGAAAATTCTATGTCTAATAACTTTGGCGTTTGTGGACGGAATTGGCTGAAATTTTCAGGAAAATTGAACATTTTGTTTCTGAGCAGCCCCTGACAATTTGGGGGGGGTTTCATCAAGGGGGGGGCGAGAAAAAAGGGGGGTCCCAAAACGCGTTTTTCCCATGTTAATTTCCATAGGGCGGTTGGCCTCACTTTTAGCTCCAACGGCTGAATGGATTTGCACGAAACTTTGCAAAATTGTAGGGACTGTTAGCCCGATGTGCCTTTGCTAGGTCTCAATATATGTGCTCCAGTAGTTTTTGAGAAATTAACGTTCAAAACAAGATATATATCTGTAACAGCGCTCCGGGCAGCGATCCGGTCCGCTTACTTTTCGCGAAACGGAACTTTGCGTGCAGAAAGCTGATTGGCTCCCCGGTGTCTGTCAACATTCTAAACAGTCCGGAGCGGCCGCCATCTTGTCTCTCGGTAGGATCGAGAGAGAAGAAGAGGTGAAAAACGAAGGGGGAATTTATTGAAAGGGGGCAAGGTATACCCTTCTTGACCCCCTAGGAATGTTGTTGGGGTTATTAAAGGGTCCCGTGGGGAAAATAAAAAAAAATGATTTTTCACGGTAGAAGCGCTTCACGGGCCGCGAACTGGGCCGCAAACTGGTAGCGAAACGGGAATTCGCCATTTTGTGCTTCGTTAATTAAATTACTAGGTATAAGGGGGTGCGGGAGACGTATCCTAATCCCCTATGTTTCCTGAGGGTGGCTGAGGAGGCTCATATATGTTGATACATCTCTTCCAGCGGCTGTGCGTGAGCTTTTTTTTTTTTGCTGCGTGACAGTCCGGAGCGGCCGCCATCTTATCTCTCGGTAGGATCGAGAGAGAAGAAGAGGTGAAAAACGAAGGGGGAATTTAATGAAAGGGGGCAAGGTATACCTCTCTTGACCCCCTAGGAATGTTGTTGGGGTTATTAAAGGGTCCCGTGGGGAAAATAAAAAAAAAATGATTTTTCACAGTAGAAGCGCTTCACGGGCCGCGAACTGGGCCGCAAACTGGTAGCGAAACGGGAATTCGCCATTTTGTGCTTCGTTAATTAAATTACTAGGTATAAGGGGGTGCGGGAGACGTATCCTAATCCCCTATGTTTCCTGAGGGTGGCTGAGGAGGCTCATATATGTTGATACATCTCTTCCAGCGGCTGCGCCATCTTGCCTTTTTTCCAATGCCACAATTTTGTCGTGCACGGCAGCCATTTTAGATGCCAGGCTGGTCCCAGGCTATCACCTACCCCTGCGGATGTAGTTTATGGCCCCAGCTGTAGAGAATTCAGACATGCCAACCCTCCCGATTCAGGCGTGAGACTACTGATTTCAGTGCTAGTCTCCCGCCTCCCGATTTCTGCAAGCAAAAACCCGGGGGCATATTACGAACAACTAGCGATAATTTTTGTCTCTAACTTGTTTAGAGACAAAAATTATCGCCGCACATCGGCGATTTTTATCGCAGATAAACCTTGCTATTATCGCAGAAAAGTCAGCGATATTCATGTATTATCGAGCAAATGCTCTTAGCCATGTTATCCACCTCCCATTGGATAACATGGCTAAAAACTGCTCTGTGCGTGAGCTTTTTTTTTTTTTTTTGCTGCGTGACGTTTGTTAACGTTCGATTCGATGGAAATCAGGAAGTGTTGACCACCATTTTGTCACTGCGAGTAAATATTTTGTTATAAATGAATCCTTATTGATAAACATTGTCTGCGCCATCTTGCGTTTTTGTCCAATGCCACAATTTTGTCGTGCACGGCAGCCATTTTAGATGCCTTGACCAGGGCCACTCTCTGCACGCCGCCGATCCTCAGCATGGCTCCCCACCCTCGCAAGCATCTCCCCCACGCACTGGTCACCCCCGCTCTTTCTCTCATGCATGGGCCATATACTTCCCCCCATCTGCGCTGCTCTTCTCTGAGAATCACACCCTGTGCCCGCCCGACACCTCCCTTTCACCCTATTCACTACCGCACCCTCTGACACTCCTCTTCCTCTGTGTCCGATTGTCCAGGCCGGACCTAGGCTATCACCTAGCCCTGCGGATGTAGTTTATGGCCCCAGCTGTAGAGTATCCAGACATGCCAACCCTCCCGATTCAGGCGTGAGACTACTGATTTCAGTGCTAGTCTTTCGCTTCCCGATTCCTGCAAGGAAAAACCCGGGGGCATATTACCAACAACTAGCGATACTTTTTGTCTCTAACTTGTTTAGAGACAAAAATTATCGCCGCACATCGGCGAATTTTATCGCACATAAACCTTGCTATTAGCAAGGTGTATCGCAAATGCGATAAAAAACGGCCGCAATGCATGAATATCGTTGAAAAGTCCGCGATATTCATGCATTATCCAGCAAATGCTCTTAGCCATGTTATCCACTTCCTATTGGATAACATGGCTAAAACTGCTCAGGGCAGGTGTTAGGTTTTGGAGATATTCGCGCTTAGCGCGAATATCTCCAAAAGTTGGTAATAGGAGATAGCGATGGTTAGGGACTGTTTCCAGTCGCTAAAATCTTGGCACGCCCACTTTGCATGTCATTAGTGATAAATATCATTGATATGCAAAGCGGGGCCCAAGATGGTCGCTATCTCCTTTTAGCTGTCACTAACTGGTGTTAGCGACAGCTTGGTAATAGGGAGATAATTTTATCTCTTTTTTTTTGGCTTTTAAAGCCAAAAAAGCGGAAATAAACCCCCTTGATAATATGCCCCATGATTTCTCAGGGGTTTTAGCTGACAGGGCTTGGTATTGTGTTACGTGCTAATTCTTCCAGGAAACGTCAGAGGGTCGATGCAGGGGTTCTAGAATGAACAAGCGCATGGTCTTTTAAAGATTTGTGAAGTACTCGGGGCGGCGGTGTGTGTGTGCCCTCTTTCAGGAGCGGGCGGGGGGGCACTGCCAGCAACTTGCCAGGCCAGGCAGTGTTTAACACGTGCATCACCCTTTCTCTGCCTGCTATTGCGTTCCATGCTTCGGAAAGGTAAGAAAAAGAACGTGCATTTGAGTTTGAAATGTCCGATCTTGTAGCAGTACACTTGCAAAGCCCACACATGACAATAACCCGATTCAAGGCCCCATTCACCCGATTTTTTAAACATATATAGCACTCCAACAAAGTTAGATTTTAAAACTTTATTAACTTTTAACTATAATGAACTGAACAAAAACTGTAAAAACATTTAAACATTTTTCACCCAAAAAAGCAACAATGGTCAGAAGCTGTCTTTTGTGCGAATAGTCCCAAGGCAGCACAACGTGCAGAGTTCTGGACGGCACCCAGGTGATGTCGCCTGGGTGCCGCACTGGTTTTGGGATCCTACAATGCTGCTCCGAAAATTGGCGTGGGGCGTCCCGGGTGGTGCGGGGGGAGGCCTCGTCAGTAGCGGTCTGTTGTGCGAATAGTCCCAAGGCAGCAGAACGCGCTGAGATGTTGATGGCACCCAGGTGATGTCCAGTAAACTGCCGCACTGGTTTTGGTATCCTACAATGCTGCTCCGAAAATTGGCGTGCGGCGGCCCGGGGGGGGGGGGGGCGTGGGGGAGGCGGCGTGAACGGGCCTCCCCAGGTGGCGGCCATCCAGCTGAGTTGCGCCCGCTCTTGCGGCTACAGCGTCTCGCTCACCATGTTGTTGAGTTGCTCCCACTCTTGCAGTGCAGCGATAGGCGGCTGCCACAGGACTCTTAAAATGGCGGCCGGCTCTTCGGTTTTGGGCCTGGTCCACTAAAATGGCCCTGGTACACCTTGGAACTCGGACGCTTGCCTGCTAGGGCTTGGGCTCCATTCTCGAAAAGCATCCCCTCAGCCGTGAAGATTCTACAAAAGTCTTGGGGGCCCCCGACTCCCGCAGGCTTCCGGTGGGGAGCGGCTGCCATGATTGCTCGCGGAATGACCACGACGGAGCCACGAGATGGTGGTGCTCTCATGCTGACGCCAGCTTCAGTCTGAATGATCCAGAAACAAGGTGGGGCTTTCATCGTTTGGGAAAAAAAAATGTTCTAAACCAATGAAAAGTGTTATTTTTAGGTCATATGACCAAGCCTTCCATCTTTAGGAAACCAAAAGTAAAATGAACCAATGAAAAGTTTTATAAACAAGTCACATGACCTGTTATGCGGCATAGGGCTACAAAAAGCGTAAAAAATCCGTTGGCACGTGAGGCGGCGTCAGTAGCGGACCGATGTGCGAATAGGCCGAAGGCAGCACAACGCACCGAGATCCGGATGGCACCGAGGTGGTGTCCAGCAAATTGCCGCACTGGTGTGGCCATCCTACAATGCTGCGCCGAAAGACGGCGTGTCCAGCTGAGTTGCGGTCACTCTTGCGGTACAGTGACTCGAACGCGCCGAGATCCGGATGGCACCGAGGTGGTGTCCAGCAAATTGCCGCACTGGTGTGGCCATCCTACAATGCTGCGCCGAAAGACGGCGTGTTCAGCTGAGTTCCGGTCACTCTTCCGGCACAGTGACTCGAACGCGCCGAGATCCGGATGGCACCGAGGTGGTGTCCAGCAAGTTGCCGCACTGGTGTGGCCATCCTACAATGCTGCGCCGAAAGTCGGCGTGGGGTGCCCCGTTGGCTTATGAGGTGATGTCAGTAGTGGACCGATGTGTGAATAGGTCGGAACCAGCACAAGGCGCCAAGATCCGAATGGCAAGTCCTGGATGTTGAGTGCCTCAGTTGAGAGTTCTGAGCAGTGCTTGTAAGACTGTCTGAAGCTTATTTGCACCTGCTGCAGCTTCACTATTGCTCTGGTGTGGCCAAAGGTCGCACATGACATAGGCGGCCGGCTCCCGAGGTCCGGCGGAACTTTTTTCCTTTTCCTTTCTGCTTCTTTTCCTACAATCCGTTTCATCTGAAGACACGACCATATCCCTGAATGTGTGCAGGGGGACGCTATTGATTGAATGAAAATGGCGGCTTGACACAAAGCTGACTCAAGCGTTGCTGTTGATGCTATACAGACAAAAATTGGTTTTCAGTTTGTACATTCTTTAGGATTTTTTTTTCCATCCAAGTCTGATTGAGTGTTTGTAGAAAAATGGCTTCAGATTTTCCACATACTACTCTTCAACATTCTTCCTAAATGTAACAATGTGAAACTCACTAGGAGAACGGCTGTTTCTGTTTCCTTTCAAAATGCTGCCAACAATATTTTCTGAATGGAAGACACCATCTTGTAGCATAAAGGGCCGAAAGGGGTTCTGGTCTGGCCGATGGTTGGTGGAGACATTTTGACTATATCTTGGACCTGCCCGGCCTCGCCCAAAATGGCGCCGGTATAAATGGGACTCGTAACTCCTTGCCCGCAAATGTATATCTAGAAAATGTTATTGTAAGTGGCCCTGTCTTATTTTAATTACAAAATGTACGTCCACCGATTCCGCAACTGTTAGACACCTTTGTTCTTGCAACCTAATGGCCCGCTCGTTACGTTCCTCTACAGTGTAAATGTCTCCTCATCATATACGATTTCAGTTTGCTCCGTGGCCGGCCCACGTGGTTATAGGCCCGTATTTGTATACTGACATTTTCACAATAAAGGTTTTTAAAACAAAACACGGTAGTAGTATTTACATTGGTAAAGTTTTTACTTTTAGTCACTGTTTTCGAATCAGTAAAAGGCAAGTGAAATAAAGCAGTCCAATTACATGACGGATAAAAGGTATAATATGTAGGAACGCAGTAAAGATAAATGGTCAAGGGTAGTTGTGTTTTTCATTTCTGCAACATAAAGTGATCGATAAGAATCTGATAATCAGGCGTATCGGCGACTAAGACAGCAGGCCGAATCTCTTTTACTCAACGGCTCCGTCATGGAAGGAAGAAACGCCCTTTTTCTCGAAAAAGGAATATATTTTACTTGCAGGACAGTTGTAAATTTTCCGGGAAAGTACATTAGCCTGGAATATTATAACATATGTTTAAAAAAAAATAATGTTCGAAAACAATAAAAAGCGTAATTTTTAGGTCATATGACCAAGCTTTTCATCATTAAAATAACAAAAGTAAAATGAACCAATGAAAAGTTTTATTAACAAGTCACATGACCTGTTATGCTTACGTTACGCGCTGCGCGCCGCGCCTCGGATCACTTCCGGGTGCGCTAACGCGGCGTGTCATATAACGCATTACGCGACAACATAGGTCAAGAATATAGTCAAAATGTCTCCACCAACCAGCGTTCGGAACACAACCCCTTTCAGCAGTCCAAAAAGTTCTGTTAAATGACAACAGAGGGGACAGGCAACAAGAACCATCAGTCAAAGAGGGGAGGGCAAGTTCTTCTCTTCCGGGTCATGTTGGGGCGCTACCGGAACTGATCGAATTGGTAGTCTACAGTGTTTCTGGATGTTTCAGACTAAAGCTGGCGTCAGCATGAGAGCACTACCATCTCGTAGCTCCGTCGTGGCCATTCCACGAGCAATCATGGCAGCCGCTCCCCACCAGAAGCCTGCGGGAGTCGGAGGCCCCCAAGACTTTTGTAGAATCTTCAAGGCTGAGGGGACGCTTTCGAGAATGGGACCCAAGCCCTATCAGGGAAGCGTCCGAGTTCCAAGGTGTCCCAGGGCCATTTTAGTGGACCAGGCCCAAAACCGAAGAGCCGGCCGCCATTTTGAGAGTCCTGTGGCAGCCGCCTATCGCTGCACCGCAAGAGCGGGAGCAACTGAACTACATGATGAGCGAGACGCTGTAGTCGCAAGAGCGGGCGGTAAACAGCTGAATGGTGGAAGAGGCACAGTGTAGCAAAAGCGGGCGGAATGGCAACTGAAACGGTAAAGGGGCGCCCCACTACAGCGTGTCTTCAGGTCAAACGGATTGTGGGACAAGGTCCAGAATTGAAGAGTCATCAAAAGGCAAAAAGTTCCGCCGGACCCCGGGAGCCGGCCGCCTATGTCGGGGGCGATCTCAGGCTACACCAGTGCTATAAGACTTGGGGAGGGTGTCGGAGCCAAGCGTCTTCTCCGAGTCCATGGCCATCACACCGCCCCTCAGGGGCCTCCGTCAAGCTGTTTAGGAAGGTAACATATCACATTGTTTTCTAATGCAGTCAGGTCCACAAACGACACTCACTTACTTTGAGAATAGTGAAGCTGCAGTAGGTGGAAATAAGCTTCAGACAGTGTTACAAGCACTGCTCAGAACTCTTAACTATGGCACCCAACATCCAGAACTTATGCCATTTGAGAATGGCAGTGACATTGAAGCAACTCAGGGACCAAAACCATTAACGTACTTTCACGTATGAAAATCTTACTTGGGGAGGGGGCAGGAGCGAAGCGCCCCCTCCCAGTCCGCGCCACCACACCGTATGTTGAAAATCTGAAGCCATCGTTCTACAAAGTCAACCAACCTTGGATTGAAAAATCTAGAAAAATGTACAAACTGAAAACCAGTTTTGGTCTGCATAGCATCAGCAGCAACGCTTGCTATCAGAGTGCATGAGTTTCATGCTCGATCGATTGAGCTAGCCGGATCGGGCAATAAAAAGTATAAAATAGTTATGTAAATAGTTATTTAATAAAATGTTTTACCCTGTTTCTTTGCTGGTGTGTTGTCTATATTTTTAATATTTGCATAGGGTTTGTCGTTATTTTGGGCGGGGTGGGTGACGGAGTCGAGCTGTCTTGCAGCCCTCATGGTGTGGAGCTCAGTTCATCTCACTATTTTCGTATTTCTCATGAAGGGTTGTTCCTAATATTTCTATTTTAGCGAGGTCAAAAAGAGATCCAATTAGTGGCCTACTGATTTTGCTCGATTACTTTTATTTTTTTACACGATTTTTCACTATCTGCAAAGACTAAACAGAGTATTGCGACTTTGTGCTTGTTTGTAAATAGAGAATGAACCAAAGAGAACCAATTCTAAAACAGTAAATGCTTGGATAACAATCAATCAAATGGAGAGACAAGCAGGCACGACGGATTACAACGGGGGCAAAGGCCTGCGTTAACTACCGTTCACTATCTGCAAAGAGAGAGTACTACTAAGAGAAAAGAGGGGAGGGGGGGGGGGGTGCAGCGTTCAAAGCACATCAGCGTGCATAAATACGAAAATGTTTTTATCTATCACGTACTTGACATTTTAAAGCTTTTCATATTTGCTATTAAAAAACCAATGAAATTCACAGAAAAAACCAAAACTTATAGTGGATATATAGTTAGGAATTTGCATTTACAAAACCTTGAAAATTCAATGAAAAAACCATTGGTTTTAGGCCATATATAGTTAGGGATTTGCATTTAGAAAACCTTATTTTACTCGCATAAAACCATTGAAATTCCATATATAGTTAGAAGAGCTAACTATATATCGCGCACCCGCAATCCACTGCTGATGATGTCACATATTACATAATTCATGACATGGTTAGTGACATCACTGATGACATCACTGATGACATCTCAAATGACATCACTGATAAAATCACTGATAACATCTCATTTGACATGACTGATCACATCACTGGTGATATCATTCATGTGATAATACCATGAACCTCTTCAGACTCTAATATAACCTTAGATACAATCAGTGTAAACAGACAGTCACAGACTGTCACTCATCCATGGAGTTACTCACACACCTAGTCAGTTATGCCAAAAATCAATCACACCTCCATTTTCTCAACTATACAGTTATACACACCTTACTTATTCAAACATATACTAACACATATTTACTTTACTCTCTTATACAATCTCTGATACATGTTCACAATGATCCATACAGCCACTCACACATTCACTGGCTCTTATGCACAGTTATTTATAGATGTCAACTCTCACATGTACTGTGTTTTACATATGTACTTAATTTGACATGTAGCACTGAGATATCCATTCACTCACTAATACACTCATGCACAGTCAACCGCCCATACAGCTGTTTCCACATGCATTTTTGAATCCATACATATAGTGAATCAACTACTCACACATCTATGTACAGAGTCACACACCTCCCAGCCACCCATACACACTCACTCAGTTTCCCATACAAATACTTGGACAACCAATCAATAACCCATACAGTTACTCATATAGCTACTGATCAACATATGCAGCAGTTTGTAGAACAACAGATATAATGATGCACAAATTAAAACAGTTTAGTCACTAACCCATGCACTCAGTGAGACACATTTAATCACTCACTCAATCAGTCAGTCATGCACCTAGTAAATCCTTCATCCAGACACTTATATATCCACTCATTCTTCAATATGTAAAACATATTTTAACTTTACAGAAACATACAGTCACTGGATGTTGTAATCAGTGATGTCATCAGTGATGTCATCAGTGATGTCACTAACCATGTCATGAATGATGTAATATGTGACATCATCAGCAGTGGATTGCGGGTGCGCGATATATAGTTAGCGCTTCTAACTATATATGGAATTTCAATGGTTTTATGCGAGTAAAATAAGGTTTTCTAAATGCAAATCCCTAACTATATATGGCCTAAAACCAATGGTTTTTTCATTGAATATATATATATATATATATATATATATATATATATATATATATATATATATATATATATATATATATATATATATATATATTACCTACTGGCGGTCGCCAGTAGGTAGTTATAGTCAGGACCTAGTTACCATAGGAAATCCGCAACATTCTATTGGGAATAACTTTGGCGCCTGTTGAGGAATGAATGTGAAATTTTCCAAAATGTAGGCCAGCTCCGCTCCGCTCCTTCCCTGGAAGTTTCAATGGAATTCGTCATGTGGGGGCCGAGAAAAAAGGGGGTTTCCAAAATGTGTTTTCCCTATGGTATTTTCCATAGGATGTTTAGACACAAATACAGCCCGAACCACTGAACGGAATTACAGCAAACTTGGCAAAATTGTAGGGACTGGTACACAGAAGTGCCTTTTCTATATTTGGTGAAAATTGCTCTAGTGGTTTTTATGAAAAGTATGTTCAAAAATACATATATATCTATATGCGCGCTTCGAGCGCTTATCGGTACGAGAAAAAAATGTTGTTTAAATAATGAATTTAGAGTGTTTAGTGGTAGCTCTGAAAAGAGCTGTTGTGTTATCTGGGTGAATTAAGTACCTGCAAGTAGTATTTTTTTTTAAATAAACATTTTTAACAATTTTTAATTACTAAATATAAATGTATTGTTCTGAATTTTCGTAATTTGAAAGAACTTCTAACATTAATTCGTCAGAAATTTCGTCATTGGTATTCTCCAAAGAAGAATCCTGGAACTCAATGAACTACAAATATTCAATTAATTCTGAATCCAAAGATTCATCGTAAAAATCCCCCATGCCATCTCCTTCTTCAATAAGGTCTTCATTATGTGTATTCACATTAACTGGATCATTTAAATTGTCAACTGACTTCTCATTAAGATCCATCATTGCTATTAGGGTACTATAAAAAGAGAGAGAGAGAAAGACAGTGAGAGTAAGAAATTTTTATATTAAAAAACATTATTCTTATTAACTTAACGTGTACAACATAGTGCCCCTTACAAATTAACAACTAACCTTTTAGAATGCTGTTGAAAATTCTCACACCAGAAACTGAAAACCAAAAACTCCTCACAAATCTACCTCAGACACTGCAATCACAAAATGGCCGTCATTCCCTCTCATTCTTCACACTTATACCCGTCCCTAACCAATCAAATTTCTTCACACACAAATACTAAACCAAACTAACATTTTAATTGGTTATACAGATCAATACTTTCAAACTCACATAATCTTCAACCTACCCTAAAGGAGCAGGGTAGAGACCCCCTGACCCCCTAGATATTCTTAGGGGGGCCTAGGAGGACCCTGAAGGGCAAAAACACTATTATTATTATTTTTTTTAATTTCACGGAGTAAGCTCAGGGTGCACTTACACGGGCGTTTACAGGTATGCATACCCTGAGCGCACCACGGGGAAAAACAGTGCAAAAAATTAGAGCAAAAAAATAATTTAGAGTGCTAAGAGGTAGGGCAGCTCTGAAAAGAGCTGTTGTATTATGTGGGTGATTTAAGTACCTACAAGTAGGTACCGATGCAGAGTTTAAAATTCAAGAGGAAGCCTCTGTTCCCCTCATCTGTAAAATGTACATCATCTCTCCTATAGATGCCTTGCATGTTGTAATGCAAGTTATTGCCGTATATGGAACCCATACCGTAGGCTCTCAGGAAAGCAGAAACAGATTTATTCATATGTTTCCTTGCTTTCTCAATCTGTGGACAAAATTGGTTGGACCAGTTCCATTTTTGCCTTTGGCATATATTAGAATATTCCAAGGCAGTTACAAACTCGTTGTAGTTAGGAATTCGCTTTTAAAAAACCTTTGAAATTCACTGAAAAAACCATAGGTTTAACACTCGTTATAGTTAGGAATTAGCATTTAAAAAACCTTTGAAATTCACTGAAAAAACCATAGGTTTCACACCAGTTATAGTTAGCTGAACATTTTACTCATACAAAACCATTGAAATTCCCACGTTATAGTTAGTTGGACTCACTATAATTCGCGCACCCGCAATCCACTGCCGATGATGTCACATATTACATCATTCATGACATGGTCAGTGACATCACTGATGACATCACTGATGACATCTCAAATGACATCACTGATGACATCACTGATTACATCATCAACTGAAAGCACTGACAGGTGTCCAAGTAGGAGGCGTCGTAGTCGCGGAGTGGCTGTCAAAAATCGCAGTGAGGAATCCCTCATTCAGACTTAGGGCTACATTAGGATGGTGGTTGGACTTCCATCCAACGCCATCCATTCAGAAATGGGCCCACCCAACTACAAGTCGGTGGTCTCGCAAGACGAATTAGGATGCGACCACCACCATGGCGGTTGCAATGCCTATATTTTGTATTGCAACGGGTGCTGCGGGCTGCAGCACACGACGCAGTACAAAAAATAGACATTACACATATCCCTGCACTACGTGGCAGGAACCATGTGGTGCAGGGATATGCCACATGGTGCAGGGATATGTCGGCGATATGTAGGCGCCCCCAGGGTCCATATTGGAGGCTCACAAAGAAAGGGGGACCCACTATGGGCCCCCAATGTCCCTTCCTGCCTATCTTTTCATGGCGAGTTCACCGCCATGAACAGGCTGGCAGGAAAGAACATTGTAATACCCCCCACCATTATAGGTATTACTTCATCACCGATGGACCGACCGCCAAAGAACCGCCCACCATCATAATGTGGTGGGCAGTAAAGCAGTCACAGATGGCGGTGGGACCGCCACCAATGAAGTAACGGTGACAGTCCCACCGCCATCGTAATGAGGCCCTAAGTCTTTTTTTTGGAAGTTGAAGATCTCCAGTGGGAGGGAGCTGCGGCTATAGTCAGCGAGGGCGCCGTGAGATTAGATATCTCCTCTCTGAGGAGCCGCTGAACAGGATTTGCTGTTGTGGAGAATGTAGCAATGCACCGTGGGCTTATCAATTAGCAGGTTGGACCGGGTATTCTCTTAGGGCCTGCTTATGATGGGGGTCTGACTTTTGTCCAACCGCCATACTATCAGGGATGGGACCACCCGACTAGCTGTCGGTGATCCCACAATAGGGATTATAATGTGACCGCCTTCAAGGCAGTTGCAATGTGTATGTTTTGTATTGCGGCATGTGCTGCAGGCTGCAAGCACATGCAACTGTAAAGAAAACATGGTGCAGGGATATATAGGGGAGCACCATAGGGGAGCACCATAGGTGCCTCCCAGAACCAGAGAGCAAGGGAGTAAGAGTAGCCTGCTAGGGGCCCCCAAAGTCCTTTTCTACCTACCTTTTCATGGCGGGTTAACTGCGGCCGGCAATGTAATACCTATGGCAGTGTCTGAGCAACCACCATCACTGTTGTAGGGATACAAGTCCCTCTGATAAACCGACGGGCTCCTAAACCTGTCGGATCTGTGGCTTTCAGTCTCTCTGACCACCTACCATCCGCCCGCCATTGTAATGTGGCAATCGGTCAAGCGGTGTCTGATGGTGGTGGGACCGCCACAGGCAGCCTGACGGTGGAGGAATACTAATAAGGACTCAACAAGTTTAGCCAAAAAATCAGTCTGTCTAAACTCTGAATATTATTACAATGACTCACTGAGCCTAGCCTTTTTAAAAAGATAAATAGAATACTTGAAGAGAAAAGGTCGTTTTTTGGTGTTCATTGATGGTTAAGTAAAAAGTAATTGCGTTGTTAGGTGCCTACCTTAAATGTTAAAAAATTGCAAATTATACTGTTCATCTATTGAACTTGCCGTGGAAAATTGCTAGACCCATGGTAATGAGTAATCCAAGAATTTATGGTCCTAGCGATATCGTGTTTTGTTAACTTTCCAAAAATGGCTTTTCCAAAATTATGACTCGAAATCCAAATTTATCATTAAAGAGGATTTTAAATTGCAATTACTCAGATACCAAACAGGACTTCACTATCTTCTCCCAATCAAATGTTAGCACATATTAAATGTAATAGGGTAACCCAATATTATCCAATGGGAGAGGTAGGCCTCACGTTAGTGAAACATGATTTTAGTCGTTTTTCACCACCAGGACATGTTAAACTTAAAAACACATGCTCAACTTTTTAATTATAATGCAGGGGTCTGGTTAGGGCCACCTTAAGCATGACTTATATGTGTTAAAAATTGAGTTTTCGGTTTCGCAAGGGGGTTATTTTGCCAAGCTGAATTGGCAGTTTTAATCTGCTAGTAGGCTGCAAAGGCAAGCCCGAGACATGTTTTAAGGGAATACATAAGTGGGCGGCACAAACGCTGCTGCAGAGACCACCGGTAGCATTTATTTTACAGGCCCTGGGTCTACGGTATACCACTTTAGTGAAGATGTATAAGTAAATGAATATGCCAATCAGGTTTAAGCCAATTTTACCATGCTTTAGGGAGTGAGCACAAGCACTTTAGTACTAGTTAGCAGTGGTAAAGTGCACAGAGTCCTAAGGCCAACCAAAAATGAATTTAGCAAAAATAGAAGGGTGAAGGCAAAAACTTTTGAGGGGAGACCACTCTAGGGATGACAGGTCTAATACTGGCCACAGGGGCACAAGAAACCTTCTTATGTAGTTTAGAAGCTATGAGGTAGGGAGCAGTGCAGTGAATGACCCAATGAACAATTTTCAGAGCTTTAAAGAGGACCCCCTTTGCAATGTAGAACCAATGAAGGTGTTCAAGGACAGGTGAGATATGTTCCCATCATGGAGTGCCTGCAATGAGCCTTGCTTCTGAATTATACTGCAGTTGAACCTGCATAGTGAGATAGTTAGGAAGTCTCTGATAGCAAGAATTACCATTATCAAACTGGGTCCGTACCAAGGTCATGATGACTTGGATGTAATGATTCATACCAATAGAAGATAGAATTTTCATCAGGAGTTTTGAGTTGTTAAAAGCAGGCATCGGCTACCTTGATAATTTTATGCGCTAAAGAAAAACCCAATTCCAAATATTTGCCTAGATTAAGGAATACTTTTGAGGAGCATGCAGGGCTATTTATTACTTCCAGTCAAACAATGGAATTCTGCTTGTTAGTGTCCTTGTTTGATGATAAGGGGTTCTTTTGCAGGATCGAGCTTTAGAGAATTTGCAGCCATTCAATGGTGTACCATCGGTAGAGCACTAGGAATGAGCTAAAGATTGGTCTGAGTGGTGGAAAGTTGAAATAACAAATCTATATCTTCTGCCTACAAATAAAAAGTACTCCCATGGAATGGAGGATTTGGGCCAATTGTGTCATATAGATTTTAAATAGCAGAGTTGAGAGGACTGATCCCACTTACTGAAAGTGTTTTAGGAGCTGTGGGAAAACCTGGGAAGCATGAGAGTAATAGTTGGGGATTTTAATGTGGTTGTGAACAGGACTATTCCCTTTTCAAGTGGCAGTGTATGAGTGTAAGTATCTGGATATATAAGTATCAAGAGACACAATAGGTTCTTTGACAGTAATAAAGGTATAACTTCAGGGAAATTTCAATTTGATGCCTGCAGTTGCCATTAAACCTGTTGGGGAAAGCATAACTTTTCATAATTTTTCGCCTTGCTGATGTTTCTGTATGTGCTGCAGAAAATCCCCTTCTGTGTGTTGGGCAATTTCATTCAAAACGTGGATGCAACACTGTGTGTTTTTATGGGATGGAGAAAGTCTGTGAAATGCTATTGAAATGTTGTTCAAGTCAGACAGTGTATGAAGGTGGATTAGATGCAGTGATTAGAGCATGGAAAGTAGCCACCTGTAATACCGGCTGAAGAAACAAGATACCCCTGTCTGGAAGGGCAACTCTTTTGCAAGATGCCAGTGGATTGGGATGCAATAGGAGTAACCAAATTAGCAGATGTTTGGGGATGTGTGTTATGATGCTATGATGTAACTTGAACAAATGAGGGTGACATATAAGAGGCGTGTGGCAAAGGGTTTCAGATACCTACAATTGCAGCACACAATAGAGACGTCTATACCAGTTAATGATGCCCTACCTAATGAATCACCATTAGAACATAGCATTGTCTTTAAGACAGACATCAGGCATGGTGTCACAGACTTATAAAACCTTGATCGTTAATGCTCCCTCTCAATTGAATAAACTGAGCTTGCGTATAATTGAGAATATTTCTGGACTCGAGGAAGGTGAATGGGTGGAATCATTAAAATACCCAAGAGGGCTGGCACTTACAACACAATTGAGGCTGGTGCAATTGAAAATATTGCACAGAGTATATCTTTACAAGGGCACATTTGAATTTGTATGAAGTGGTAATGCAGGTAAATGTATCATGTAATTTAATCAAGAGGGAAGCTTCATGTGTCTCTTATGGCTGTGCCCAAAGATACAGACAGGTGCCTTGGCAAGAACTATTGAAAATATGTTAAGCATTGCTAAAGACTTTGAATGACGTGCCAATAAATATGATTCTACTAGCTGTATGGGGGGCTATGCAGTGTTGAGGAATGGTAAATCAATGGCCGGTGTAGTTTGAAATTAGAAAAGAGAGATATTTCACATCAGTGAAGAAAACATGGAGGTAACAAATCTGGACTGTTAGAGTGCAAATGTGAGTTGGTGCATCACAGCTGAGCAGGTGGTATACATGATTAAAGAGTGTCCTAAGCAGTTCAAGAAAGTATGGGGCCCCATGAACCACACTTCAATTTGGGAAAAGGTTGACTAGACAGTGTGTCGGGCCAGTTGCAATTCAGAATGTATGGAATGGGACTGTGGATGGATATTGCCATAAGTAGTGATAATAGATGTGAGAATTGTCATATGACTAGAAGGAGTGCTTTGAGATGTTCTGAGGTGAGAGCATGAGTCAATGCCCAAATATTTGCAAAATTAATAATACTGTTATGCGTTCATTTGTTTATTGAAGAATAGAAATGATAAAATAAAAATCAGTAAAACCTTTTTAAAAATCAATTTAAATCCGGCACAACATCTCAGACAACCCCTAAAATAAATTTGATTTTTTGGATCTTTTTTAGGCAAGAGTCTGAATGACCGAAATCACTGTCTCCAGCTTAAACCTCATATTGTTTCATTGTATATGTCCCAGGTCTTTTTTTTATTCATTTACTATTTTTGTCTTTTATCACTTCAACTCATTCACTACCATAGTTAATCCAAAGCCTTCAACTAGTCATTATGAATAAAATAAATGAAATTCTATAGAAGTCATAAATCTAAATGTGTATTACACTTAAACAGTAACCTTTCAATTTCTATCTTTAAAATTTGGGAAAATCATGTTCCATACAAATTACATGAGCTTTCAATTTCCATCTTTCACAATGGGAAAAGCATGTTCTAAGCAAATGACATGACCTTTGCTGACCTTTGCTGTGGTCGGCCACCTCTATCCTACTATCAGATTTTACTCCTCTGACGTACAGCTATCCCCTTCTGGCAAATACCCTACAAAATCTGCCCATACCCCATTCAGTCCCTATTCCAGGCATTCAATTAGCCAGACCAATTCACTGCGACTCATTCACTCCCTAGCCTCCCCGTCACTAATAGCAACCCTCTTCTTCCGGAGATCATCTACCTAACCCTTTCATCTCACCCCTTCATCAACAGACCCTCAACATCTTATCTACACCCTAAGAACATGCCACCCACCCCTTATCCCTTGCACACCCTGCCCCCTACCTTTCGTTGACCCACTCCCTCTACCTTCCTGTCACCCCTAATTCCACTTGATGGATTTTCCCTATTCCCCTCCTGGCCTCATCTCTCAAATCTATACCAGTCTCCCAGGTTTCCAACTGTTTGTCTCCCTTGCCCACCCTTCACCCCCAAACCCACTGTGTCCCCTACCTTTTGTCTACCCAACCCCTTCACCTTCCTCTCAACCCACATCACACTACCTAGATTAGCCCCAATCCCATCCCCCTACCTGTCCGGATCTCTCTTAAGTTCTACCAATGTCCCTCCTCCCATCCTTCGACCCCCTCCAGTCCCCTTTCCCCACATTTCAAAATCTCTCTCCCAATAACTGGGTATTAACCAGCCAGCCTCTCCTCACCTCTTCACCCACACTCTGACATCTCTCCTCAAACTACGCAATATTAACTAGTCAGCATCCCTACGCTTGCACTCTCTATACCTCATCTACCCTCAACCCAGTGGCATAACAAAGGCCCCCGCTGCCCCATAGTACGGGGGGGGGTACCAAGCTCCAGTCTGGAAGCAGGCCCCTCCATGAACTTTGCAGGGGGGGGGCCTCAAGTTTCGTTACGCCACTTCCTCCACCTTTTGAAAGCAACCCACACCCAATATATCACACCTTCCCCTTCTTCCCTTCCCATATTGAACTCATCCACTTTAACCTCCTCATTGTCCATACCACTGGTACATCTGATTCACCAGCCTTACCCAAGTCCTGACTTGAAAGTTCAACACAGGCCCCTGCTTTCTCCTGAGACCCAAGTGCTCCACATATCAGAACTCCTGTCCTCTGTATCCCATCTGATTAATAAAATCAATGTCCTAACACAGACTTTCTCTCTGCTCGGCAATTTGATTGCAAACCAGAACTATTGCTTACAACAACATCAACACTCTTCTCTGATTGACTACCCACAGAGTTTCAATAGTCCCAGAGACAATCGCTCCCCTGGACCAAATCAGACATATTCCTCCCTCGATGTGAAAGACCTATACGCATTCATTGAAAGCTATGAAAATCACAAATCAATCAACAAGCAGTCACACCTATTCAAAGGGTACAAAATGCATTTTTAAGGTGTCTTTTAGCCACTCCTCAAAGCACACCTGTTTTTAACCTTCATTCCGAGCTGGGGGTACGACACATAAGTGATTTAATTAGTATGCAACCCTTACTGCTATGGCACAAAGTATGGACCACAACAGATCTAATTCTAAACAGGGAAATTATCGGAGACTGGTTGGGCTTAGACCAGGCCACAAAGATCCCATGGTTGAAGTATATTCGCAACCTTACCAACGACCTGGGGAGACCCAAGTTTTACGATAACCCTGCTTCCCTAGTCAATATATCCAGGAAGGACCTAAAAGCTCTTTGCTGGTACCACTTAGAATCCTTAAGACTAGGAGTGGAGATCAACAAGAAAACGGTAATACAACACCAACTTACCCTGACCTCACCTTAAATTCAACCATACCTAATCTGGTGCCAAGAGGGGTTTGATAGGTTCATCCTGACTAGATTTAGATTTGATTATTTTTTCCGTTTAATCACATTTCCTAAAACCAATGATTGGTCCAGAATCCTCTGCAAATGCCCGTGTGATAACTTATCTGACCAATCTACATTTCACGTCTTATTCTTTTGTACATTTTATTCGGCGGAAAGGGCTAGATGGATTAAACCTTTTTTTAAATCAGGGTACATGGTGTCACTGTCGCCCTGCCCTACTGCTTTTACAACTTCTAAGTGATATGTACTGTGTCGGTATAATAACTGGTTTTTTAAAAAGTACCTTGAGGAGAAGGAAAAGTTTAATAAGTTCTTAAACATTTTTATGGCTTAGCACTGATATGAATTGTAATTATTCAACTGGATTATTTTGTGAATGAAATTTCGCTTTTATGATTGTATGAACTTGTGAAATCGAATAAAGCTTTTCTACCTACCTACCAACAAGCAGTCACACAACTATGCTCAATCATCACAAACTGTGGATTCCTGACCTAAGTGACATAGCCCCCAAAATCACAGAAATCGTATCCAAGTGCTCCTGGCACACACTGGACAGTCTGTGCCTAGACTTACCAGTTCCTCAATCAAATGCATGTTTAGTAAGTGCCTCCCAGCAGCTAACCACTCCTCAGAGATTTAAAAAATGATGTCAAACTCCAACCTGGACATCATGTTTCTCACAGAATCCTGGCTCAATATTGCCACAAACAATATAATGTACCTTCTTGTGCCTCCACACTACTCCATCCTTCGCTGCTGCTGGGAAAAGACAGTAGATATTTAGCTGTCATTCACAAAACTTGCTGAGTTGAAGGTTCCTTCCCTTAAATTGCTATCACGCCTTCTATTGCATGTCCCTGGAAATCTCCTCCCGCACTGCTCCCAGTCTAAGAGTGAATGTTATTTGTCACCGTCCTGTCAAAATATATACTTTTGTAGTAGACTGCATGGATTACCTAACATCCAAATGTATTACCTCCAACAATATCATCTTCCTGGGTGATTTTAATCTTCACTCGGGTACCAATGATAGGAAACCCATGAACACCGTCTCTTCTTTCCTCAGTGACAATGGTTTTCTACAGCACTTCTGTAACTCGTACACTACAAGTGATGCACTCTGGATCTGATCGTATCTAAGGATCCTCATCTAATAGCTGGGATCAGCTAACAGTAGATTGGTCTAACCAAATTAAATCACTTTCCAATCCTCTTCACAGTGTCCTTAACGTGCATTAAAATCTCTTGCCAGCCAAAGAAGGTGAAAATCTGGTATGAGGACACAAGAAACATTGAAATTTAGGCCAGTCTAAAAAAGGGTCTGCAAATGTCATTTCTGCAGTTCCCAAACTTGACATCAATGCTACCACAGACACATTTGCTAACTACATTGAAACCTTGATAGAGGAATTTGCACTTCTCCAAAGCAACCACAGTAAACCCACACCTTCTGAGCCTTGGTTGAAAAATCACCATTATGAGGAAAGGAAGTACCTCAAAAAGCTTGAGAAAGTATGGAGACAATCACCCTCTCCACTAAGTGTGGTTAGGCTGAAAATCACGAAAAAAGCTAGAAACACCATAGTTTCAGAGCCAAGTCTATGCATATCTGATCTCCCCTGGACATGGCAAAGAGCAGACCTAAACTTCTATTCGAAGTAATCACCAGCAAACAACCCTTCATCTAAAACCAGATCCATGTCCACTGTGGGCCTATGCAATGATTGTGGAGTTCTTTGACAAAAAAGTAAAGGCCATAGACGTTTTCCTGCTGGCCACCTCTGACAATATATCCATGGATAATTTAACTTGCAGAGCACAATGGTCCTGATCTCTTTTCACTGAGGATGTATCACTGTTGCAGGCAGTGTGGTACTTAAAAGGTAAAAATGGAAAGGGCGCTCATAAAACATTAAGAAGTCTTCTAGGAATCTGTCTTGGTTCTTGGAACATACCATCGAATAGCAGGTATAGAGAGAATATTGTGGCAAGAGGCAGTGACACAGAACAGCAATTGCATGCAGCACTCGTGGTTTTCTTTTTTTGTGTTGTAAAGTTAGACCGTAAAAAAAAAAAAAAAAAAAAAAACATTTTGCCGACATGTCATCATGAGAACAATAATAGCATTTAATAATAAATAGATTAATAAGTTAAGAAGAAACAGGAAATGCGTCCAATATGTGCCACTTGCTGATGAAGAAAAAACATAAATATAAAAAATATACATAGCCATATATTAAATATAAATATAAATGCATAAAAAAGTTAAATAGTTAAATAGCTCAGGGAAAGAGGGAGAAGGGAAGAGGGAGAAAGGAGTACCGAGAAGTTGAGAGCAAATATAAATAAAAGCGATACAAAAAACGATAATCACAAATCCAATGTTGAACGGATACACAGGAATCCAGGAAAAGCAAGGCACGCTTTGGTCTTAACAATTAAATGAATTAAGCAAGTACAACTATATTCAATCAGTAATGTGTCAAATCAGCTTGTTATTCTTGGGAGAATGTATTACTATAACGAAATGTAATCAAAGTATAGCATAAATAGATTAAAATAGATTAGCGTACATAAATAGTAGAATAAAGTAAAGTAGAACAAAATATAAAAGTATGGAATAGAATGCAATAGAATAGAATAGAATGGAGCCAGGGAAGATCGGGAGGGGAGGGGTAAAATGGAGTATAAGGAAGAATATAGGAACATTAGTGGGGTGAAGAAGACAAGGGAAGTGACACCAAACCAAGGGGTCTTTACTCCTGATTTGGGCCAGAGAGTGATATCTTATGATATTGTCTCTGCAGGGGTTAGAGTATTTATTATGAAATTATTATTATCAGCATCACTATTCGCATTCAAGAAGGGTGACCAAATCTGAAGAAATACGTCGGTCTAATTGTGAAGATTATAAATTACCCGCTCATGTGATGCAGTGTGTATCTTAGTTGCCAGCCATTCCTCTTGTGAAGGAGGGGACGGAGATTTCCAGTGTTGCAATATACATATTTTTGCTATAGCCAGTTGAGTATGGAAAAGGCGGCATTGTGGTTTTGAAAGTTTTGGTGAAAGTCGTAGGTCATGTGGTAGGATGTTAGCAGGTGTGAGTGGGAGATGTAGAGGCATTGTGGAGTGTAAAACTTTACCCACATAGATCCAGAAAGACTGCATCATCGGACAATCACATATAATATGGGTTGTATCATAACTGGTATTAGAGCATCTCCAGCAATTAGCATGGGGAAGTGATCCAGCTTTCTGTAATTTTGCTGCAGACCAATGCCAGTCATGTAGAATTTTGAATAGGCAAAATGTTAGCCTTGCTTACCGGGTTCCTTTGTCCAATTCTTCTAATAGCTTCTCCCATTCCCCATCAGTGTAGGATGTTGATAGCCGAGTCGGCCATTTGGAGTGAAGATTCTGGGAGAGAGGTTGTGAATAGAAGTATGATGTAAGAACTCTGTAAAGACCAGATGTTACTCCTTTATGTTTACCCCATTTGTATAAATAAGAGGCTATTGCTGAATTTTGAAGTAACCAAGGGTACGGACCCAGATGTTTTTTCAAGCACTGCTGAAGTTGGAAGTACTTCAAGGATTGCTGTGTCGGAAGGTCAAATTCCTCTCTTAGTTGTGTGAATGTTTTGAAATTTCCGTTATGAAAAAGTTGGTCTAGAGTGTGAATGCCTGCTGGCTGCCATAAGGGCTAAGATATTGTTCTTCTATTAAAGCGAATACCTGTATTATCCAGTAGGGGTGCTTTCTCATGAATACTTGGACTCAAATCTAATAAACAATGTGCCCGTTGCCAGGATTTATGCATTGCTGATAAGATTGCATTTTTGGGATCATGGTGACTAGTTCCTGTACCCTATAGAGCTGAAAGACCCGGGTCGGTGGACAAAAGGTGCCTTTCTACATGAACCCATTGTGGGACATCAGAAATCCCTGTCAGCGTGTACAATACTTGAGAGAATTGTAATGCAAGGGCATAGTGTTCAACCAACGGAAGGCTTATTCCTCCATAAGAGTGATGTGCTTTTAGTTTCGCCACAGCAAGGCAAGGCTTTGCTGAACCCCATATAAAGGCTTTTATTTTAGAATCTATAAGTCGTAAGATGGACAGGGGAATTTGAAGAGGAAGCATACCTAGGGTGTATAAGAAACGGGGAAGGGTGACCATTTTAATAGCTTGGATCCTACCCCACATGGAAAGACCCAGAATTTTCCATTTGTCAAAGTCACACTGCATTTGGGTTATCAGAGGATTCAGGTTATCTGTAACCATACCCTCAATACCTTTGTTTAACAGAACTCCCAGGTAATTAAGGCATGAGGGTTGCCAATGGAAACGAAATCCATGTATAGCTGCCTTTGTGGTTCCATCAGAAATGGGTATCGCTTCACTTTTATCCCAGTTATCTATAATTTGGACTAAAGACAGTAGTGAACGAGGAAGATTTGTAAGAGTAAGCAGGATGTAATCTGCATATAAGTAAAGTTTGGATTCACCCGATGGAGGCGTATACCTGTCCTGGAACAAACCCTACTTGAGTTGGATGTGTCAGGGAAGGTAGCTCTTTACAAAGACAGGAACATAAAATGCTGGCCAGTGTTTTAAAATCATCGTTCAATAGCGAGATGGGATGGTAACTGCCACAAATCAAGGGATCTTTCCCGGGCTTAGGCAGGACGGTGATTACTGCTTTATTAGAAAGGGATGTTAGAGAGGGTTCATGGTTCGCCTCTTGAAATCCGGCATGTATAAACAGGTCGTGAAAAACCTGGGGATCCCCCTCGATCAGGATTTGTCTTTAAAGCAACACACTAACATTGTTGCAGGTTCGTGTTTTCATGTCATCAGCATGCTACGAAAAAATTTTCCTTTGTTGCCAGACACGTTTAGGAAGACCTTAGTGCAAACCCTTGTTCTAAGTCGTATTGACTACTGTAATGGCCTGCTCCTATCTGCCAACGAGGGAGTGCTGGCCAGACTTCAGGTAGTCCAGAACACAGCGGCGCGCCTAGTCCTGAATGCCCCACCAAGAACAGCATCCAAACCTCTTTTACAACAACTTCATTGGCTCTCCATACGACAACGAGTAAAATTAAAAATTTGTTGTATAATACATAAAAACATAAATGGACAAGGCCCTACCTACCTGCAACGGAAATTCACCCCTTACATCCCGTCTAGGCCACTCAGATCCAGCACAAGCCATCAACTGGTGGTTCCTCGTGTCAAAAAGACCAGACACGGAGGCAGAGCACTGTCCGTAGCAGGACCCAATCTATGGAATCGACTCCCCCTAAATCTCAGACTCTGTACCTCTCACTTACAATTTAGAAAACTCCTTAAAACTGTTCTATTTAAAAATGAGATCTAAACCATATCAGTACTCTTATCTGTATTTGTTAACTGGCCCAAAAGCGCAGAGATACTCCTGATGGAGTCGATTCCAGCGCTATATAAGCTTGTAAATAAATAAATAAATAAATGATATTGCGTCCTGCCCAACAATAAAATTCATCTGGGAATCCATCTTCCCCGGGAGCTTTATGATAAGGCAGGTTGGATATTGCATGTGAAATTTCCTCTTTATTTATCTCCCCCTCAAGTTGAGCTCTACCCTCATCAGAAAGACGGGAAAGATCCACCCCCGAAAGAAAGATAGCCATCTTATCCAAATCTACTTATGCCCCTGGGGTGTAGAGAGATTTGGTAAAAGAGGCAAATTCATTCACTATTTCTTGGGGTCGGGTGAGCATGTTGCCTTGAGATGATCAGATGGCTGGTATGGCCATGGCTGCTTCTCTTTGGCGCAGCTGTGCCGCTAATAATCTCACTGCCTTTCTCCTTTTTTGTAATGTCTCTCTTTCATTCTCTGAAGAGCAAACTCTGCCTTGGATGTGAAGAGGCTATATAATGCCATCCTGGGCTTGTTCTAACAACTTACGATTCAGTAGAGTTGGTGTTGCTGTAAATAAGCAGGTATAAGATTGAATGCCCTGTTCTAGCTCCTTTTGTCAAGCAGCATTCTGTCAATTGGCTAATGCTGCCTCCTGCATAAATTGGCCCCTGATGGTAGCTTTAGCCGCAGCCCAAATAATCCTGCCAGAGGTCTCAGAACCCTGATTGGTCAAAAGGTAATCCTGAAAGTATGTTTTTAGTTAGGATTTACCCTCAGGGGTCTTATGTTGGTGAATGTTCCTGCGCCAAGGCTTGCGTCCTGGTCTAGAGAGTCCTAACTCTAGGGATAAGGAGACCGGGGAATGATCAGACAATTCTGCCACTAGAATGCAGGATTCTCGAACTAGTTGAACCATTTTTTGAAACACCAAAAAAAAATCTAGGTGAGATAATGTGCCATGAGTAGGAGAGATAAATGTATATTCTGCATCAAACAGATGAGAAAGGCACCAATGATCTATTAATCTGTTATCCACCCATACATCATCCATTAGTGCTATGTCTGCAGCATGAATTTGCCCAAAGTAGGTACTGTGAGGCACCTATTTCTTTAATAAGCGATTCAATAGAAGAAGGAATGAGTTTTTTGTTCCTTCGGGCATAGACTGATCCCACACAAATATGAGCGTCCCTTATACGCAGCTTGGCGAATGCATAACGTCCATCTGGGTCCAAGTGTTGGATACAGTGACTTGAAGGGATTTGCGGATGAGGATTGCTACTCCAAATTGCGAATGGGACCTGCATCTGTAGATTCCCCTCCTAGCACACTGCTATGAATCACCTTTCCACCCAATCTCTGCATAACTATTCAGATTCTAGCGCATCTAAGTGTGTCTCCTGGAGTATTGCCACGCCCACCCGCTTTGATTGGAGATAAGAGAGTACTTTTTTCTTTTTTATTTTATGCGTGAGACCATGGACATTCCATGTTAATGCACATAGAGGGTGAATATTTGTCATGCTGGAGAGGTCAAGCGGGGGAAGAAAGAGTTGAGTAAGTCTTGGAAGTGAGTTTACAAATCATCAGACATGGGAGGAGGGATTTTCTGAGACACTGCAAAAGAACACACCAAGTATAGAAAAGCACAACATATATACAAATGAACACACACAACATGTGCAATCTTCAATTTGTTTCATACTTCCACACTCTTACACCAGTATTGGGTAGATATTTCAAAGTGGATGGGGTACACTGTAGTGCCTTAGAGTCATACACTCTGGCACAAGATACAATCAAAGATGTTGAACAGGTCAATATGGGCCTGTTCTGAGGTTGGGGAACATTTCCACTGAGAAATTGTCAGAAAATGCACACTTTGTCAAGGGTAAAATCAGTGTTTAGCCTACTGTATGCCCACCACACCTGATCTTACTAGCCATATAAAGAACTCGGCTTGAAAAGAAAGCCATACTTTGTCCAGGAGGAGTGCAGCGTGTGGCATCATCATGTGTGTACCATTGTACGTGTCATGGGTGTCATAAGCTTCATCCAGGGAAAAGGCTGAAATAAATATGCAACTTTGTTTTCTGTTACAGGGTGTGTCTTTAATTGAAAACATTTATGCCAATATGACCTGATGTACAAAGTGTTTTGAAAGTCGCAAACTCTCATGTTTGGTAATGTATTAAATTTAATTAACGATGCAAAGAAGGTTTTCTGAATCATCCAATGGGTTAAGTAAACATTAAGGAATTGCTATTTAGTAGTAGTAATACTTTATTCGATATTTCCATATCATAAAAGTGCAGACATTCATTAATCATAAAACCAAATATACAAAAAGTATCACATACATAATACAATTTCATCTTAAAAGAAGATTTAAGACACTTTTACAATAAAAGATAATTACAAGAGCCTAAAATACATTTTCAGTAAGAAACATCAATCAGGATGAGATTAGCATTTCTATTTTGTGGCGTCTAGCAGCCTAGTCCGTATGAACCAAGCGCTAGAGAGTCACTTTGCAATCCCACAGACAATGAACATAGAGGATGTATCAGTTAGAAGTATACGTAATGCAATCCTAAAATCTCCAACACCCATCTCTCTGCACACAGGTTTTAACCACCTAGCTCGAGGTAGCTTATAAGCCCTACAAGCAAACAAAAAGTGAGGTAGAGACTCCTTCTTGCATGGACATCCTGGACAGGTAGCATCATAGTCACTCACTCCTTTCCACCCCGCTATAAACTTTTTCAACGGTAGTGTGCCGTATCTCATTTTTAAAAAGAGTGATCTGTCTCTAGGAATTTGGATATAATCCAAGAATGATTCTAACTTCCTGGTTGGTTTATGTTCCGGAAATTGATTGGTTAATGATCCCTGCTTTGTACTTTTTAGTTCCTCGGCCTCCACCCACTCCCAATAAAAAAAATTGACAATTTGTTTGTGAGGTGGTGATTGGGAAACCCAAAATTCTGTCATTCCTATATTCATCACCAACTGTTTTAATTTATTGAGCCATTTTATTTTATTGGAGACATTCAAATTGATCAATTCATCCAACACCAAAGCATATTTAGCCAGTTCTGGTGTCCTTCTTAGGCGCACCCAGAACAGCAAGGGGCGGAGGCGTACTATGTCACCAATTGATCTCTTATCTAAATCGCTATAAAGGGGTCTTAGAGGGGTTGAAAAGGGGAGTGAAACTAGGTCTCTTACAAACTTGTTCTCAGCTCTTACCAGATCCATTGTATTATCTCCTCCCCACAATTCAGAGCCATAAACCGCCGCGGCTAGTGCCTTTCCCTCATAAACTGCGAGGGCTGGAGCTATTGGCCTGCTAGTCGATAGGTGCTGGTTCCTCAGTATTACTCCAGAAACCCTTTTAAGATTCAGGAGCATTTTTGCTCAATGAGAATCCCATTTCATATTGTTACATAATCTAACTCCCAGATAGTCAAATTCTTCAACCACCTCCAAAGCAGCCCCATTTAGGGTAAGATGGACTTTCCTAACCTTTTTTAAGGCTAGCACCATCAACTTTGTTTTAAAGGTGTTAATGGTTAGCCCTCGCTCATCACAGAATGCACTGAATCGATCGAGTTTCTGTAAACCCAATGGAGTTTTTGACATCAGGAGAGTGTCGTCAGCAAAGAGGAGGGTGGGTGTTTTCTCCCCCGCCAGGACTGGGGCAATTGCAGAGTCCTCCCTCAAATGGTCTACCACCCCATTAATAAAGAGGGAGAACAATATCGGAGCCATAACACAGCCCTGGCGAACCCCCTTCCTGACTGGTACCCTCTCTGTAAGTTGACCTTGACTACCCCACCGGATTCTGGCATAGGTGTCTTCATGAAGCCTAACAACGAGCTGCAAAAGATAACACGGAAACCCCATAGTCAACAAAACCTTCCAGAGTTTAACACGGGGATTACATCAAATGCTGTTTTTAAATCAATGAAGGCCAAATATAGGCTACCCTTTGCGATGTACACAGATTTCCAATTTACTGCACAAAACCTGAAAACCTGGTCCATCATGCCTACATTTTTCCTAAAGCCCGCCTGGAAATGGGTTAGAATGTTGTCCTCATGAAGCCATGTATCAATCCTATTACCTATGACCCTGCCAGCTACCTTCTGGATTGTGTCAATTAAACTTATAGGTCTGTAGTTGGCAGGGTCCTCTCTGTCACCTTTTTTATATATGGTAACAACCTCGGCACCTTTCCAAGATTCTGGGACTGGATGTCCAGCCATAACTAAATTCATTAAATGTGCAATGAGTTCGGACCATAATTTAGGGTCATGCAGAAGTAAGTAACTCGCAGTCCATCCGGACCTGCCGCCTTGCCTGGTATTATGTTGGTAAAAGCATCCTGCACTTCCCGGGGGGCAAAGTTTTCTAGCTGCGTTTGCTTTTCCATGTTATTGTTGTTATAGACACCAATAGGTTGCTCTAGATCATTGCCTCAACCCCTTTTCTCTCCATTTTGTTGACCAAATTCCAAAACTGGGTTGAGTCTTTTACATTGGCAGCTAGTTTAAGTTGCTGCCAATGATCCTCTTCCCAGTTCCTCTTAGCTACTTTGATAATCCTGCTGTATTCCTTTCTAGCTATTCTTACTGCTGAAGGGTCATTACTTTTAATGGCAGCTGTTATTGCCTTCCTCTTTGCCCTACACTCAGCGGTATACCAAGGAGTACCGTTCAAAATTCTAGTATTACAAGGACCCTTTCTCGTCTCAATGGTAAAAAAGACTCTTATTTTATCTATTAGTATCTTAAGGGAATCCATTAGTTTATAATCTTGTGAAGTGGACTGTAGTAGGCTGATAGATGTTAACTTTCTGATCTCTACGTTTACCAGTTCTTTAATGCTGTTTAATTTCCCTTCCTCACAGCTAATCCTACTCCATTTTACTTTCCGATTGCAATTTGTAGGGATAACTTCTTTAGCAATCATCCTCGGGGTATTTATTATATTAATCTTGTTCCCCCAGGTAAAGCTCATACAGAGTGGGTTATGATCACTGTCTTGAGATGGCCTGACCACCATATCTACCAAACTATCCCAAGATTGTATGTCCATCAGTATGTAATCTATACGTGAAGGACATCCCAGTCTATTATATGTCATTGCCCCATCTGGATCTGAGACAGTCCTCCCGTTGAATGCCCGTAAATTATGTTCTAGTGTTAGAGCATTCATCTGTATTGCTCTAGCCGTCCACTTCTTAATAGGCTTTAAATTGACCAGGGGGATAGAGTGCTTCCAGTCGTCTGCAATGAGTCCAACTATCTCCTCATCGTCTAAGGGTTCATAGGTGCAGTTAAAATCGCCTCCTACTATCACTTTGGCCTTTGGTGGAATAGACGCCAATGTTTCATCAAGTAGGGTTATTGTTGGTGACGATTGCCCTCCCTTAGAACCTCGTCTAGCATATACACAGAACAGTTCTAATGTGGATCCCCCCGTCAGGCCCCTCAGGGATAGGTGTAATAAATCATTTGAGGGCAAATTGCGGGCAGTAATAGACCAATTCAGTGCCACACTGATCCATATATGTAATCCACCCCATGGTCGTCCTCTTCCTAATGTAGTTGCAGGGATAAAATAAGTGGCATACCCATTTTTATGGAGCGGAACCATGCTCCATGTCTCTTGGAACATGCAAATATTATACGAGCCAATAAAATCGTTCCCTTCAGGGATAGACATTTTTTTTTGCAATCCATCTATATTCCAAGAGAGGAGACTAATAATATTCGGAGTCGGAGCTGGTTCTCTATCTTTTATATTGGCTAATATCAATGCTCCTTTGTCTGCTGTACTAGAGCTATTTTGTTCATGGCTATTTGGGAACTCTCCCGGACAGTCATACTCAGGGGGTTCCACTTCCCTTTCCCCAGTATTTGCAGTGAGCTCAATATTAGAGATTTCATGACTGCCGGATGGGGACAACTTCTCACTGCCAGTGCGCTGGAGTCAGTCCACATCTTCCAACCCATATAGCAACGAGAATTGGTTAAAAGTTGGGATATTAAAACCATAGTGATCCGTATTATGCCCATTTACAACCCGGTTTCCCCAAATTGGTTTTTGTGGATAGCTGAAAGTTCGCTGAGTGTAACCATTGAATCCTGTTCTGTACCTATTTAATGCCCTGTGTCCTGAGAAGGGGCCTTGAGGATTCGAGAAGGAAGTTTGAGGGTAAAAGTAACTTAGATGGTGCGTTGAAATACCTTCACAGCCTCCTATATCATACCAATCACCAATGTGTCTCACTGCTCTGACGTCTTTAAAATTAATGATAATAATATCTCCTGTTCTGTCTTTAAACCTAGTGCCAATCCAATTAACACGCCTAACACTTAAAATGTCTCTGTTAATATGAGCTGGCAAAGGTCTATTTTTACACAGCCAAAATATTACTTTATTTTTAAGGGCTCGTTGGTCTTCCCTTACTTCTACGGGGAGAACCGGGACTCCTGCCATAATCACAACGTAAGGAGATGATTCCGGGGGTAAATCCACTCTTCTTTTATTTAAGCTATTTACATTTTTTGGCTCAATGGGCCCTTTGCCCTCTTTTCCAACTTAAATGGGTTTATCGGTTGTTTCTACAGTATCTTTCTCTTTTTGGTCACTCAATTTAGATGTTTGTGCTGCTTTGGGCACTAATTGCTTCTGTGTAGGGGGGAGATTCTGGCCCTTTGCAAGAGATTCAGATAATGGCTTATTACCTTATCCATTAAGACGTCATGTTGCTTACTTAGCAACAAGGAGGTCTTTACCACTTCCTTTTCCACCGTGCCTAGCTGTTCAATTAATCTCTTTATCCTTTCTAGTAGGGGAAGAATTAAGGATCTTACCAATTTTTCTATATTAGGCAACAACTCATTTATAAAAGTTGATGGAGATTTTTCTGTCATGGCAAGGTCAGGGATAGTGGCAGATGGAACTTTTGATTGAGCTTTAGTTGTGGGCCTCCGTTTATGTCTATTATCACCCTGTTCCTTGCTCCGGAGTTTCCTCTTCTTTGAGGGCGGAGAGATACATTTCCGTGACTGGGCCTCACTTCTAACAGGTCCTCTTTTAGGGGTTCTTACTACTGGGGCGGGAGACAAGCTTGGCGTAATTTCTAACAGTGACTCCACTTCATCTAAATCATTTGTAATCAATTCTAGCTGTGGTGACCGGGATAGATCATTTATAGTGTGTAAATTATCAGTATCAGTAAATGGGGGGGTCTCATCTAGGTGCTGCCTAAGTGGAGTTTTTACCGATTTTATTGCCCCTAAAGAAGAGCGTTTTTTGCTCATAAGCTCCTGGGACAATCGTTTTTCTGTTAGAACGATTTCTTTTTCCAAAACGGAAGCAGCCCTAGTGGTAAATGCATCAAGAGTCCCCCTTATACTACCCCCCGCCAATGATGGCCTGCCTAGACTATTACGACGACTCATGATTCCCTTCAAAGAAGATCAGTATGGGAAATGATATAATCTATAGTAAGCGGTTTTGTCTGGACAGTCACAGACAACAAACCGCGGGCTTTACAGTCTCACACAGAAGGGATATGAAGGATAAATAAATGGCTTTACACTCAGATCTAGTCGCACTCACAATGTTAAGGGGGTGGGCCAGCCCAGCCACTGCCGGCCCCGGACGGCCACAGACGGCCCGCCCTTTGCCCGGGCTTCGCCCCGGTCTTCGTCCCGGTCTTCGTCCTGCGCGCGTGTCCCGCTAGCGCATCAGTGGGCATGTCAAATATAGTCAGAGGGAGGGATACGGGAAGAGGCTCCAGCTGCGGCCACTGGACACACCGCACGGCTCGCTGGACCTCGCAGTCCCGACCCTGCTGTTTCCCATAGATGCTCTCCGCCAGTCAGGGGCTTCAGAGTCCTTTCCCCAGTCCGCTGCCACCGTGTTCAAACAGGACACCAAAATACGCAGAGCTCTAGCCTACGAGCGGGTCCCGCGAAGCGGGGCCCGCGAGGCGTTTTATGCGAAGGGGGAGGGTTCGGGAAGAGGCTTCAGCTGCGTTCACTGGACACACTGCACGGCCCGCTGGACCTCGCAGTCCCGACCCTGCTGTTTCCCGTAGATGCTCTCCGCCAGTCAGGGGTTTCAGAGTCCTTTCCCCAGTCTGCTGCCACAGAGTTCAAACAGGACACCAAAATGCACAGAGTTGTAGCCTACGAGCGTGTCCCGCAAAGCGGGGCCCGTGAGGCGTTTTATGCGAAGGGGGAGGTTTCGGGAAGAGGCTCCAGCTGCGGCCACTGGACACACCGCACGGCCTGCTGGACCTCGCAGTCCCGACCCTGCTGTTTCCCGTAGATGCTCTCCGCCAGTCAGGGGCTTCAGAGTCCTTTCCCCAGTCCGCTGCCATAGAGTTCAAACAGGACACCAAAATGCACAGAGTTGTAGCCTACGAGCGGGAATTGCTATTTGGAATTGGCATGTTAAGTGACCCCCTTCTAAATACTGATTCTTTAAGGTTTTGCAACCGAAATCTGGGCATGAAATATTAATATTCTACCACCAATTCAGAACTGATGGTAAGCCATTCGCAAACAGAAATCAGTTCTCAGGAGACCCCTTTCCCTTTGAGAATGTTAAAAAAAACATTTTTAAAAGTAGGCAGTGGTTAATGGAACCATTGTCAACTCCTGAAAAGGTTTTTAAATTTTTGAATTATTTATTTTAAAAGCATCACATTTTCCTTCTAGGAAAATGAGTACCATTAAAAAATAGATTGCTTTATTTAAAAGCATTGACAGACATGGTGGTTTTCTGGCACGAGCAGACCACCACGTCTCTGATTCTAACCAATCATAATGGGTTGCAATTTGCAACCTGCCTCACACATATTAATGAAGTAGGTCGCATGATTCAGAATCTTATGAACTGACTTCTTAGTACATAAGTTAGGTCGCAAACTTCCTTTCCAGTCGCAAAATGTTATTGCGCTATCTGTCATTAATTTTAATGAATGGAAGATATGTACATCCATTTATCTCTATGCATATTATGTGCGTCATAAGTGTCAGTCATTAGAAGGATAGAAATTCTCTCTGTTTGCTATTATGGGGTGTATCCTATTTATTTTTTTAATATATTTTTATTGGTATTTTGCACATCACAATAATATAAAATGTTGTGACATATAACGAATAGGAAGTTACACGGGCGAGCCAGTAGGGATACGTGATTTATACTTGTGTCTGCCCCACGTTTCTGCAACCGACGATAAACATTTAATATTGAACATATAGGTGTTTGTGTGTGGACGCGCGCTACGACGTGAAGACAAAACATAGATATGTTGGCGGGTGTTTAGTGTTCGATTACACTCCCTTCGCTGGGTTAGTAGCAGCTGGTCAGGCGTGTACAGTTTTTTTATGAAGGTTTGTGTGAGCTGGAGAGTTTGTCTAATGTTGACCACATTCCTCGGTCAGGGTTTCTCCATGGTGTCTGTCTAAATTCAGTGATGTCTCCCCCTCTTAGGAATGTGACCCAATTTAGCCACCCCTTGAATGTGGCTTTGGTGGTGTCTTTCCACTTGGCTAGTACTGTTTTGACTGCTGTCATCAGGAGGAAGTCCAGTAGGGACCTGTCCTGCTGTGTGGCAAGATCTGTTGTGATATGAGTGGTGGTAGTTGTGGCAAATGAGTGTTCTAGAGTGCATCCAAGGGCTTCGCTGATGAAGCTGAACACCTTCCCCCAGAATTTTCTAACCTTACTACATTAAAAGATGAGGTGTGCGAGGTCTCCCCCTGCTGCGCCGCAGTTCCAGCAGCTGCTGTTGCCTCTCAGGCCTAATGATGCTAGGCGAGCCGGTGTCCAGAATGCTTGGTGTGAAAGCCAGAATTTAGTTTGTGCTAGCACTTGGAATATCATGTTTTTTTATGGTGCCGACCAGAACGTTTGTAGTTCTTGTTCTGTGAGATTGGAGCCCAGTTGCGTTACCCAGTAGCTGCTGTGCTTTGCGTTTAGTTTGGAGGATCCTGGGCGGAGGAGCTTATACAAGTGCGAGGCCTGATGACCTGTCTTGTTTATATTTTCCATGTACTGGAAGATTGAGGCCTTGTATTTGGTTAGTTTAGATTTAGTTAGGACTCTCTTGATAGCTAAGAGGTTGTATAGCTCCAAGTCGGGTAGGTCGTGACGAGTTCTCAGGCTGTTAAAAGTTTGGGGCGATCCTTCCTCCACCAGCTGAACTGGATATGAGAGACCTACTTTTTTTCATGTGTGCATATCGAGGGTCTTCCCTCTGTATTTAATCTTGGGGTTATCCCAAAGTTATTCCCAGAGCGACTTTCTGATGCTGAATTTGAGCTTCCGGTCTTCTTTGAACAGCGCCTGCCTTGTGATCTTGAAGATCGGGTTGCTCTTATGTGCTTGCTTGTTGACTGTGAGGAGAGTTAAAGGGTCTGCATTGTTTATGGTGGCTTTCTCTATAGAAAGCCAGGTTGGTGTGTAAGGCTGTTTAGTCAGTACCCAGTGCATTCCTTGTCTGGCTATGAAGGCTGTGTGGAAGGTTCTCAGGTCCGCCATATTAAGACCCCCTAGATGTTTACCTAGTCTGAGTTTTTGCAGGCTGAATCTGGGTTTTTTGTCACGCCATATAAATTTGTTTAGCATTCAGTCAATTTTTTTGTGGAATTCGTCTGTGAGAGCCAGGTGGAGCATTCCAACTAGGTAATTTACTATGGGAGTGACCATCATCCTAACAGTGTCTACTCTGCCCCCACCAAGTGCTGAACTTGGGCGACCAGGTATCTAGCAGATCTTTTATCTTTTCTAGAGTGGTTTTCTCATTCTGTTCTAGAGTTGATCTTAGCGTTCTGAAAAAGTGGATACCTAGGTATTTAACAGAACTAGGTTGCCAGGCCAGCCCGGAGGAGCCCAATACTTCTCTAGTTGTGTGTATGTTGAGGGGCAAACATTCTGATTTGTCTCTGTTGAGTTTGTAGCCTGAGTGTTTGTCGTAAAGTTCGATGGTGTGCATGAGTGCTGTTATGGAGTGAGCAGGCTTTTCCATTATTATGAGTAAGTCCTCTGCATAGGCAGCAAGTTTGGTTGTGGTGTTGGTAATGTTTACTCCAGCTATACTGCTATTGTCTATGATATTTCTGATCAGGGGTTCGAGGGAAAGAAGAAACAACAGAGGGGATAGATGACACCCTTGTCTCGGCCACCTTTCAAGATTAAATGGGGCTTAAGTTGCTCTGTTGATTGCTATCTGGGCTTTGGGGGATTTGTATAATGCCATGACTTTCCGCGTGAAGCTCTCCCCGAGGCTGTGCGCCTGCATGCTTTTCTCTAAGAAATGCCATGATACCCTGTCGAAGGCTTTTTCTGTGTCTCGCGTGATGGCTACTGTTGCGTTAAGTGTTTTGGAGGAGTGTTCTATGACCTGGCAGAGGAGTCTCATATTGTCATGGGACATGCAAGTTTCCTCCTGGTCTAGGTTGTCTTTTTTTTTTAGAGTTCTTTGTAGAATTCCATGAATGTGTGAATGATTTCTTTGTTCCTGGTGTGTGGCTTGTTGTTAGTATCCGTGATTGTAGAGATACATTCTTGTCTTTGTTTGTATTTGAGTTATGATGCAAGTGTTTTACCCACTTTGTTAGCCTCGCAAAGGTTGATTTGTTTGTATTTTCTGATCCAAAGACCCGCCCTTTCGCTCAGAATTCTGTTGAATTCGTATTTTTTCCCTGTGAATTCTACGAGTACTGTTTCGTTTGAGGTATCACTAATGTGTTTCTTTTAAAGTTCTTTGATGTCTTGTTCTAGTTGGATTAGCTGCGCTTTTGTTTCTCTATCTCTCCTGGCCTTGATTTCTATCAGCCTCGCCCTGATGGTTGCCTTAAGGGCGTCCCATAGGCACTTTGGGTCTGTGTCAGGTATGTTATTTTCTGATATGCAGTCCTTTATGGCTTTCCCTATTCTGTCTTTGTCCTCCTTTTTTGCCATGGTTATATGTTAAATCTCCATCTGCATGTGATGTGCTCGTTGTGTTTGCCCGTGAGTTGTAGGCTAATGCACGAGTGATCTGAGATTTTTCTAACAGCGATGTCTATGTGTTCTATAAGCTGTGTGAGGCTGAGATGAGGATGTAGTCTATTCTACTATATGAGTTGTGTGGGTTGTAGTAAAAGGTGTAATCTCTGGTATCGGGGTGTTAAAGGCACCAAAGATCCTCTGGGTTGAACTTGATCCATATGTTTTTTAGGATATTGAGGGACGCCAGGGGTTGGGCTTGTGAACCTGATTGTCTGTCTAGGGTGTGGTCCAGGGCTAGGTTGAAATCGCCTGCCAGCACATTCATGTCGCTCAGCCGGTAAGCTTCTATTTGCCTTGTAACCCCTTCCCAGTAACTAGTGTTGTCTGTGTTAGGAGCGTAGGTGTTGGTTATCAGTATGGCTTCATCACCTCTTTTCAGTTGGATGATCAGTAGTCTCCCCTGGTCATCACACTGTTCTTTCTCAATAGTTATCTTGGATCTGCTGTTTAACAGGGTAAGGATGCCCCTTTTTTTCCCTACCGCCAGGGAGCAGGCTACCTGACCTATCCATTTTGCTTTGCGCTTGCTTGTGTCTTCTCTGGCTAGTTTTGTTTCTTGTAGGAGGATGATGTCCCCTTTGGTCTTGGCTAGGTAGTCTAATACTTTCTTCCTCTTAATCGGGTGATTTAGGCCCTTGACGTTGAGGGAGACTATCTTCAGGTCAGCCTGCAGAGCGTTGTTGTTATTTGGCGTCATGGTTTGCGGGACTCTGGTGAATATTGATGTGTGTAGTAGTGGTTTGTTGAGTTGGTTGTTTTGGTGCGTGTGATCTAATTGAGCATTTGTTAATGACTAACACAAAGATGTGGACAAAACAAAATGAGAAGACGATATGGATGGGATGGACAATATGTACACCAAAACCCCCCTCCCTTCTCCCTCCTCCCACCCCTCCCCCTCCCTGCAACTTTGTCGTACAGTAGACGTGCAACAGCAAGGTCCCTCCCGCCCCGCTACTTTCCACAGGATAGTCAGAGTTCGCCTTTAACTGCGCATAACATTGGCCGTGCGACTTTCGGGGATGGGTCTGTCTATTGGAGTTGTCTCTCTGTTGCTAGTTGTCGCTACCGTGACCCCTCCCCCCTATTAAAGTTAAAGGATATGGTCATTCCTATTGTCCATATCGCTTGTCTGTTCACTTCTTGTGCATCGGTGTGTAAGATTGAGCTCTGCCATGTCAATGGCGGGCAATCCATGCGGTGGATTCTGCTGTGCAAAAGATTTTTGATGCATTCATGAGGTGGATTTCTGATGCATTCATGAGGTAGATTTCTAATAAAGTCAAGTGGTCTTATTGTGTGCCCATTTATTCCGTGAGAGTTTTTTGGGATCTTTGTTCTTGTATTTTGGTTTAGTTCTGCTAAACTGGCGAGTGACCCCCTGAGCGTCTGATTAGTCTGTAGAGTGGTCTAGGGAGGCACTTCTCTTGCTAGTGGGTGTTGATGTCTCCATTACGTGAGTGGTTGGGCCTTCTAGGTAGCAAGCTAGTTTCATGGGTTCTTCGAAGGTTAGTGTGAATCCTTTGTTGGTTATTATGAATCTTGTCGGACCAGCGAATGAGAAGGTGATGTTCTCTTTCTTTAACACGTCTCTTTGGGCTAAGAAGCCTTTTCTGATGTCGACTGTGGTTTTTGAGTAGTCCTGTATGAGGATGATTTTCTTTACGTTCCACTGCAGGTTGTGATTCTTCCTTGCCACTCCGAAGATAGCTGCAGTTTGATGTGATCGTAGTAGTTTACATATTATTGGTCTCAGTCCTGGTCTGTTAGATTGTCTTATGGCCGGGACTCTGTATGCTTTGTCTAGTACGAATGGGTTCTCGAACCTGAGGTTAGTCAGCTTGGGAATGAGGTTTTGCAGGAGTGACACGCATGATCCCGCCTTGTCTTCTCTGCCCTCTGATAATCCCAGAACTCTTATATTTCCTTTTCTGCTCATGTCTTCAAGCCCTGCTGCTTGTTTGCAGAGGTCTGTGGTAGCTTTAGCTATGTTGTCGATTGCTTTTCCAGTGAGCTTTGATCTGTCTTCGATATCACTGACTCTCTGTTCTACTTCGGAGAGCCTGTTGTTCGCTGTGTGAATGTCTGCTCTTACAGCTGCCAGCTGGAGCTGGATCGTGTCCATGGTTTTTTTGTAGTCTTTGCTAGGTCGTCGACCTCCGAAAGTTTTTTGAGGATGCTGTCCAGAGTGCTGCTCATATCTGATTTTTGTTTTATTAGTGATTCAGAGACTCCCTCTGGTTTCGTCTTTTTCGGCAGTTGTTTCCCCTCGTTATCGGCCATTATGGCTATGCCCCTTTTTGCTAGTAGGCTGTTGAATCTCTTAGTTCTTTATTGTAGAGATGGAGGAGCTTTATTTCTCTGTGTGTGGCCGCTTTGTGAGTCGTTGCTCTCCTGTGGTTTGCTCTTGTGTGTATATTCGGTTGTTGTTGTGACTGCCGCTTGGATTTTCAATGCTTTGGACTCCCTGTTACGTTGACCTTGTTGTGTTCACTGCCTGCTTCACTTGCTGATGCTTCCGTGGTTGGGCTGGCTCATTTGTCTCGCTCAGGGTTGGCTGTTATTTTGTGGCTCTAGACCCTATCCGTTTGGATCTTGATTGTGCACGAGTTAGCGATGTTCTCGGGCACCGCTTTGATTCTGTTGTCCCCTTGTTATCCTCTGATGACTTGTGGTGGTTTGTCTCATTTGCTTTTGCTCTCACCGGGCGGTATTCTTTTGTCCTTTTCGGTTTTGCGCTCCGCTGATGTGGGTTGCGCTGGTGTGAGTTGCGCTTTATCTCCGTGAGCGGCCCTCTAGTTGCAGACCTGTTTCTTCTTTCACGCAGGTGGTGGCAGGTAGTATGTGCTGGTATGGCTTATGCTTATCTCTAGTGCCTCATTGATGTTTGTTACAGCCGCGCTAGTTTTGTTCCTCATTGGGTGGGTCTGATCACGAAAGCGGCATCTTCTTGTTTTGGTTTCCCCCCTTCTCCGAACTGGGCTGTGGATGTTTCTGCTGTTTCCTACATGCTTTAGATGCGGCGCTAGTGGCTGTATGTTTGGTCCACTCTCGCGCTACTCTTCGCTGGATTGGACTGCTCAAGATGGCGGTACCTTTAGTTGGTTTCGGTTTCACACTCCGTTGGACTGGGCTGGGCACTATTATTTCTCATTACTCCTGTCTCCCCCTCCCCAGTAATAAGTTGATGTTATCACCGTGGATATTTCAGTTGCTTTAGTCACGCAGTTAGTAGCTGCTGGAGTGTATCAGTGGGCATTTTTTGTGGGTGTTGGTTTTGTCTGCTCTTGCGCCGTACTTCTTTGGGTGGGTCAGCACAAGATGGCGGCACCCATAGATAGTTTCAGTTTCACCTCCGCTTGTCAGGGTCGGGCACTAACGCTGTGTCCAATTATTGTGATTTCTTCCTTTAGTAGGTCGGTAGGGTTCTGTAAGGCTAGCTTGGGCTGACCGGGCAGCTGGATAATGCCTGTGCCCCCTTGGGTGCGTCCTGGTTGTCTGGCTTCCCAAGATGGCTGCGCCCTGCAGTTTTATTTAGTTTCACTTTTTTCACGCTGATGGTGATCGCGGTTTGGCCCTTGCCGGGGTTTAGGAAGTGGGGTATACCGCCTGGGGAGGAGGGGATATGAGCACTGACCTCTTGGTGGCAGTTCTCCGAGGTAGAATGTTTGCACCAGCACCATTGTTGTATCGCTGATTGTTTTCCTCCTTACACCGACGCCGTCATTTTGTTTTTTTTCCATTTGCTGGAGATCGTCTTCTTACAGCCGATTTTGTCAGTTACCGCCCTGTGTGGCTGGTATCTTTCTGCTCCCCAGGGTTTCCGATTTCCTCTGGATCGCTTGAAGCTTCGTTTGGCTGGCAGGAATCACGCTTAGGACTCGTTGTTTGTCCTGGGTGTAGCGGAGCTCTGGACTTAGGCAACTCTCCCCATTGCCGTCCAAGCCACGCCCCCATGGGGTGTATCTTAAACTGGAGAACATTTGAGCATTGTATCTCTCTGTGGAAAGGAGGCAAGACAAGACAGCTATATTTGCAATATTTGGTCACACTATGTTAGCAGGTCACACACCGAGATCATGTCAGCTATTTAAGATGCGGACACATCAAAAATGTATTTCCAAGGTAAAAGAGCAGTAGTTTCTGGGTAGGATAATTTATAATAAGAGAAGAGGTAGGTTGGACAAAATATGCTTCAAGCTTGTGGTTATAAGTCTTGATTCTGCATTGTTGCTGCAATATTCTTGAAACAATATATTTCTTTAGTAGATATTGTGACATACAATCCTATTAACCTAACAGCAGGATCTCTCTCATGAAAGCATTTTGTTTCAGCCAAACTTCTCTGTCAACTTGCTAATAACATTGTCCCCAACTGACCCATATCTGATCTCTATTTATTATGTTTTTATTTATTTATTATGTTCAGAGAAACGGAATCTATTTCTGCAAGGACAAGACTTAGGTGCCACTGGATTTTAACACTGTAGAGAAGAGCAGCAATACACATTGGGCACAACAATTCTGAACTGACTGTATGCCCACGTACCTATAGTAACAGGTATGTCCAGCCTTGACTAACAATGCCTAAACAGCCTCTTAGAAAACCAGTTTTAAAACTAAGACTCACATTAGTGTAAAGTTCCCTCTTTCCCTTATCCGTGTTCTACAATTTTTTGATTCACAGGAGCACCATATCGGTAGCACGACCCAGACACACAGTTTTATAATTTGCGTCCAACAATGGATTAAAATAAAAATTCAATTCAACCCTCGCATACGGACTCCAAGGTAAACGTCTCTTCCAAGTCATACAAAAAGCGATAGAATAGACTGGAGTGTCCTAGGTTTGTCAATCTGGTATACGATGATTAGATGTAAATTTACGATAACTTTCATTCCCAAACCCCAACAATTTGTGTCTATATAGTGAACCATTTAATTTTGCGGCCGAGCAGAACAGCTCCTCCCTAAAGGTAGTTGACCAAAGAAATAATAAACTATTTAGAACTTGGTCATGTTTACTTTATTTATTTATTTTATTTATTGATATTTATTAAGCGCGGCGAATACCACGAGGAACCGAGACCATAAGCCATTCCCCAATATACTCTCTAGGAAAGCAGAACAGCCCCCCCCCCCCCCAAAGATAGAGGGATCCTGAACAAAGTAAACCATTTAAAATTGGATGAGTCTTCGTTGAGGAATTATGAATATAGTTGATTTCTTCACATGTATGTACCAGAACTGTTGATCCTATGGTTAAAATACTGCAAAAGCATTTACAATGATTTGTACAGTGAATGTATCCTTTCATTTCAGTTATTAAAACAGCACACCTCGAATAACCAAACAGTTTGTACAAAAGTTACTAGAACAGTCTATATATATACGTATAGCTATGTACCAATTGTTACAGGTCAAGTTGCTAATTGTGTTTTGCATGATAAATGTAAATCATCATGTACTTATCAAACCTTATTGTATGTTCACTCCTCTAGGGTAACTATATTGACCCCAATACCTCAACAGAAATTAAAAGGTGTCTTGATAAAGGTGGACAAAAATTTGGAAAACCACAGAAACGCGTTGACGCTTCACCCAGTATAATTCAAGATCTCGACACCTTTGCTGATATACTGTACTATAGTGCACATAGCTTAGGTGTTAACAATAGAGTCCGAATATACAATCAGTATTGCACAAGTTCCATGTCTTACAGTCTTTTCTGTCCTTGTGATTCAATCTTGCTGGCCAAAATTGAATGTTAAAAAAACGTTTTATTGTTTTATCTGTGTTGAGTGGGTTCCACTTTGGACCACTCTCCTTTTAACATTTGTATTTTCAAATAAATTGTAAGAATTCTTTATATACACTTGTATTTTCTAATTATTTTTCTCCTTGACCCTCTGGCTTCTCCCATTTATTTACGTTCAAGGGAACACTTTATTTCATCGGTTAGTTAACCCTATTTCCCTTGACTCTAGTTAAGGGGTACCTCTCATATTTACCCTCAATATGGGACTGCCTACATGTTTAATTTATAGATAAATTAGATCATTGACCATATTTCTTCCCCTTCTGACTCTATCCATCATAGTTCTTATATGTGCAATATATCTTGCATGATTTCTGGATGTTCCACATATCTGGTGATAAGCGACTGACTCTCCTCACAGGATTGTGCCACAGATAGACCAGTGACTGCATCTACTCCACTCATGATATTATATCTAGGACTAAAGTGCTATATCTTTGACCAAGGAACATCGACCTTGACATGTTTTCTGCTGTTTTGTTTACAGGTACCCGAGGGCAATCCCAACCTCTAAATTTGGTTAGTGGTACAAACAAATGATGGTTCTTGTGTTATTGCATGCACGGTATGAGTGTGTAACACGGTCCCACATTACTTAATAATTTTAAGTGTTATATTACACCAACCATTTTGGGACTTGGCTGCTTCAGAAGAAATCTGAAAGATCATTTGGCATTTCCAGCTGAAACATGTTGACCTCAGGGTGTGTAATGCCAAGCCTGCTGGTTACTATTAAAAATAATTTTCGCATCATTAGGTATTTTTAACTTCCATTCCTTTTCAAATTTCTGCTCAGAACATCTGTTCTGTAGACTAATTAAATAGGTTCTCACTCCATAAGTGAGGTTAAGCCCACACGGTACTGAAATACCTGTACTGGGAGCAGACTCAATGATGAAGCATGCCACATAGTAATATGTGTTTGAAAGTCTCATCTTTGATTTTGGTCCAACATGTAGGGTTACCTCTTTTTTTTGTTCCTTACATTTGTAAACTGGGGATTGAGTACCCCCTTGTTCCTGCTTCCCTCTTTGATGTAGTTAGTCTTTGAAGAATTTTCATTTTTATTGTATTTATTCGCTCCATTCATAATAGAAACAAGGGAGCCCATCCAAGTAGACCTCCATCTATCTCTACCAAGAGAAGGGTATAATTTGCTTTGTGTAGATCTGGTATGTGTGGAGTGATCCTAACTACTAATTATTTGACATGACTTGTGGGGCATCTGATTTGGAATTGTTTCATATAGCAGATACATCATCTTGCAATAGTGCTAAATTTGAAATTTCTGAATGCCCCTTGTTGATTTTGTAGCTCGCAGTTCGTTAAATTTCATCGTCATTTAATTAGGCCTTCCAGAGAGCGGGCTGGGTCTCCCATTGTAAGGCTAACATAGTCGGCAAAGAGTGCTAACTTCTGTGTTTCTGCTCCTAACGTTATACTCTGTTTATTATTTGCTTGCCAGATATGAGAAACTAAGCATTCAATACTTACGCAAGCAAGAGGGGTGTGGAGGCTTGGCCATTGTGTGCTATATAAGCCCTAGGAATAGCATGACTGGCCATGATCATGAATATAAATGTATGTCTCATGCCAATAGTTCTTACAACTTGTTGCATTTAGGGCCAGTCCACCCATTCAAAAGTATTTCCTATGACAAAGGAGACCAATATTGCTGGGATCATTGTCTAGGAAATGTAACCACCCTCTATATATTATTATGTGTGTTAGACCTGACATCATTGGCTTGAGTCTCTCCTCCATTTTTTTCTGTTTGCCTCCTCTGTTTACTATGTTTTTGCTGGTATATTGCTTTGGGCACTGTGCCACTGCTGATCAGTGCCACAGTGCAAGTGCTCCCTATGTAAAATTACTGTATTGATTGAATTCCATGTTTGGCTTATTTGGTTTACTGTCCATGCCTAGTCTAGTGCACCAGGAGTGCCAGGGCTTGTAAATACAAATGCTGCTCGTGGGCCTGCAGCACATGTTGTGCCACCCACAAGAGCGGCCTAGTAAAAGTATGTCTACAGGTCTGCTATTGCCAGACCTACGTGCAGTCTGGTACTGTCACGCTGACTGCGCAAGTACATCTACTTGCCAGTCCCTAAACCTTCCCTTAACTTCATGTTAGTCACCCCTATGGTAGGCCCACAGGCAGGGTGCATTGTAAGCATGAGGTAGGACAAGCCTGACCAAGTTGGCATGTCCTAATAGTGAATTACAGCCATATTCGTTTTTCACTATTGTAAGGTAACCTGCTCTCCATTAGTTAGAATGGGCTGCCAGGATTATTAATGCTATAATCCTAGCTGGCTCGTAGAGCATGGTGCAATGTCGAGTTTGGTATCCCTGAACTCGGGGTTTAATCACGCATCCGTTCGTGTGGATGGTTTTTGGACTCTGGGTTTGAAAATAGAACTTTTAGAAAGTAGCTATTTTCTTGTCTAACTATTTCTGGTTTCTGTAGGTTTGGTGTGTATGTGACAGGAGCTGGGTGGCTCCAGAGGTCTGAGTGGGTCAGTGTGGGATGAGTGGGACATTTGCATTGAAAGTAGGGGGAGAGTAGTTCCTGATAGCCTGCCCTGCCTGATACAATGCTGGCTCCACCTCCTGCCAGGCGACTGATGGCTATGTGCCTGCCATGGACGATCCTGGCCCCACCTCCTACCAGGAGGCCGATAGCTCTGCTCCTGCCAGTGACAATGCTGGCTCCACCTCCTGCTGGGCGTCTGAGGACCCAGCCCTGCACAGTGAATAGGCCAGGTGCCACTGCCTGGCTACACCCACAACAAACTCAGGATGTTGGGAAATTCCCCTGCATGGACAAAGGGATCAAAGCCAAAAAGGGGTATAAGAGAAGGACCCCTGAACCAGGACTTTAGATCACTTCTGACAAGGAAACCTGAACCAAGGACAAGAAGCCTGCTGATCCAAGGACTTGCCTACCCCTTCTGCCAGAGTGCTGTTTGTCGGGGGAATCCTGCAGTTGCTTCTTTATTTTTGCCAAGGAACCAGGAGAGAGGAACTGTGTGTGTACTCTCAAGCTTTGCTAAAGAAAATCTCCAAGGGCTGGAAGAGTGCCAGCCTCCTGTTGAAGTCACAGGGCTAAAGGACTTCATCTGCTAAAAGTACTTGTTGCTGGAACTTGAGAATCCAGCACCTCTGAAAGAAACCAGCAACCTCGACGCCGACGGATGGCGCCGAATCCAGCTCGACATCGTGAGTAACGGCTCCAGTGTCCCGCTTCCTCGACACCTGCCGCCGGGCCCGATCGACGCCAGCAGCAACGCCAGTGAGTAGCGAGTTCGGCTCCAGCTCCAAGTGACCCCGTGTCTGCACCGCTGCTGATCGCATCGACTTCGTGCCCTCTCGACGCCGTGAGCGCTGCTCACTCTTGCAACTTCATCGTCGACAACGACGACGACGCCGTATCCTGCTTCACCTCGTGAGCGCTGCTCCTGCCTGACATCTGTCGACGCCGCTGCAGATCGCCCCGACTCCGAGGCTCGATCGACGCGAAGACGCGACGCCGGACATCTCGATGCCGCTGATCATCATGTGCTTCGCTTTTCCAAGGTACTGTGTTGTGGGGGTCTGTGCGACTCCGGGCTCGACGTAGCGCTCCTCGCGGTCGACGCCGAACCCTTTGGATTAACTTTGCCTCGACGTCGTGTGACTCCCGTGTGGGTTACATTGTTGCCAAGAACTGTGTTTTAAAGAAGAAGAGTTGCTTTTGATACTAAAGACTTTGTGCTAAGAAGAAACTACACTTGAACTATTATTTTTCCTTCCAAGAGTATTTATTGAGATTGCGGTATATTTTTGTCGTTATTTGGTCTTGTGCTAAGCCTTATGTAAAAATCCTTATTTTTATAATACTACTGTGTCGTGTCCATTTGTAGTGTATTCACTTTATTACTGTATGTGGTCATAAATGCTTAACACACAGCCTCTGAGATAAGCCTGTCTGCTCTGCCAAGCTACCAAGGGGATGAGCAGGGGTTATCAAAAGGGTGTGATCCCCTTGCCCTGACTAGAAAAGGTGTGTCCCTATTTGTCAGAAGTGTTTACCTCTGCCAACTAGAGACAGCCGGTTCTAACATTGGCGGCAGCGGTGGGATTTGAACCTTGCATTTATGACCCATTTGCAGTGATTAGTGTGCGCTACATAGTGAAAGCAGACCATAGCGCAGCCACAATCTATTTGGTAGGATTCTATTTTTGTTCTCCGCTTTTCTGAAGCTTGATTTTTGGAACACTGTCACTTTTGACCATGAGTGACGCCGGAGTCACTACCCCTGTTGTTGTTGTGGAGGAATTTGATAGAGAGAAGATAAAGAAATACGGGAAGAAGCAGCTGCAACACTTTTGCAAGCAGTTTAAAGTTCCTACCACAGGCCTCTCATGACAGGAGGAATATCTGAAAGCTTTGGAGGCCTCGTTAGAGGCCAGAAATCCCTCTGATGCGGCGGTGGTACCGCCAGGGGAAGGGGGTGAGGAGGTGCCAGTGAATGGAGCCGTGTCATCTCCCTGTAGCAGTGTTTCCTCTAAAAATCTTTCTCCTGAAGAAAGAGAAGAAAGGGAGAAGGAGCGAGCATACAACATGGAGATGGCAAAACTTAAGATAAATGGGCAGTTGGAGTTAGAAAATGCAAGAGGTAGGAGAGAAGCTGATTTGGAGATCAAAAGGTTGGAGTTTGAAAGAGAAAAGTTAGCTTTGGAGCGTGACACAAGGTTGAGGGAGCTAGAGCTCAAAGCTAAAGAGTTAGACTTGAATCCCTCTGGTGGCAGCATCCCATCTGTGCCTGCAGAAAGTAGGTTTTATTTTCCTAAAGATGTGATAAAAGATTAACATAAGAATGAAGATATTGGCCAATGGTTTAAAGCATATGAGTTAGCATTGTTGGCCCACCGGGTCCCTGAGAAGGATTGGGGAGCGGGGTTGTGGGGTCGCTTTGTGAATGAGGGGAGAGATACCCTGTTAGACATGCCTGTTGAGGATAGGATGTCTTATGCTCATATGAAAGATGCTTTAATGTTGAGGTATGGCCTAACCCCAGAAAAGTACAGACAAGCCTTTAGAGAATGTAAGAAATTGCCTGGTACGACGTGGGTTGAATATGTGTCATTTTTTTGCAGAGCCATGGATGGTTGGGCAAAGGGCAGCAAAGTGGAAAGTTATGAAGCTCTTTATGATTTGTTTGCTTGGGAGCATTTGTCTAATAACTGTTTTCCAGAGCTGCGCCAGCACCTTATTGATAGCAAGATATCTAACCCTAGAAAACTTGCTGAGGAGGCGGACCGCTGGGTCAGTACCAGGGTCCACAAGGGTCCAGTGGGCGACTCTGCCAAAGGTGGGCAGGGTCCCCAGCAGAAGAGTGGGGGGGACAAGGGTAAACAAAAGGAGTCCCATAAAGGGCCCCAAAGTAATCCCCAAGGGAACCAAGGGAAAGGTTCCCAGCCTCCCCCTGTGAAGAAGCCAGGGGCCCGACAGGTAAACCTGTTCATAGGGGCCCAATGACCTGCTATGTTTGTAAGCAGGTAGGACATAGTTTTTATGATCCCCAGTGTCCCATGAGGGACTCTAGTGCACCACCACGTGCACCCCCCGTCAGTTGGCGAGTGTAGCCCTGGGAGGGGGAGAGATGGTTGCCCCTGGTGGGAGGGGTCCTGCAGAGATGTCCCTGGTCTCGCTAGGAGACATGGAAATGGTCCCTCCACCCCCTCTGCCTAGTAACACTAATAAATATAGGCAGTGGGTGACCATTAATGGCCATAGAGTGGGAGCTCTCAGAGACACCAGAGCGAGTGTGACAGCTGTCAAGTGTCACTTGGTGTCCAGAGAGCAGGTGGTTCCCCACGCATTCTGCCCTGTGATAGCTGCTGACAACTCCCAGAAAGAGTGTGAGGTAGCTCAGGTTCCCTTTTAATGGGGGGGGACTTTCAGGTACTCTTCAGGTTGCTGTGAGGCCCGCCATGCCTGTTGATTGTCTCCTGGGCAATGATTTGGAAGACTCCCCGTGGAGAGGGAGACACATTTGAAAATGTTGGGTGTGCCAGAGTGGGTGTGTGCCACCACTCGATCCATGACAGCAAGTAAGGATGTTGATGGGGTCCCGGAGCCTGAAAGTATGGCCCAGGACCCAGCTGTGAAGAGAAGAGGCAGGAGGCGCGGGAAACCGGCCCCCATAGTTCCTGTGGTCCAGGAGGAGGTAGACCCTGAGGGGGATGCCCTGGAGCCCACAGGGGAACAAGTAGCTAAACTGGGAGACCTGCCCGAGCTGACCCATTGGCAGCAGGATGGTGGTCCCTCCATGAAAGAATTTGTTGCAGAACAGAAAGTGTGCCCTTCTCTTGTGGGTATGAGGCAGCAGGCCTCAGCCCAAACCTCAGCCCAAACCTCAGGTGATCAGTCAGGGTCACATTTTGTTTACTGGGAGAACGACCTCCTGTATAGCGAGCCTAAGGCTGCTGAGCCTGGGTCAGCCCGTTTGCTGGTGGTACCCCAGCGCTTCAGAGCCTTCCTACTGGGTTTGGCTCATGACGTTCCGTTAGCTGGAAATCTGGGGCAGGACAAGACCTATGACAGGCTTGTCACTCATTTTTATTGGCCTCTGATGAGAAGGGATGTAGTCATCCATTGTAAAACCTGTCACACTTGCCAGGCAAGTGGGAAAAGCGGAAGGAAGCAGAAGGCTCCCCTCCAACCTTTTCCTGTGGTCAGTACCCCCTTTGACTGGGTGGGGATTGACATTGTTGGGCCCCTGGACCCCAAGACAGCCCTGGGCAACAGGTTCATCCTGGTCTTGGTGGACCATGCCACACGGTACTCGGAGGCCATCCCTCTACGAACAGTGACGCCCCCCGTGGTGGGAGGGGCACTGATGGGTGTTTTCTCCCGAATGGGGTTCCCCAGAGAGGTGGTGTCAAACCGGGGCACCAACTTCATTTCCAATTATATGAAGTCTCTGTGGAAGGAGTGTGGGGTAACCTACAAGTTCACCACTCCTTACCACCCTCAAGGTAATGGGTTGGTTGAGAGATTCAACTGTACCCTGAAAGGCATGATCATGGGACTTGAAGAACCAATGAGGCGTAAATGGGACGCCCTCTTGCCATGCCTGTTGTTTGCTTACCGTGAGGTGCCACAAAAGTCTCTAGGGTTCAGCCCCTTTGAGCTTTTGTATGGCCCCCTGTAAGAGGACCTTTGAGTCTGGTCAAAGAAGGCTGGGAGCAATCTCCCAGGAAACCTCCCCAGGATGTATACAGTTACATGCTGGCCTTCAGGAACCAGACTAGGCACTTCAGAGATCTTGCTCAGGCAAATCTGGAGGCCAGCCAGGAAGAGATGAAGCGGTGGTACGACCGGAATGCCACTCTGGTCGAACTTCAGCCTGGTCAAGAAGTTTGGGTCATGTCCCCTGTGGAACCTTGTGCGCTCAAGGACAGGTGGACTGGACCGTTTAAGGTTGTGGAGAAGAAGAGCGATGTCACCTACTTGGTGGACTTGAAATCTCCCAAGTACCCCTTGAGGGTCCTGCATATCAACCGTTTGAAGCCCCACTTAGAAAGGTCCGAAGTGGGCATGCTCCTAGCTACAGATGCTGGAATGGAGGAGGAAAGTGAGCCTCTTCCTGACCTCCTGTATGCCAAAGAGCAAGATGGGTCAGTGGATGGTGTTGTCCTCTCTGACACACTGACCCTTGAGCAGAAGCAAGATTGTCGCCAACTGTTGGGATAATTCCCTGATCTGGTTTCCTTGATTCCTGGTGGCACTCTTTGGTGTGTCCATGATGTGGACACCGGAGACAGCACTCCTGTGAAGCACAAGGCTTACAGGATGACTGACAAGGTCAGAGCATACATTAAGGAGGAGGTCTCCAAGATGTTTGCCTTAGGGGTGGTTGAGTCCTCTAGCAGTCCTTCGGCCAGCCCAGTGGTCTTGGTCCCGAAGGCTGCAGCGCCTGGTGCTTCACCAGAACTTCGGTTCTGTGTGGATTACCGAGGACTCAATTCAGTCACCAAGACTGACGCGCACCCCATCCCCAGAGCTGATGAGCTCATAGATCGGTTGAGGGCTGCCCGGTACCTCAGTACGTTTGATCTAACGTCTGGGTACTGGCAGATCGCCTTGACTGATGGGGCAAAGGAGAGGTCAGCATTCTCCACACATGATGGGCTCTACCAGTTCTGGGTGATGCCCTTTGGGATGAAGAATGCCCCTGCCACCTTCCAGAGGTTGGTCAACCAGGTCTTGGCTGGACTGGAGGATTTCAGTGCCGCCTACCTGGACGACATTGCAGTGTTCAGCGCCAGCTGGGAGGAACACTTGCGCCACCTCAAGGAAGTGTTGATGGCCCTGCGCAGAGCAGGCCTCACAATCAAAGCCAGTAAGTGCCAGATTGGGCAGGGTTCTGTGGTGTACTTAGGGCACCAAGTAGGGAGCGGCAAGGTGGCCCCCCAGCAACCCAAGATTGATACCATCCTGGCTTGGGCACCGCCCAAAACCCAAACTCAGGTGAGAGCCTTCTTAGGTATCACGGGTTACTTCAGGAGGTTTGTCAAGGATTATGGTAACATTGTGCACCCCTTGACCTCGCTGACTTCCAGGAAGCAGCCACGAAATGTGATCTGGACTGACGCCTGTCAGACGGCCTTTGACACCCTGAAAACTGCAAGGTGCACAGCACCTATACTCCAGGCACCCGACTTTTCTAAAGAATTTGTTGTCCAGACGGACGCTTCAGAGCATGGCGTGGGGGCTGTTCTAGCTCAGGTGAATGAAGAGGGCCGAGACTTGCCTAGCCTTCATCAGTAGGAGGTTACTTCCCAGGGAACAGAGGTGGAGTGCAATAGAGCGAGAAGCATTTGCTGTGGTCTGGGCGCTGAAGAAGCTAAGACCCTACCTGTTTGGGACTCACTTCCGGGTTCAGACAGACCACAAGCCCCTCAGTTGGTTGATGCAGATGAGGGGTGAGAATCCAAAGCTGTTGAGGTGGTCCATTTCCCTACAGGGGATGGACTTCAAGGTGGAACACCGCCCTGGTACAGATCACGCCAATGCTGATGGTCTGTCCATATTTTTCCGCCTTAGTGATGAGGACTCCCTAGGTCAAGGGTAGTTCTCCCCACATTTCAGCTGGAGGGGACACGTGTTAGACCTGACATCATTGGCTTGAGTCTCTCCTCCATTTTTTTCTGTTTGCCTCCTCTGTTTACGATGTTTTTGCTGGTATATTGCTTTGGGCACTGTGCCACTGCTGATCAGTGCCACAGTGCAAGTGCTCCCTATGTAAAATTACTGTATTGATTGAATTCCATGTTTGGCTTATTTGGTTTACTGTCCGTCCCAAGTCTAGTGCACCAGGAGTGCCAGGGCTTGTAAATACAAATGCTGCTTGTGGGCCTGCAGCACATGTTGTGCCACCCACAAGAGCGGCCTAGTAAAAGTATGTCTACAGGTCTGCCATTGCCAGACCTATGTGCAGTCTAGTACTGTCACGCTGACAGCACAAGTACATCTACTTGCCAGTCCCTAAACCTTCCCTTAACTTCATGTTAGTCACCCCTATGGTAGGCCCACGGGCAGGGTGCATTGTAAGCATGAGGTAGGACAAGCCTGACCAAGTTGGCATGTCCTAATAGTGAATTGCAGCCATATTCGTTTTTCACTATTGTAAGGTAACCTGCTCTCCATTAGTTAGAATTGGCTGCCAGGATTATTAATGCTATAATCCTAGCTGGCTCGGGGAGCATGGTGCAATTTCGAGTTTGGTATCCCTGAACTCGGGGTTTAATCACGCATCCATTTGTGTGGATGGTTTTTGGACTCTGGGTTTGAAAATAGCACTTTTAGAAAGTAGCTATTTTCTTGTCTAACTATTTCTGGTTTCTGCTGGTTTGGTGTGTGTGTGACAGGAGCTGGGTGGCTCCAGAGGTCTGAGTGAGTCAGTGTGGGATGAGTGGGACATTTGATTTGAGAGTAGTGGGAGAGTAGTTCCTGATAGCCTGCCCTGCCTGATACAATGCTGGCTCCACCTCCTGCCAGGCAACTGATGGCTCTGTGCCTGCCATGGACGATCCTGGCCCCACCTCCTACCAGGAGGCCGATAGCTCTGCTCCTGCCAGTGACAATGTTGGCTCCACCTCCTGCTGGGCGTCTGAGGACCCAGCCCTGCACAGTGAATAGGCCAGGTGCCACTGCCTGGCTACACCCACAACAAACCCAGGATGTTGGGAAATTCCCCTGCATGGACAAAGGGATCAAAGCCAAAAAGGGGTATAAGAGAAGGACCCCTGAACCAAGACTTTAGATCACTTCTGACAAGGAAACCTGAACCAAGGACAAGAAGCCTGCTGATCCAAGGACTTGCTTACCCCTTCTGCCAGAGTGCTGTTTGTCGGGGGAATCCTGCAGTTGCTTCTTTATTTTTGCCAAGGAACCAGGAGAGGGGAACTGTGTGTGTACTCTCAAGCTTTGCTAAAGAAAATCTCCAAGGGCTGGAAGAGTGCCAGCCTCCTGTTGAAGTCACAGGGCTAAAGGACTTCATCTGCTAAAAGTGCTTGTTGCTGGAACTTGAGAATCCAGCACCTCTGAAAGAAACCAGCAACCTCGACGCGGCCGGACGCCGCCGAATCCAGCTCGACATCGTGAGTAACGGCTCCAGTGTCCCGCTTCCTCGACGCCGGCCGCCGGGCCCGATCGACGCCAGCAGCAACGCCAGTGAGTAGCGAGTTCGGCTCCAGCTCCAAGTGACCCCGTGTCTGCACCGCTGCTGATCGCATCAACTTTGTGCCCTCTCGACGCCGTGAGCGCTGCTCACTCTTGCAACTTCATCATCGACATCGACGACGACGCCGTATCCTGCTTCACCTCGTGAGCGCTGCTCCTGCCTGACATCTGTCGACGCCACTGCAGATCGCCCCGACTCCGAGGCTCGATCGATGCCGAAGACGCGAAGCCGGACATCTCGACGCCCCTGATCATCGTGTGCTTCGCTTTTCCAAGGTACTGTGTTGTGGGGGTCTGTGCGACTCCGGGCTCGACGTAGCGCTCCTCACGGTCGACGCCGAAACCTTTGGATTAACTTTGCCTCGACGTCGTGTGACTCCCATGTGGGTTACATTGTTGCCAAGAACTGTGTTTTAAAGAAGAAGAGTGGCTTTTGATACTAAAGACTTTGTGCTAAGAAGAAACTACACTTGAACTATTATTTTTCCTTCCAAGAGTATTTATTGAGATTGCGGTATATTTTTGTCGTTATTTGGTCTTGTGCTAAGCCTTATATAAAAATCCTTATTTTTATAATACTACTGTGTCGTGTCCATTTGTAGTGTATTCACTTTATTACTGTATGTGGTCATAAATGCTTAACACACAGCCTCTGAGATAAGCCTGTCTGCTCTGCCAAGCTACCAAGGGGGTGAGCAGGGGTTATCAAAAGGGTGTGATCCCCTTGCCCTGACTAGAAAAGGTGTGTCCCTATTTGTCAGAAGTGTATACCTCTGCCAACTAGAGACAGACGGTTCTAACAATGTGTTTGCCTTTCCTTAACAAACGCAGATTGATCTGAGTGAGTCTCCCCCAGAACTAGGCTTTCCAATCCGTTGCCCAGAATATTGGTATATAGATTGGCATCAATGTCTAGGAAGGCAATCAACCAATAGGAGCAATTTTTTGTTGGCCTTTACAGATTAATAGTCTGTTGTGAAAAGTATAACTATATCTGTTGTTTTGAATGTACTGAACAGTAGGGCTAATCAGAGGATGAGTTTATGAGAGAATAGTTAATACAAATTTCCTTGTGAGGCATGTGGACCTGGAGCCTTACCCTGCTTAAGGTGGACTAAAGTAACTTTGACTTACATTACCTTTATAAGTGAGTCTAATTGTTCAGTGCATTCTAATGGGGCTTATGTTAGATTGACAAGAATGATATACTCCATTTGGGAGACATGTGGGTATGAGGCAGCTATGTATAAGGCCATGTAGATTTTTTTAATTCCTCAAATTTTTTGGTTTCACCTTGTTATAGATAGCCATAATTTGTGCCTAGGCATTTGATATATGATTTTTTTCTAGTTTGCCCCATAGCATTCAGGCAAGCTGGAAGCCTATTTTCTTATTAATCTCATACATCTTCTTATTAAGATGCAGCATTGTAATCTCCGTTCTGTTAATTATTACAGATTTGAGATAGCCGCTTATTACTGTAATTTCCTTCAGAAGCATTGAGATGGAGTTTGGTCATTTAGGTATTTTTAGCTTTGACTCTACATTTTGTGTTTCTAAATGTTTATTTATCACTTAGCATGCAGTGAGTGTGCTGGAATTGTAAATGAGTACTGCCTTATGGGTGGAATCAAGGAGTTACATACTTGGTCCTGATGAAAAGCCATGGGGATATGCTTGAAACACATAGACTCATAAGAAAGGCAGGTACATTATCACCCAGACTTCCCACTTTCTCCCCAGATTTAATCACACTGCCTAGAGGCCAGATTAAAGGATTCACTAACCTACCAGACAGGTATTTTTAACCTTCAACATAAGACCCCTCCCACTCCTAGTTATTCCCATCATCATAATATACTATTCAGTGTTCTTGCGCACCTCGTAGGTAGCAGCACACCAACTGGAAGAACCCAATGATGAGGCTTGCCATTAATGGGAAACCCTGGTGGGTGAGGGATTATTTAGGAAAACCAGAGGGGTTTCTCACCATTCTGTGGAGGGTTAGTTTACGGGCCTTCTTTTGTTTGTTCTAATTTGATGAGTTGGAGGATGGGACCTCTTGTTGAATTCCCTCTTATCTTCCCATGTTTTGTTTATGTAAAGTGAATATAATATGTATTAAATGAATACAACACATCAATCTATTCAAATAAGGCACAGCCCTATTTAGGCTCCTCTTGCATGGCCCAAATTGATGGATCTAACAGCTCAGTGAATTACTGTTTTTAGGAAATAGACATATTATTGATTGATAAATCAATAAAGGCAAGCACTAGTGTCCTCTGCTTCACAGATGAGTCGAGGGCTAGTTCCTAAGTGGCTCACTTTAAAACCAGAAGGCCTGAATTTTAATCAGGCTTACCTTTGTTACTAAATTGAATGAGCCATGGCAAATGCCTGTAACTCTTTATGCCGTGGTTCCACCACAAGCCAAATTTGGACGATGATAGAATAATGTTGTCCCAGAATTAAATACATTGACAAAATAAAATGGAACTGACCATTCTGTTCAGGTTTGGACTGACTGTGTGGAACTCCACGTGCATTCAGCCCCATATTATAAACTAAGAGGGAAAACACTGGCTGATTCTGCTTTTAATATCTCAAGCATGTCTGTTATTGGTGCAACACAGTATTGTAAACTCGCAGTTCAAGGACCTCCCACTACCAGAATCTCCTAACTACCCCTTTAGCTGATCTTTACCGTAATAATTTAATGGAGGCAATTATTGACATGTTGACTTATCAGAGTAAGGTGCCCTTACCTTCATTTGAGATGTTTCTTTGAATAAAGTGTACACTTTCAACAAAACATTTCTTGCCAATAAACTAAAACCGTATATATATGGCGATTTGTTTAAGGATGAATCTGAACGCGACTTATTCCTTCCTTTCTGGTAGGATCATATTGCAACTTACCATAAATCTCTCCGGGGATAGGGAATTACCTGGTAGGTGGGCAGGATGTCTTCTAGAGGACCCGAAAAGATCCTTGATGAGCATGCAGGTACTTGCAGGAGAGGGCTGGTCAGGGGCAATGGGGCATTTTGCAAGGTACAGAGATTGACTAGGAGAGGGTATGATTTTTAAGACACCTTCCCCCAATTAACTTGATTGTAGGAAATGTTAAGGCTAAAACGCTTTTCATTTTGTTTACACAGAGCACTTTCTTTACCATGTAATAAAATGCGGTCCTAAAACTCAATTTTATTTGGAGAAAAGCACATTGTTTTTATTACCAAAATTATTCAGCATTTTGACCTGTGTGGGGAAGACCTACAGACCAATGCTGTGGGTGTGCTACTCATTTCCCTCTTTATAAAAAACTCTTTGCAATGGATTGCCTTTCCAGAGACTGGCAACACATCCCCTACAGTGCACACGGTTTGCCTGTACATCGAAGATGTATTGGTTTTTTTTAAAAAACATCTCAATGATAATTTGTCTAGGATGCTAGATATTGCTAAAGGTTTTTTTTAAATACAATTGAGTTATTTTTATAATAGGGTCACAGCAACATTGTTTATTCTGTGGATGTTAACATGGTTATGGGAGCTTTGTACTCCAACATCCCCTTTACATTCTCAAGTGCACTTATAAGGGAGAAGATGTACTCAAGCATAATTTAAATGCAGTGAGAAACATTTGTCAGCAATGTTGCATATAATTCCGTCTGTGATCCCGTTCTTTATGATGGGTACATTTTCTCTAAATGTGTCGCAAAGTGTCTCCAATGGTTAAGGATCTGTCAAATTATTTAATCGAATTAGACTTCGTTGTTGGCAGACACATTTGAAATTCTGCATAACTTTCCTCAATAAAACTAACATATGCAGCGAATTTCCTATATTACCTTTTAAATTATGATATCATTCTTTTTGGATACAGTCAGTTGTTCAAAGCCTATCATGACTCATACAGTACTACACATGCTTATAAGTAGGGCAACTACAATTATACAGTAGAAGATGCACAAATTATGTGGTAGTGTTAATAAATTACACAGCAAAAATTGTAAATTATGTAGCATGGTACTGCACATTATGTGGTAGTATTGCATCATTACTTTTTACACTTAACACTTTCCAGGCAAATATTTAATCTCATTACTACCAATGGAACAGCTACATACTTCACTCAGCATTTTACAAGGTGACCACCTCACTGTTGCAAACAGCCAGCCACAGTGATGAAGGAGTAGATTTTCCGCTTTCTGGATCCGCCCTAGAACCTCGAGTCGATGATACTTTTTCTCAGCATGAAAGTGTGGGGGGATCATTAGCTGGTCAATCATTTCAATTTCAATTCGCTATGACTCTTAAGAATGGCAGACTACCAAATAAGAATAGTCGATTTATTACAACAACAAAAAAACAACTGTATTTACAGACACCTTAAGTTGAGAGTGCAAATACATTGGAACTAATACAAAGCCAAATCTGCTGATGAAATTCAGGCAGTGCATCATGCACAGTGTAATTAGTTTGAGACTCAGGATACAAAAGATTAAGGAGAAATCGTCTAAGTTCCCCTGCATCGAGAGTTCGTTTTTCCAGGACAAGATCAGTTAAGGTGTCAGCGTGTGAAGCTTTCCTAAGAAGTATCCCCACATTAGTTGTGTCAAGCAGCATAAAGCTACTAAGACAGAGCTAGTTCTAAGATGCTCTCTCTCTTTAGGCAAGGCAGAAGTCCCGGGGCACCTTCCCTAGTTACCTAGGATCCTTTGCGAGTCACGCCATCCAATCAGGCCACTTCCTCATAGGTACTTTTCCAGTGGACAGCCATGTTCCCGAGCTTGGTGAGATGACCTTGATTCCCAGGCCCTCTCCGATGAGAAAGTACAACAGTTGTCTACTATGCGTATCAACACCCAATTTAGCCCATTCTCTCCTTGCCTAACTCCTAAAACAAAGACATTATTCTAGCTAACAAGGATGATTCTTCCACCTGCAACAAAAATTGTGAGAAAGTCCAACATGCACATGAAATTCAACTAATAAATGTAATGTGAGAGCTTATAGGGACAAATGCATTTCAGGCATACAGAATTCGGCTAACTTAAGAAAGATGGCACATAGGTGTTATGAGATTGAATATAAAATGAACACTCTTTACTGCATATTTGTAAGTTAACACGTTACATAAGCACATTGAATACATGAATAATTGTCCGCAGTATACACAAATTCTTCACTTTAATAATTTCTGCCAGTTACATCTAGTTTCTACATTGATTTCTTCACGCTTATATTGAAAAGTCCCTAATACACCCGATTCACGTTATTATAATTCACATTCTAATATCTCAGGTTAATACAACGAAAGGATATATGTGGGCGTGGACTACTCGTGATTATGAGGCACCCCAACAAATGAAAAATCTATTTCGGGCTACATCAGTGCAGCTACACCTATGGCAGCATTTAAAAAAAATTAAATCTTCAAATTATGCAGCAGATGAGGGAAAATTCACCAAATTCATACCTATGTAAAATAAAGACCAAGTCAACAGAATCATAATAAATCCATGGCCCTTGCTTAATAGTCAAGTGGCACTTACAAGCACATCGTTTTTTCGTAGATACATTGCTGTCTGTGAAATGCCTTATCCTTGTCATCTTTTTACTCATTTTCATCAATGGTGTGTTTAGATGCAGTCTGCAGATGTGGGCGAGGACAGAGTTCCACCCTGACCTGTCTTTTTTTGTTACAGAATTTTATATAGCGCGAACTTGACCCGAAGGTATTGGAGCGCTTTACACGAGCACCGGTTGCATTACATGAGGACACATTCATTTTTGTTAGGCACAGGGAGATTACGTAATTTGCCCAGAATCACAGGATGTTGCACGTCCTAGTTGAGACTCGAACCCGGTTCCCCGGATTTGAGGTCGAGCTCCCTAGCCATGAGGCCAACTCCTCTCTTTGATTGAATTGTCTTGTCCTACAGTCTTTGGCATGAGGATATGGGTGAGAGATTAAGTAAGTAGACCAGGCAGCCATGTGCTAGGCAATAAAAGGTATGCACGACTGGCAGTAGCCAGTGGTGTAAAACGTCTATGTGCAGTGCTATGCTGACTGAAGTGTGAGGCTGAGTGTTCACATTGAAGAAAGATGTGATCAAGGTGCAAAAATTCAAAGGCTCCTGTACTCGCAGAAAAAAATACAGTTATTTCACAGCTCACTAAATCAGTTGCTACTAAACAATCAGTTAATAAAGAGCTTTACATAGTAAATGTAAGTTAACACTTCGTGGCATCTCTGGGTGCAGTCCCCGAGGTGCAGTTGTGCAACGTTTCTGACTAGGTCTTATTTGCAGTACAAGACAATGGGGCATATTTACAAGGGGATATCACCTACAGAACCTCACTTTTATCTCCTTAGTTACAATGCGGTGTTAAGCCACTTAACTTGACTTAATGCCGCCTTGTAAATTAGGGCCCTTTTCATGCTTCACTTGCGTGAAAGGGGCATGCAGAGGGTGTTGCAGTGGGCGGTCCGTCACCACACCCATTGCTTTATGACACTGTCCCATATTTACAAGGATGGGGCAGCACCAAAAACTAAAGCCGGGTAAAACCTGGTCTTAGGATGTCGATGCAAGGAGAAATAATTAATTTCTCCTCTTATTTTGCTCTTTCTATGTTTTCTGCAATCTTCAGCATTAAAAGAAACAGCAAATCGCCTCAAGATTGCTTATGTGCAGGAAGGTGTTCCTTCCTGCACATGAACAATCATCCCTGCAACACAGGCACCGTGGCAACATGGAGCAACATGGAGCATGAGTGCCTGCGCTGGCACTGGGCAGCTTTTTTTGCGCTAGGGAAAATGCTGGGGTGCACTATATTTTTGAAAATATGAGGCATCCCAGCGTTTAAAAAATGTCAGAGCGCAGCGTTACCAATTTTAGCATAACACTGCGCTTTGACCTTTTTATTGTAAATATCCCCCTATGTGTGCTTTTCGATGGGTTTATGACTTCAGAGAAAAAGGCCAAGTTTACTTTAGGCTAGACTCCACTGGATAATGGCATTTATAGGTACTGAGTGAGACAGTCTTGTGTTCTTATGTGCAGTGCGGCATAATAGTTCTTGACGCTAAAGCTGGGGTCCACTTAGGCGTTTGACCAAGTCAATTCCTAAGGATCTTTTTTTGGTCAGGGTTACTATAGCACTATCCATCTGTCTGTTTCGTATTTCCAATGTCGATTTCACTTGTTGTAGCTTTTGCTCAGCAGACAGATGTGGTGCAGTTTTTTAATGCTGAGGGTCCTTGTTGATATAGCAGGCTAGATGAGGCAGTAGGGCTTGTTCTAAATTGATTTTAATTGGATTATGCATGCAAGGTTCACTGCTGCTCCTGTATTGAGACTGGGACTTTGTCATTTGAAATTTCAGGACATATATCACTGGTGTAGAGGTAAGAAGAAGCAAGCCAGTCCACTGGCGCTGGAAGTAGGAGTGCAGGGATGCTGCAGCATCCCAAAATAACCATGCCGGGTTTTGGAAGATGAATGAGCAATAAAGATGGCTTTATATTTTACTTGTAGCTTATCACGTTTGCTGTATGCCCAAAGACAGAGTTCAAATGACCGGTTATGTCTTCTGCCATATGAAAATCTTAGGAGCAAGGTGGATGGCAACTGTGTTGTTGCACATTTGTAACTGTGAGGAAAATTTGCAATGGCATTATGCTACCTGAGTGTCACTTTTAACGACGCTCCAGTTGCTTAATGCCGCCTTGTAAATACGGTCCCTTTTCACGCATCACTTTGCGTGAAAGAGGCATGCAATGGGTGTTGCTGTGGACATTTCCATGCACCACCCATTGATGCTGTCCCAGATTTACAATAATCTGTATATCTGAGGCAGTGCCCAAAACTATCGCCAGTGAAAACCGTGCAAAAGAGTTGCGCAACAAGGAGAAATACTTTTTTTATTCCTCGTTGTTTGTTCTTTCTATATGCGCTGCATTCTACAGCACACATAGAAGGAGCAAAACACCATAAATGATTGTTATTATGCAGGAAGGTGCCCCTTTCTGCAAAAAACAATCATGTATTAATGGTGACTTGCATTCTGCAGCACACATAGAAGTAGCAAATCACAAATATTGAATGAACGCAGGCACCCTTGCAAATTGCCATAAGAGCGCCTGCACTGGCACTAGGCAGCTATTTTCAGAGCCGGCGCAAGGGAAAACACAGGAGGGTGCTGTATTCTTGTGAATACAGTGCCTCCCTGTATTTTTTAAATGACGAGTGCAGCACTGCAAAATTGCTCGCAGCGCCGCGCTGCATCATTTCCTAGTAAATATACCCCTGTATTTCTCAGGAGTGCTACACACCAGGAATTATGCGCTCTATCCTACACTGGATATAGTTCTTCCAGGAGGACAAATTACTGATAGTGCATCTTTTTCCTTACTACTCATCGTGGTGCAAGCTAGCATATGAAGACCCAAGGCTTCTCCATTTCATCATTCCTCAATACTTGTATCCAAAATAAGGCACCCAGAAGGTCCTTATTAGCTGTGCTGCATGTCGTAAAAGGGAGAGAACAGAAATGCACCATATCTACTACGGTATGGTGTACTTCGGCTCTTTCCAAGTGCTGGTGCACTGTATCCAGCCGAGCGCAAACACAGGCATCCTTGCACCATAGTGCAAGGGGGCCTGTGTTACGTCTAGATTTGTTTGCCTTGGATGCCTTTCTGCACAAAAAACAATCCTTGGAGGCATATTCCTCTTTCTATGTGTGCTGCAGAATGCAGTCAATTGCAAAAACCACAGTTGATGGACAGAATGCAGAACAATGCCATACATTCACCCCAATACAGAGATCTGAGCCTAAATCCATGTTTTGTTGAACTCCACACCGCCCCAGTTCAGACATGGCTTATGCAAATCAGCCTTGACCCTGTGCCTCATGGGAACAGTCCAGCCCGAACTGCCAAGCCATGTCTTTCCTGGACCGGAATCAAGCATCCTAGGACCGGTTTCTGGCTATCAGCCGTCTTCAGCCAGGATAGCTTGACTCCAGTGGTGTAGAGAGCATAGGACTCAGGTATGAGCATACTCATCCCACTCGGGGTGACAAATGCAAAAACCACAGTTGATGGACAGAATGCAGAACAATGTCATACATTCACCCCGGTACAGAGATCTGGGTCTAAATCCATCGTTTCTTTTGCACTCCCACACCACCCCAGTTCAGACATGGCCATATGCAAATCAGCCTTGACCCTGTGCCTCATGGGAACAGTCCAGCCCGAACTGCCAAGCCATGTCTTGCAGAATGCAGTCAAGGCAGGGCAGTGACAACGCTTCCAAAGTTGTATGCTATTGTTGATAATTCTAGTAAAAGATTATTGAATCTAAAAAACCTGTTCGGAATAGCTTTAAGGTGATACTCATCATTTAGGAAATCGTGGCAGTTCGAAGATTCCTCAGAACTAACATTGGCACCATATATTACAGTATTAGTGAACTTAAAGTTGGGCAGTACTGCTTAATAGGTGGTACACTTCAGTAACAGTAACATCACACAAGATATCTGTCGGATTCAAGGATGTGCAGCAATACTAAAACTTGCAGCTATACCACAAAAAATAACACTGATCAAAAGCAGGATGCAAAGAAACGCACCTTCAACAAAATCAACATAAAGGAATTGGGGCCATAAATACTAGAGTTAAATTTACCGATTTCTACTGTGCGATTCTTAGGAACGCATTTTTGGAATCGGTAAATGAAATATACTATTACATACATGCTGAAATTAGTGACTTCTAAGGAATCGCTAATCTAAAATATGGAATTGCAAAATGTGATTTCTTCATTGGCAAATATTGCAATCGGCACACAGGCAAATACTGATAACATCATAATCAGGAAATACTTTGTTGCAATGCCAGTCTGCAGCACAGGAATTTGCTGAGAGCAGTGTCGGCCGGTAATTTTAGGAGGGAGGAGGCAGACGGGTAACACGCACACACACACATACACATACACACTCATAGCCATGTATTCCCATGCTCGCTCGAACACACACACAAACACATCCATTCACAACACTTGTTACCAAACATTCATACATACACGCATGCACCAAAAAGAAATCTAAAAAACGCACACCCTTACCCGCAGCTCTGCCACGTAGGTCCCAGAAGGCTTGGGACTGCTGCCTTCCCTGGTCAGCCAATCAGGGAAGGCAGCAGGTCCAACGTCATCACAGAGTGGAATGGGGTCAGTGAGGCTGCTGACCTTATCCCACTCTGTGATGAAATGTCACTGATGGACACTCGAACCTAAGCAGTTCATGGCTTAAAACTGAAGCACCCAGGTGCGAGGCAATCAGTGATGCTACCCCTTATCACTGAGGGAAGGCCTCAGGGACCTTTGCTGAGCTGAGGAGGTCACACCCGCAGGAGCTGTGACTTTCTCATCTCAGCAAGGTTCAGCTTAGGCAGCCAGGAGCCTGGCATTTAGCGCATGTCTTGCTACTGGCTGCCTGGCCTGAAATGAACAGTGTCTGTCAGGCTGACCTTTGTTCAGCCTGACAGACACTGTTCGTGAGGGTTAAAAGGTGGGGGGATGTGGCCACTCAGCCGTAATGTTACAGCCACGGCTGGCTGAGAGGACCTGTTTGTACTCACAGACATATTGATTTGTAGGGCAAAATTGGCATCTCATGAAGCAGAAACAGGAGTCGTCAAGCAAGCAGAAACAGAAGTTTGCAGATGCTGAGACATCCATCCTTGTTATAAATTGTTTAGCAAACACAGAGAGACCAAATATTTGGTAAATCCTCCTTAACTATGCCTGAAGCCACCACGAAGCATATTTGGAATTGAAACCAAGAAAGAATCAATGCTTTTTGAGTAACAACTCGTAGAGTCCCAGAAATACGCAAGCTCTGGTACCACCTTCTGTCATGTACGAAGGTGAAACTGGCCACAATGGAGGAGTTGGATTCGGCTGCTACTGGAAGGCATCCTTCCACCCAACCACTCCCATCAGCAATTGATGATGCATTGAAAGCACCTTCACTAAGAAGGCTGCATTTGGACTTACTGATATTGATACTTCAGAACCTCCTCAACAGCACCCAGGTTAGGTTTTTTTAATTCGTTTTTGAAAATGACACTAAAAATGTGTTATACTTTTAATATGTAAATCAATGTGATGCAAGCATATGTAGTTTGTATCAGGTTCATATAACAGCTCAACACATTAAGATTTGTTAAGGCCAAAATATTTTATTATGGGAGATGTAGTCCAACAACATTCTTATTGATTTTCGGAGCATTAATTTAGGCAAAAGTAAATATTGTGTCACTTTGAAATCACAAAACTAATATAGGTGATTGTTAAACATGTACACCATGATTCTGTGTAAATACACTAAAACATCGCCTGTTATTCTTCATTTCACATTGCATATGTATTAATTTCAATCCAAGCACCTTTTCTACACAGAAACAGAAAATAACTTAACAAGAGAATATGAGTCGCACAATGTTAAAGATGTAGATGATCATCAGACTAATGAGCATGATATGGTTCAAGCAAAGGGCATGACTCCAGAACTGAAGCAACTTCTCTTACAAGAGGAAAAATACCTAGAATTAGGAGAAATATTGGTACAACTAGACAGCATGGAACAAACTATTTGATTCAGAGACTTCGGAATCATAGAGATTCTTAACAATCCATCAACGAGTGATTTCAAAATAGAGATGGTAGAACTTGTGCAACACCATCTAGAACAGTATTTGTCTAAACTGAAAAATTAATATTAGGTGTACTCTGTTTCTGATGCCATAAGATTAATATGTACATGCAGTGAAGCTGCAGGATTAGAAGTGGATGTGTTGGCAAGTGACAATTAGAGGGCAAATGCCTGCAAAAAGAAAAAGACATTGAATTTATGTTTTGTAAACAAACAAAGAATGTTTATTTTCTAACATAAATGTTTAGTTTAAATAATTCGTGAAAAAAAATCTTCATTATGACTTATATTTCTAGTGCAAACATAGAATTTAAAATTACTTTTCTGCATTCTGAGTGTGACTATCTCGATATATATTGCATGGTTTCATTGAGATACACTTACCTTAGAAAATGTTTTTGGTAATGTAACTGTCCCTTCCACCTGCTACTCTGCAGGCATATTGGGATGTGTTCGGTGGTGGGTGAGATTCCTCTACATCAGATCTGACCTCATCCTCTGGCTGTATTGAAAGTCCTTTATGTGTTGCTATATTGTTCAGCTTTACACTCACTTCCACAATCCTGCATGCCACTGAAGGTCAATACTGAAAGGCTCTCCATCTCTTATGAAGGCAGTGTAACCTTGCCTTCAGTATCCCACATGTACGCACAATGACTGCAAGAAAGCAGAACCAGAAGTTTGCAGATACTGAAATATTCATCCTTGTTATGGATTGTGTACCAAGCACAGAACAACTGTTTGGTAAACCTTCCTTACCTGTGCCTGAAGCCACCAAGAAACATAATTGGATTTGAATCCAGAAAATCAATGCTGTTGGAGTAACAACTCACAGTAAGAAATATGGAAACCTGGTAAACCTTTGCTCATGTGCGAAGGAGAAGCTGCCACAAGGAGGAAGCAAAACTGCTGGCACCGGAGGGGGTCTTTCCCAGCCACCACCATCAGCAATAGATGAAACCATTACAACATGATCGTAACAGCAATCAATCCTGGTGCTTGTTTTGATGTATGGGTTCAAAATCTATATGTGTAGTGCATAAGCACTGTCACCTAACAAAAAAGAAAAATAGGATTAATAACACTCCAAATTTCCGTGTAAGTATGGCATATAAGGTTAAAATGTATAACTACCTAGAAGACAATCATCCCTAAAATGTCCTCTTGCACAATGGTTGTATAGGTAACAGTGGTGAGTGATACAGGAGTCTTGAGTGCAACTAGAACATTTAGCAACAAGGTCAGTAATTACAGAGCCAGCAATACATACTATCTAAATGTTCAAGGAGTGTTGGCTCTTCTGACTTCTATGCAACTATTTTGTGTCACAAGGATGTCATAGACATATGTCCCATCAACAAATCCTGTGACCTAATGGAAAACATCTAATTTTGTGTGCACCAAGTCCTCTTGTGAGTTTGGAAAATTATATAGTGATGAAGCAGCATTACATCTAAAAACATGTGAAAAAACATGAAAGAGTACTTTGTGAAACAAGTTCAGTGTGGCAACAACCCCTTAATAGCTTCCTGAGACTAAAAGGTGTAAACAGCAGAGAAGCTGAATGTAGGTCAGTGTAGGAACACTCCTGTGTGTGCCTACACAACACAGGGTCTAACTCAGCAATTAAATCTAAAATAACAGTGCTAATGAGACTATACTTGCCATGCATCTCCTCCTTAGCCTGCTGAAACAAAGTCATTGTCATTCTGAAATTGTACTCCTTTCTTAGCCTCCTTCTGTGGTGATGCGAAGCAAACCATCTCATCCTCCTTACCATAGCATACAGAGCAACCATTGTGGGGAAAAACAATGTTTTTGCCCCTTTTATTGTTTGCACCTGAATACCACCTCTCCAAATGGATGTTAATTTGATCGTGCAAAATCATGATTTTGTGACAAATCGCAATTAGCGAACCAATAGTACATATAATTTAAAGAATCACAGTTTGGAAATCATAAAAAGGTCATCACAAATCCACATCACCAACATTGCGAGTCCAAAAGATACAATTTGCATCACAGTTTGTTGGAAATGAATACTAAAACCTGTTTGATACATGCCAAACTTACCTTCAAACAGTCAGAAATCAATGTACGATGTATTTTCAAGTTGCAAAATGTTTGTGCATATGGCCCAAAATTGCATGAGTTAACATGCTATAGACATCCATATTACAATACCTGTCTCTGTCCATTTATACCTTTCAAATGTGCTTCATGTCCTGAATAACCAAGGCTGGTACTGGGGCACTGATGTCATTGATTTTTTTGTTAATTATTATTATTGTTAGACCTGCCAGCATCAAGGTGGTCCACCGCCAAAAATTGCCTTAATCCTCTAGTTTAGCTGTTCTTGCTTTTTTTGGTCTTAGGACTCTCTGCACTTTACCACTTCTAACCAGTGCTAAAGTGCATATGTACTCTCCTTAAAACTTGTTGGATTGGCCGATACCCAATTGGCACATTTATTGTACTTGTAATTCCCTAGCACTGTGGCACTAAACGTACCTGGGGCTTGTACATTAAATGCTACTAGTGGCCTGCAGCACTGATTGTGCCATCCACTAAAGTAGCTCTTTAAATATGTCTCAGGCCTGTCATTGCAGAGTCTGTGAGTGCAGTTTTCAACTGCCATTTCAACCTGGCAAAGTAAACCTTTTGCCGGGCCAAAACCTTCCTAGAGTAGGCCCTGGACAGCCCAGAAGGCAGGCTGCATGTATTTACAATGTTGGGCATGCACTTTTAAGTTCTACATGTCCTTGTAGTGATAACTTAAATTTGCTCTTCACTACTGCAAGGCTTGCCTCCCCCATAGGATAACACTGGACTATCATTACATTTAATAAATGATAAACTTTAGTTGGGAGCAGGTAGGAATTTTGAGTTTGGTGTCCAAAGAATTGTAATTTAAAACCCTCTTTATTGGTAAAGTCGGATTTTAAGTCACAAATCTGAAAATGCCACTCATAGCGTTATTTTCTTGTCCCAACCATTTGGTGTTTGCAGCATGTATCCTGTGTGACTTGACTAGGTATAGCTGGCAGTTGGTCTTTGTGTATTGCTCCCAGGCAGTAAAAAAGGGGGATAGGTGTTGGCATTTTGGACCATCTCTGACTCGAGGAGGGGTAGAGCTGTAACCTACCATACTTGTACATCACAAAGGCTCTGCCTAGCATGGTTTTGACATTAGTCTTTTGTGACCCCAGACATGTTGAGGCTGGGCCAGGACAGGGAGGCAGGAAATTCCAAACACCTCTGGATCTCTGAACTACTCAGAAGGACTGCTGTGCTGCTCTGAAAGAAGGGTTGCTACTCTGCTACCCCGCTGCCTGAATGAAAAAGACTGGCCCTGCATCTTGAACCCAGGACCACCAGAGTGACTCCAAGGGCTAGTTGGCTGGCCTCCTGATCAGATACTCATGGACAAAAAAGGCCACCTTGAACCCAACAAGTGGACTCTGTCTGCTGTGAGTCCTAAACCCAAGTGGTGTCACCCAAGTCCTGGGCCCTTGGAAATGTTCCTGAAGTTGCTCTGCAATCCAACTGTTGTCCTGTCGGCATAACCGATGCAGTGTGATGCATCTCCTCGCAGCACCGCTTTGCAACCACCACTGCGCAATGCATCCCTGATGCTTGTCATCGCATTGCAGCCCCGCAGCTTCTTTGGGACCGCCGCGGCGTGAAGCATCCTCAATGCCTGACTTTGCATCGCAAGCCCCTAGTCAATGGCCTCCTCAACGGTGATGCAGGACTCTGCATTGCAGCCTCACAGTGCCTCAGAAGCGCCACTGCATGATGCATCCTCTACATGGAATCTTGCAACACTCTGCAACTAGGATTTTAGGTACTTTTTTTCCATGGACCTAACTTGGTCCATGTCTCCGACCTGCACTCCATTGTGGTCAGTCTGAACTTGTAACTTTTTCCCAATTTGGCATGAACAGATAACCACAGTTGGCAATTTGTGCTTCTTGACAATATTTTCACTTAAATCCTTAAAATTGCATATCTCCATTTCTACTGATTGGATTCTTGTGCGTGGGAATTTTCTTGTGTCATATTTTCACTATGTTACTGTTTGCAGTGCTGCATAAATACTTTACACTTTGCCTCTAAATTAAGCCTGACTTGTTTAGTGCCAAGCTACTATAGGGTTAAGCACAGGTTAATTTGGGACTTTCTTGTGTTTCACCCTGACAGAAATTGTGGTTGTTTCTTGAGTAGCGTATCAACCTCCCTCAACCAGCTACCCAATTTCCTACAATTATTATTTTGGGGTATTAGGTGCAATTTACCACTAGGGAAGTTCTAAAATGTACTAATAAAAGGAGTAACACAACTGCAGAGTTATTTTATTTTACTGTGTATTGTACCCTAACAGACCTTCTAGCATTAAAGCAGGGGTGAAGTTGTATTACTTCATCCCACTCTGAAAGCAGTGATAGTATAAGAGCATAGGGATATTCTTAACAAAACTACAAGACTCTGCTTGTTGATATTAGGGTTACTTTCTTTATTATCCTCTAAGCTTGACATCACAGTTCGCCATTTATATTGTAATAGAGAGTTATGATATCAGGGACCCTTCAAAGCAAGAAGGAACTGCTGCCACACAATAGGCGGATCCCCTGCTCTCAAATAAAGTGGCCTGGTACATTACCTCACAGGCAGTTCACTTCACAAACACAAACAACGGTGTTAGTAAACACTGTGGGGCTTATTTACAAGACCCTTTCGCCACCTGTATGTCACTTTTTCCCATATTAAAAGTGACGCACAGGCGGCGCAAGAGTCTTGTAAATAAGCCCCTGTATCTTTCCTTCTAGCTTTAAGGCATCGATTGGCAGCAAAATTGAAGTATGGTAATAAAGTGAGGTAAATACCTTAAATGCATTCTTTCATTAAACCTGACTTAGGACATCCTTCCAGTTTACTCAGGCTAAATTGTTTTGTGTTTATTTTCACAGTGTGCAGAAAATACTCACTGAGAACCTGAACAGAAATAGCTGAGGTTGTGAATTACCCAGAAAGCGTCTCAGTGACAACACAAGGAATGCAGGAATGGCACGTTTTGCTTTCCGAGGAGCTTAATTGTTAAAGACACTTCATTTTCTCCTGTCACTATCTCTAGATCTGAGCGTTCTGCTCCGACTCTGAAAATTGCAGTCCTTTCCCGATTAAGTGCCTAATTGTGGTCAGTGCTTGTCAAAGTATTCCAGCAGTGAGTTTAAGTCCCACTTCAGACAAGCTGTTATCGACGTCTTTATCAAGCCTCACAATATCCTTGCCTCAGATGCTCTCTGAAGTATACTCTGTGGGCCCTGAGCACCTCCATCCTTCACTTTATGTGGAGTGGGGAACCGCATGACCTTACTCCTGGTGAAGGATGGACAGTGCTTGTTGAATGGGAGCATGCTGCCACATTTTTCTGTTTGGAAACCAAACTCCCTCTTCAATTTTTTGCTTTAAGTGGCTAAGCTGCACTTGAGGCCTTCACTAGTAAGGCGAATCATAACTGACAGCAACCCCTTCTGCACTTTTCGAATTACAACACAAAATAGCCTCTGGGAGACTAAGCAACAATGAATTACAGGCAGCTCCATATTTGTGCACCATGTATGATGACAGGAATACATGTTTAGCAACACTTTTAACCCAGTGTTTATACAGTTCAGGGAGATCCAGCCAGTTTCATCATAGGGATTTTGGGGGCGCTGGGCAAATCATACATTGCGTTCCCATGTTTGGGAAAATCTGTAAATTAAACCCTCATGATGCCAAAAATATTAAATTATATGTTAAAGTTTGTTGGAATATGTCTCACCTGTGAACCCACATGTCCAGAGGATGGAACTGGGTAGAGAGACAGAGTCAGAAGTAAAGGCAGGTAGACAAGTTTAGATAACAAAATTGAACAGACAGAGCTCAAATAGAGAAAAGATTCACATTCCCATGGTGGGCCTTGGAAGATGGAGGCCTGGGCAATTGCCCACTTTGCCATTCCTTCAAACGTCTCTGGCTCCAGGAACAAACCGCCTACATCACACCCGACTCTTGTGTCTTCTTCATCACAGTCCTTACCTCTGGGAGGAGTACTCGACCAGGAAATGAGGGGTTGGGGACAGTTAGTCAACAACCCACTCATATTTTTAAAGAACGAAACGTTTCCTGCAACAATGCTTCTTTGATATGTCTGGCGGGACACTGTGCCAGGGTCCATACCACAACAAAAATACTTTTGAAGCTTCTTTGTTGTTGTCCCTCTGTACACCAGCTCAGTATTAGATAGGCCAATAGGCGTGTTAAAAGTTCCAGGGCAGACGTTGAATCTTAATGCGGTGGGGGGGCCTGTGATGTGGCATCTCTTCGATAAAGATGATAGAGCTCGCAGGTCACCCGACTAACCAGATAAGCACACTTGGGCCCATAAAATATTGTCATTACACTTTAATCAGGTAACCTACACACTACTATCAGCAATTCAGTTCCTTTCTGTTTATTCCCGTGTACCTGACTTACCAATCCTCCTCACAGGTACCTAAGATCACAATGGATCAAGGAGCTAGCTGTGGAAGAAGTAGACAACACAATACAATATACAATTTCAATAATGTTTGTACTCTTTATAATAACCACAGACTCAGGAAGTTTTGAAAACCTTTATCTAATCATCATCATCGTCATATGCCATGAGCCAAAGATTGACACAGATCAAACTGTCTATAACTAGAATTAGAAATATCGTATAGCTATGAACGAGGGTAAGAATCATTTAGAAATCGAAAAATAAAGGGAAGGAGAAAAATAAGGAACACGCTATTTTAGATCAACAGACTTTCACAACTCTCCTAAGGGGGGGTAAAGAAAGGGAACATGCTAAATCAAAGTAGACTTTTGAAATTTACTAACGGTTCAAAGAAAACAATACTTATGCAATTTGATTTATCCAGATGTGCTTATTTTCTAAAGGGACTGTAAGAATGAAAACAAGCTATATATGCAAACTATTTAGTATTTGACTAAAGGTAGGTAGAAAAGTGGAACATGCTATTAGACAATAATGCATGAAAATCTCATTTATAGAAAAACAGAAGAGAAGAGGGACGTATGCAATTATGTTTTATTCGAGACGTTAGGAAGGAAGTGTAGAAAAATGAACACCCACACAGATTTATATTTACCTAGGATAGATTGAAGACTAACCCTGGCCACGGGTCAGTTTGGAGAGACGGGAAAGGACCCTCAAGGACTTAGTTTTCCAGTAGGCGAGCAAGTACAGCTCATGGACAGTCAGGACAGGATAAACCCAGGATTGCATCAGGACTGGGTTCACAAAAGGGTACGACCAACACCCGCAGCTTCGGTTGCAACGCCTGCGCTACTCCCTCTCTGCAAGAAATCTGCCAATAACCCCGATTGGGTTCTCGAATCTCTCAGCAAAGTGCTTCACTAGCACTTAAGGTTCCCCAAAACCCCGACTGGGTCTGTGGGAAAATACGGACAGAGTGCTCCGCAGCTCTCTGTATCAGTCACCTATAGAGTGCGTTGGGTAAATGACAGGTCAGCTATTCGGACAAGTCGGACAATTTCTCTAGCTAAACCTAGGCTAGTTATACTGTTTTCGGGTCAGTGTACCACCCCCCAATGTTGCAAGTGTAAGGATCCCCAAGTTCTAATTGGACAAAGGAGGAGGTTAAGTCATCACACTACCTAAATTTTAGACTTTTCCAGGCTAAATATTCAATTTTCGTACCCACCCCTTACATTCTAGTTTCCCATGGCATATGTTTTACAGAGGACAACGGGGAATACAGCAGTTTATTACAAATGTTCAGCTTCGTCCTGCTGGGTTACAGGTCGGTTCCCAGGAGCATCTTGGGCGAGGCTGCCATCTGGCTGAGTTCCACTGCTGCAAGGTTCTTTTCCTCCATCACGTGACTGGTACCATATGAGCTTCCAAAATGGTGTAGTAAGCACCTCCCAGGCCCAAAGAATACGATACATGAAAAGCAAGCATAAACAATTTAGAAACACAGAATAAAAGATTACACTGTATACCATGAAATGGCTGTACTATATCCCTTACTTTATAATAACTATTGCATTAGGGTAAGTGCAGAACAAACAGGCTTTGCAAAAGTGGCAATGCAAGCTCAGAGCAAGTGAGAACATAAAGCAGCCATCTTAAGTGCATTGCGCATGAGCAACAAATTCCCACCAGAACTGCGAGTATGTCACATCACATGGGTATGACCGACACATGCGCAGACTAGATTCCCGCATAGCAGCAGCCATTTTAGAGGCAAGCGTATTAGGTTTAGTAAACACATAAGCAAGCTTCACTGGGACACCCCGTGTAGTGTAAAATGTGCAATATTAGTAAGACAAACAGATTGATTACAAAGTTAGAGTTACTCGAGGTTCATGAATACAAGCAAGTCGCTAGATGTGCGAAACCTTGCTCCATCAAAGAGACAACAGAAATTAGTTTTTAAGGGGGCGTGGTTTGGACGCCGCGGAAAATGGCGGCTTAGGACTTCTCCTCCTCCCGTGGCGGACAGTTCCTGATGTTCCTATAATGCTAATACGGGTGCATTTCAGAACGAAGTGACGGATTTTAAGATCGGAAGGCAAGGGCTACAAGCTGCTGTACTTTTGAGCGAATTCTGAGGTCCCTTAACAGAGATCTCAGCGTTCTGACAACCCGGGGCACGGAACACAGAGACAGTAATGGCGGTGCTCATGAGGCAACTGAACTCGGCGGACGGCAGAGAATAAAATCGAAACGTGACTTTCCACACAACAGTAAGCGCATATTGGTGCATATTGGCCAGGCTTACTCTCCTACTGCCCACTGCCGACACTAAGGCTTAACACTAAGGCTCAGCACCGGCGCGTTTCAGTCAGTCAGAAATCAGCGCGCTCACGCTAGATTACGTTCGCGTAAAAGCAGCTGCAGTATGAAGGAAGTCTGAAGGAAGAGGCTCCGAATCCTGTGCTATACACATAACGGGATCTGCTTCCATGTAGCTTTCGCGCAGCCACTCAAAGCCTGTTAAAAACACGGCCCGATCACCCCAAGCACCAGGGACGCGCAGTAATTTCTGTCAGGCACCCTCATGTGAAATTGACAAGACAAAATTAAGGGCACGCTGGCACTGATAGCACTATGACTCCAACAGGACAGTTATTTCAGAAATGCTGGATCAAGAATATATTAGTAATATATTAGTAAATATATTAGTAAATATAGCTAATGAAGGCGAGTGCACTGTACCATGAGACCACATTGCTAAAAGGCATATGAGCGATGATTTAGTGGAAGTACAAGGTGGCATCAGAAGGCATCAAAGCTTTAATGGCATTAGCGAACTATCAGCAAGGGCAACACAAGGAAATGTACAACTTGCACCAATGCCCAATATGATGTGATCATTGAAAGCTTTGGAGGCATTTTAGTCATTTGAGGCTGCAACGTGAACGTAATATAAGGAAACAAACGACGGTGTTTTACTTGAAAATGCGAGGGGACGACAGAGGCACATAGATGACAAGACTGGTCGGATTGGCATGTCGGTCTTATAGGTGGCGCATGCAGAGTAATTGGTGCGAATATTGAGGCGAATACTGAGGCAAGAGCGGATGAAATAATCACATACACTGACAGATGTAGTATCACTTATACTGCAACCGCCAACAAAGATAAGATGGAAACAAGCTGGAAACAGTCTGAGCTCACCATCACAACACCTGAAACCCGATCAACTGCCAATGTCATAGCCTTGATTCCCAGTCGAGACAGCATACAGCAGTGCGCCTAATCCTATCGACACCCGTCAATATATAGCCATGCCCTCTAGTGCCGCACAAGTGTCAGTTGAATAACCACCTACCCAATACCGACGACTCCAGGCAAACGCCCTTGGCATCATGGGTGAGAAAGTAGAGAAAAACCTTAAGAGACTCAAGGCAGAACCGCCAACGCCGGTCTCGCCTGTCAAAGGCAAGAAAGAAATCAACGAAACGCTGGATATGATTCTGAATAAACTGGCGGAATTGCCTGACGTGCCAAAGTCCACAAAGGAGGAAATTACGGCCATAAGACAAGATATCCGTGACACCAACTCTAGACTAACTGAGATGGAAACAAGGATAAGTCAGTTGGAGGACTCTGTGAAGAACGTCTGCAGGACCCTCAAACATCTCACCGTGTCCTCAGATCACATGTCAAGGAGACTGTCGGAATTGGAAGTCCGACACCGTAGAGGAAACCTGCGCATCTTTGGAATACCGGAAGGCTCAGAGGAATCACATGGATCTTGTGTATCATTCTTAGAAACATGGTTTGCGGCAGCTACTAACCTCAAATTTCATCAACCACTCGAATTCGACAGGGCCCACAAGGTCACCGGCAGAATAACTCCGAACCAAAAAGGTCCTATGCCGATCATCTGTAAACCCTTGAGTTTTCAACATGTACAACAAATTCTGGCTTTTGTACGGAAAAATAATCACATCCTATGGAAGTCAAGTAAGGTGTACATATCACAGGACTTCAGGAAGGAAACAGTGGATTTCAGAAAGGCCTTCCTTGCACTTAGACCAAGGTTACGCACAATGGGTTACCAGTTTGGTTTTGTTGGCCCTGCAAAATTCCGAGTAGTCATCAGAGACTCTCCTCAGATATTCTTCGATCCATTGAAGCTAAAGAGACTCCTGGATGGCCCAGAGGAAACCAACATGGACACGACGACGGCCTCCACATCTGCAAATTCATAGTATCCTTACGGAGATATTGTCTTATGGTTTACAGCTTAATATCTAGGCTTCTTTTCCAGGTCTCACATTCCAGAGCGGCCATGAGAGATCCTTTATAATTTATATATATATAAGGGAAGCTTATAAAGCGCTTGGTTACGCTAGGAAGCGTGTCCCCGCGCTACAACTGAAAAACTCAGAGCAGTAGTAAGGAGTGAGCCCAATTATTTTGAAAATAGGTGTGTTTTTGAGTTCTTCCGGAAGCTAGATTCAGATGGGTCTAGGCGGAGATTAAGAGGCAGGGCGTTCCAGCTCTTCGCTACCAAATGGCGAAAAGAGCGTCCACCCATGCGGGCCCTTTTAACCCTAGGGACCTTAAGTAGGCCTCCGTGTGAGGAGCGCAGAGCGCGTGATGGTACATATTTGGTAACTAGGTTCTGAAGTGGTGTTGGCGCTTTCCTAGCAAGAATACGGTGACAGGTACAGAGGGCTTTAAATTCCACTCTGCTTCTCACTGGCAACCAATGGAGGGTCTGAAGGGCAGCTTTGGAATCCGATCTTTTTGGGGTTTTTAAGATGAGGCGGGCTGCCGCATTCTGTAGTACCTGGAGGCGGTTTATTTCCTTGCAGGTGGCTCCCAGGTACAGTAGGTTGCCGTAGTCTAGGCGTGATGTCACGAGGGCATGTACCAGCGTTCTCCGGGCGAACATAGGAAGGAGAACAAGGACCTTCCGTAGGGTTTTTAAAACGCTGAAACAGACACCCGCCACTCGGTCTAGTTGGGGTCCAAAAGACAGGTCAGCATCGAGCCATACACCAAGGTTTTTGACTTCCTGACAGGGCATAGGAGCCTCACCTAGGCATGGTGGCCACCATGCCGATGACCAAACAGATGGGTTCCCCCCCACCACGAGCACCTCGGTCTTGTTGCCGTTTAGTTTAAGGCAGTTGGTGGACATCCAGGTTGCAAGATCTTGCATGCAGGCCCTGAAACTGTCCATAGCAAGTCCAGGTGCACGTGAGAGGGAGATAACCAGCTGCGTGTCATCGGCGTATGACACAATGTTCAATCTATGACCCATGGCAATCGGAGCCACTGGAGAGACATAAAGATTAAACAAGGTTGGGCTCAGGGATGATCCCTGGGGAACGCCCTGTCCCAACCCTATGTCTATAGAGTAGTAATCACCCTGGCGGACTTGAAAGCTTCTCCCAGTCAGGAAGGATTGGATCCATTGGAGTGCAGCTTCAGATATTCCTCCGTTATTCAGACACTGTAGCAAGTTGGCGTGAGCTACAGTGTCGAATGCTGCACTCAGGTCCAATAGGATGAGGGCCATGGTGTGACCCTCATCCGCCCCCTGACGTAGGGTCTCCACCGCTGTTAGGAGCGCAGACTCCGTTGAATGGCGGGGACGGAAGCCGAATTGAGTATCGTGTAATAAGGCAGCCTTTTCCACGAAGTCCATCAATTGCAAATTGACCGTTTTTTCGGCTACTTTGGCCAGGTAGGGTAGGAGTGAAATTGGACGGAGGTTCTCTAGTTTGTCAAAACTGATAGTTGGTTTCTTCCTTAGGGGTAGAACCACCGCCTTTTTCCAATCTTTAGGTACTGTCTTGGTGTTAAAAGACACGTCTAATAGATGTCTGATGTAAGGTTCCAATACCACCAGACTATCTGCCAGACGTTTAGGTGTGGTAGGGTCCCTTGGAGAACCCGACCTCACAGATCTACAGATTTTTAGGAGATCTTCTGGAGGCGGGGTAACAAAGTTGGTCAGTCTGAGTTTGTCTCCCCATTCCCTTGGGCTTTCGACAAATTCTGTCCCAGTTATAGGCTGTGTTGGAAATGCCGAGTAGATTTTGGCTATTTTTTCTGCAAAAAAGTCTGCGATTTTATCGCACGATTCGGGTGAACAGTCGTCTGGGACAGTGGCTGGTTTTCCGCGCTCGAAAGAGTTTTGTAGAGCGAAAACAGCTCCTTCACTGAATTACCAGCTTCATTGATTCTGGACGTATAATATGCTGTTTAGGACTTTCAAATTAGGCCATGGTAAAGTCGCATCTCAGTCAAGTAGGCGATTCTGGTTTCTTTGGAGAAAGTTCTGCGCCATTCTCTTTAGGTTCTCTTCAGTGCGGTTTTCAAGACTCTTAATTCATCATTGAACCATGGGGCAGTTATTTAAACACAGCCCCCAGATTTGGCTTTTAGAAGAGGAGCTGTGCAATCCAGTGCCTCATTGATGCATTTGTAAATGTAAATGTAAATGTATTGGCATTTATATAGCGCACTACTTACCCGTAGGGTCCCAAGGCGCTTTGACCGCTGCGAAACCCTTCCTGGCTTCCCTGAGAGATGGTCCCTTAATGGGTATCTCCAGGGTGAGACCAGGCATCCCCGGCGGTCTGGTGGGGCCGTTAGTGAAGATGAGGCAAGCTAATGCCCAGAGTTGCCGAGTGTGATCGCTGATCAGAGTGGGCACCGAGGCGAGAGAATTATCGAGTCCGCTGACCCTGGTCCAGAAACCTGCCGCGCCGGGAATCGAACCCTGGTCCCGGGCCGTCCTCTGCTCTCGGGTCTGCTGCCTCTAACCAGTGAGCCACACTACTTTGCAAAGATTAGTATTGGCCGTGTCAGCGTCATCCCCCCCAGGGCTCCCCCCTTTAGTCAGCGCCTCGCAGAATTTGAGCTGGGAGAAAGTAGCCCATTTCCGCCTGAGGTGATACAATGCTGTTGGCTGCGGGGGTCTACTTCCAGGAATTCGTATAGTAAAAGGGACTAAATAATGATCCGACCAGGGGCTGGGTATAGGGGTCATGGCTTCAACTTCCCCCCAATTGACAAATATGGGATCCAGCAGGTGACCCAACTGATGAGTTGGACCGCTAACAATTTGATTCAGTTGGAGGGCTCCTAATGCCTGACTGAAATTCTTACTAACGCTGTCTAAGGGGTTATTAAGATGTAAATTAAGGTCTCCAAGTACCAAAAACCTGTCTTTGCATAGTGCGGTCTCCATGATGCCTTCAACCAGACTCTCCTCAAACTTGGCTATGGGGCCTAGGGGCTATAGATTAGCATGCCCTTTAGCGTGTAGCTATTGTTCACTTTAATAGTGAAGCTCCCTGCCTCACTGTCCAAGATGGGAGAGCTGTCTAGTTGGCATCGCAAGTTTTACCGGACTACAATTGCAATGCCCCCTCCTCTGCCTATGGGTCTGTCCTGTCTATGTATTGTGTATCCTACTGGAAGTGCCTCAAGGGCATCAGATGTAGAATCATTATCTAACCATGTCTCTGTTAGAAACACAAGATCCCACTGTTTCTCAGTGAGTAGATCATATAGGTCTAACATGTTTCCTTAACGATCGTACATTAAGCAGTGCGCAGTGCATGATGTAGTCCGTACTGGTCGTAATCTTACCAAAGTTATAGGAGAAGTGACAGTGTTCGCAGCCTATGTTGTTTTCCACTCGTAAATTATGCTTGCAGGACTCATCGATATTGCAGCGTAAGGTAAGTAATTCCTGCTTGCTCCACCGTATGTGGTCATCCCGAGGGGCATGGGGTATGGCCCTGGACTGCGTACGATCGCGGACGGGCGCAGACAGGCTTGACTTAGGCGCGACTTCGGCGCGATTAGGGCGTGCCCGCTGCGCTCGCCCGCTGCGCGTCCGGGAAGGGCACATTGATAAGGAGGCGGAGGGCGTGGCCTCTAAAGTGGGCGTGGCTTGAGGGTCGAGCGCGCGATGGCGGCAGCGCGGTTCCCCACCTGCAACAGCGCTAGAATACGCTGTGCTAGTGCTTCTCCAGCTGCAACCAGGTCAGAAAGGTGCTCAAAGTGGGTGCAAGGTGCTTTAAAATACACGAAGTACAAATAACACAGTTTTAAAAATATCGAGCAGATTCTCCCGGCTTTCCGCCTCAGGAGTGCTTCAGGTTGTTAGGCGTGCTAGTGAGTCAGCGCGACTATATAGGTCAGGGGAAGTGGGCGTGGCCTCAAAGTGGGCATGGCTTGAGGGTCGAGCGCGCGATGGGGGCAGCGCGGTTCCCCACCTGCAACAGCTCTAGAATCCGCTGTGCTAGTGCTTCTACAGCTGCAACCAGGTCAGAAAGGTGCTCAATTAAATATTTGAGACACCTATTATACTCACCTCACCTCACTAATTAACGTGATAGTCACTGTAACTATTTCTATACGTGGACACATTCATATGTTCCTCTCAATGGGGTCTCTTTGCTCACAGGATGTCTCACCTTATATAGTTAGTTATGTTCCGCTAGATTCTAATGTTGGACACGAGTACCCTCTCTTATAAGAATTGTTAGTATTATAGCCCGCAGCAACTCTCTCCCCCGTCACGCTGGGGTCGTAATACTGTTTGTCTTTTAACTAGAATTCACCAGTTGATCTGGGCTTATGGTTACACTGATTTAGGCACCTATAAGATTTGTAGATTAGTCAAGTTCAGGTTCAAACTTTACAATGACTTTTGTTTAAGCCACGGGAGGGACGCAGTTTTTCCCTCGTCACCATCCCTGCAAGATTCAGAAAGGGTGGGGTGGGTGGGTTGGGGAAGGGTGGGGAAGGTGGCAATGGGGGGGGAGAGGGGGGATGGGAAGGGTGTTTGATTGGGGTTTTGTTTAATTTGTACGTTGCTATTATTTGCTGTCTAGTCTGGTTGGCCACTTTACTTACCATCGACTTAAATGTCGTCATCAAAGAAACACAAGAGAGATTCTGCGCAGAACTGTGTACAATAACACCACTATGTGGGGTTGAAATTCCTTATTCACGTATATCCACGTATGGTGATCGCAACTGGGTACAACATGTGACATATGGAGGGAGGATATGTGTGCTTCATAGATGTCCTAAAACCCTTAGCTTCACCTACACAGGGAAGAAGCTGATGCTTTACCAAGAGACACAACTATAACACAACATGATTCGTTAATAATATCAGATGGCGCACTCCACAATTAGTACACCACTTGGTATATCCAGAATAAACAAATTGAAAATACTGTCCCTAAACGTAAAGAGCCTGAATCAGCCGATCAAGAGACAAAAGATACTGGACTATCTGCGTAGACAGAAGGGAGACATTGTTCTCATTCAAGAAACTAAGATTGACGCGAAGCAGTTCAATACACTAAGGAACAAACACTACTCCGAGGTGGTAGGGTCTGAGGCTGTGGGCAAAAAAAGGGAGTTCTAACATTGATAGCGAAGAAATCAAATGTTTAAATGCTTTCATTTACAGCTGATAATAAAGGGAGATGGGTTACAGCTAGGCTGATCAAAGATAACACAGAATTCTATGTCACAAATGTCTATGCCCCAAATACCAGCGACCTAAGCTTCTGGTCAGAACTAGCTAAACAAATTGAAACCCTCCCTGATTCAGCTGTGCATGTTCTGGCTGGCGATTTTAATCTCCCTATGTACCCTACCCTTGATAGAGACTCCAAGTGTGTGTTCTGACCCCATAAATCACATAGAGCTTTTACTAACCTGTGTACCCGCTTCCACTTAGTGGATTCGTGGAGACTGCAGAATCCCACAGGAAGGGAGTATACATTCTATTCCTCTCCTTATTCACGTATTGACTATCTCCTCATCACACAGAATGGCATCCCAAGAATAGAAGATACAACAATAGAGCCTAGGGTTATATCTGATCATTCTTGCATCTCACTATCCATCACCAATGTGAAACCTTCGACCCGACAATCGGTATGGCGGTTAAACGAAGAGATACTAGAGAAGGAGCAGCACCAGACTACCATCCAGTCTGCTATTAAGTCATACCTGGAACTTAATAAAAAGGAGGACACCTCTGAACTCATTCGCTGGGAAGCCCTAAAAAGCACTATTAGGGGGGTTTGCATCAAGATTAGGTCAGCAATGAATAAAGACTATAACAAAGCACTAGAAACCTTTGAAAGTGAGATATCGATCTTAGAGAACAAACATCAGACAGATCGGGACGTTACAACGCTGAATAAATTGGCTAACAAGAAGTATGAATATAACAAAATCATAAGTAAAAGAGCCGGGGCATGGCTAGATAGGAGAAGAAGGTTTAAATTGTGTGAATCAAACAAAGCAGGCAAGAGCTTGGCTGGGTACCTGAAATTTAAAGTACAGAAGAACACAATTAATTCCATCAAAGACAATACCGGGGCGGTTCACTCGGAGCCAGAGAAGATTGCTGAGGTTGGACGCTGGGCAAACGGCGGCGCTGATATTATTAGATCTCAGCGCCGCCTTTGACACGGTATCTCACAGCATCCTCCTGCATCGGCTTGAGGAGATTGGTGTCGGTGGTCAGGCGCTGCAATGGTTCCGCTCCTTCCTTGACAATCATTCCTTCTGTGTTGCCATCCCTCCCTTCAGGTCCAATTTCCAGCCTCTGGCCATGGGGGTTCCGCAGGGGTCCTCGCTGAGCCCCACGTTGTTTAATCTTTACGTGAGACCGCTGGCTGATGTCGCCAGGCAGTGGGGCCTAACTTTGGTCTCATATGCCGACGACACACAGCTGGCGGTTACTCTCAGCGGGAACGCGGAACAGGATGCCCCCAGGTTCCAGGATGGACTGAAGGCGGTGGCTAGCTGGTTGACGGGAAACTGTCTCCAGCTCAATGCCACTAAAACGGAGGTAATGGTTGTCGGAAGGGGAGTGGAGTTGTGGGGTGACCAATGGTGGCCACCAGAGTTGGGACCTACCCCGACCCCGGTGTCGGAGTTGAAAAATCTGGGGGTCTGGCTGGACGCTGGCCTCTCTTTTGTGGGACACACCAAAATAACAGCAGCCTGTTGCTTCTTCCTATTGAGAGGTTTAAGACCTGTGCTCAAATTTTTTGATGCACCAACCAGACAGCTGGTAATCCAGGCTACTATCATCTCTCGCCTGGATTACGCTAGCTCTCTTCTGGTCGGGGCTAACTAGGCCGAGCTTACTCGTCTGCAACGGGTTCAAAATGCGGCGGCCAGAGCGATTGTTGGCCTGCCCAGATTTTGCCCGGTGGCGAGTATTCTTCGCTCCCTACACTGGCTCCCAGTGAGGAAGCGTATTCTCTTTAAGGTCCTTTGTTTGACCTTTAAGATCTTGAGAGGTATAGGCCCGACATTCTGTCCAGCTGTATCTCCTTCTATGTTCCTGCACGCGCCCTCCGCTCTCAAGGTCAGGCTTTTGCTGTAGTCCCAAGATTTAGGCTCAGCCGGATGGGAGGTCGCTCCTTCAGCGTAAAAGCTGCACTTGCCTGGAATTCTCTTCTGGTTGATATCCGGTTGCTGGAGGACCTCATGACCTTCCGGAAAGCAATAAAAACGTATCTGTTTTAACTGTTCCTTTTAGTCTTCTTTTTCCTGTTGTGTTATGTTCTCCTTGTCTATGCGCCAGGACGCTCCTTGGCTGGAGTAGCTGTGCGCACAATAAAAAACTTTAACATAACATAACATAACGTATTCAAAGATTTTTATGAGACTTTGTATGCCAAATATAAAACGGTAGAAGAGGCTAGAATTCAAGATTATTTAAATGAATGCGATCTTCCAACAATTTCCCCTGAGGAATAATCGAACCTTAATACGCCAATCGAGACCATTGAAATAGAGAAAGCAATTAAATCACTAAAGTGTGGGAAGGCCCCTGGCCCTGATGGATTTTCAGCTGGATTGTATAAATCTATAAATGGTTGTATCGGAGAAGGCAGGAGAGGCCATACCTGCTCTTATGTCAACTATCAATGAGTTCTCGAGGGTCTCAGGATATAAATTGAATAAAGATAAAACGGAGGTCAAATTAATAAACAATATGGGTGGCAAAGACATCATTGGTGACTCCGGACTAACTCAGCAGCCACACTGCATCAAATACCTAGGGCTAGACTTTGATAAGGACTTAATCTCCACGTTAAAAATCAACGAAAATATACTTCTAAAAAAGATCTCCACATTGCTGAACGGATGGTCACCCAAGTATCTTTCCTGGTGGGGTAGGGCGGAAACCCTCAAAATGATGGTGACACCGTTGATAAACTACTTGGCTAGTGTGTTACCTATGACATTCACTGAAGACTTCTTGAACAAAGTTGATAAACTGTTTGGTGCTTTCCTCTGGCAGGAGAAGAAAGCCAGGATATCAATGAAAAAGCTACAACTAGCTAAAGAAAAAGGCGGCCTGGGTCTCCCCAACTTTAGAAATTACCGGACAGCGTTCCTTTGCAAACAAGGGGCACAATGGCTTGCTGCGACCCCAACTATACCCCATTATGGATAGTCATTGAGAAATCTCTCATTGATAACTCCCCACTACTGGCCCTGCTCACCATGGACCTCTCCCACTTAAACCACTCTAAATACATTATGATGAACAACAGGCGCGCTCTCTTAAGACTTGACCAGGCCCACAAATCCAGCTTGAAAATTAGAAAATCGACAATGATGGCCCTATGGCGGAACCCTTCCTTTAAACTGGAAGGCAAACCCCTCTACTGGGAATCTTGGTCCGTGAAGGGCATTAACCTGGTGAGCGACCTCTTTGAAGAGGCACAACCCCTATCGTTCGCCTCACTCCAAGCTTTACATAACTTAACACCCCTAGACTTCTATGACTTCCTGAAGCTGAAAGTCATTATCTCGACACGCCACCTCGCACCGCAAACACCCTGGCTTCTGACCCAAATACCACGTCTCCTGGCAGACGGTCACTTCGTCTCTAGAGTGTAAAAGCTGCTCCTCCCTCTGCCTAGGAAGTCACATAGACCAAATGAAGTCAAATGGGAAGCAGAACCCAACTCTACAGGCATTACGCTCGACTGGGACATAATTCACAGCACTGCCCTCTCTACTAAAGTATCCCCAATCCTCTCCCAGACCAAATACATGTTGCTAAATAGGACATTATGGACACCGGATAGACTTTTTAAACCCCACTTGAGAGATAGTCCCACTTGCTGGAATTGCCACTCAGAAGTAGGCGACCTAGCCCATATGCTTTTTAACTGCCCCTCTCTACAAACATACTGGGTGGAAATTTTTGACTGCATTGACCATGTATTCAGGTTAAAACCTAAGAGGGAATTTATATATGTCATACTGGGAGCTCTTGATCCGAATCTACCGAAAGCACAAGATCGCCAGCTACTGGACTTGATGATCTCATTGGCATGTAAGGTAGTCCTGTGTAAATGGAAAAATGCATCAGAGGTATGTTTTAAAATCTGGCAGGACTGGTTATCCTTTCTGAGGGGAGCCAATAATCCAGCGCTGCACTCCTCCCCTTGGCGCTCCTCCAACAAAAGACTGTGGAATTCTCTCGATGCGTCTTCATTTAACTTTGATCCCCGTGACTTATTACTGTATTCTTGCAATGCGTTCTATGTTGGGGTATCTTATGTACCACGCCTTGATTCACTGTAAGTGTAGATAACCTGAATGTAGACCCACTCTATATGTGTCTCGACTTAATCCTACGGATCTCTCATACCTGACCTAACTGACGGCAGCTTATATTTATTTATTTGTATGTACTGTACATTTATTTATTTATGTTATGTGGTTTATTTACTTATATTTTCTTGTTTACTTGCATGTAGCTATGACTCCAACAATATCAGATGAAAGTATTTTAGCTTTATTTCAGTTTTTGTTTGACAGCACACATGATTCAATTTCTGTAATTGTCGATTCATTGTCTTTTCATTTATTTTCCTTCAATAAAAATGATTTGAAATAAAAAAAAGAAATGAGTTTTTAGGTTTGGTTTGAAAGTGCAGTTGCCTACAGGACATTGTGTTACCAGTTCTTTCAAGAATGCGTAGATTTGGCTTTTTAATGTCTTACCTCATGCTAATGGCTATTTGGTGTATCACTCCGATTTCCAGAAAGTGCTTCATTTTGAATGCGTAAGGACTATTTTAAATCTGGAACGTATACGCAAGTTTCGCGCTATTTGTCACATTCACTTCTTGAGCTCCTGCATGCATTCTCTAGTGATAGCAATCCATTTTTCCCGTTTTTTTCCAGAATTGGCAGAGCCAATAGGGCAGGCTTTATTGTGATTAAATAACAACTATCCATGTAGCACATGTAAACAGCATTTGTGAATGCCTTTGTTTACATGTATTGGTGCATAAAACCAGACATGTTGGCTTTGCCAAACCTTGTTTTTTCAAATGCTTTCTATATGCAACCTTCTCGGTGTTTACTTTTTTCCATATGGGTCATCGGAACTGTTCGTTTCTCGCTCCCAGTGCAACACCACAACTGAACATGTTTTAAGTTTATGTTATTTTTTTTTGTTGGAAATCACAATTTCAAAATGAAACCTGGGAATCGAATGTAATTGCTAACTAATAAAGGTGGCAAGTAACATGCTTACTAGTGAAAATTACCACCTTTTACGTGCATCCCTCCAGATTTTTGTCTTCTTTTACTGAACCCGTTTTTGTTGGCCATAAAACTCTGCACACTTTACTCCTGCTAAGTAGTGGTCAAATGCTTGTGCTCTTCCTTTAAACATGGTAATATTGACATATTCCTAATAGACACATTTAATTTAGTTACATGCCCTTAGCTTGTGGTAAACCACGTACCAAGGGCCTGAAAAGTTAAATGTTGCTAGTTGTCCATCACAGCTGCATGGGGATTAAGCCCAGTCATTGGACACTTCAAATGTTAATCATGCAGCGTTTGCGAACTAACCCATAACACCAAGGAGTTTGTCTACAATGGCAATATCCATCAACTATCCCACCATTCAAACTGCAAGACCCAAAATGTCATCTACGCTATCCGTTGTCCATGCGACCTTATCTACATTGGCCAGACCACTCAAATGGTCAAACAACGGATAATACAACATAAGAGCAGAATTAACTGCAAAGTACTTACTGCTCCACTTGTCACTCATTTTTTGGAAAGATCACACACGGACACAGACTTGAGATGGATAGTTATTGAGAAACCAACATTACCCATCAGAGGGGGGAACATGTCAACTCTACTCAATAGAGCAGAATGTAAATGGATTGCACGGGTTGACTCGGTCAACCACGGGCTAAACACTCTTGATGAGTGGACAAACACCATCTCAATTTAAGTACAATATTGCCCTAAATAGCCAACTGTCTTGTACCTCACCATCTCAATCTAAGTACACTACCGCCCTAAATAGACAACTGCCTTGTATTTAACCATCCGGTTTTATACCTTGGAGCCCCATGCACTGTAATTGGTTTCCATGTTAGGATGAACAGCTCTTGTACCCCTCTTAGAACAAATAGTTGATGGATTGTGTACTGATTATTGTGTCCCTTATTTCTTTCCACTCCCCCTATGGGGGTACTAATTCATGCCTCCCGGATAGATTCTTGACATGTACTTAATCAGCCGGTTTTAAACCAAGTCCGATTATGTGTAACTCCCCATACGATATTGTGATAACATTGATTGATCTCACTAACGTGATTTGCCATACTATGAAATGTAGCGAAACCCTGTACCTTTAACTCTGTTTTCGCCCCGTCGATCACGGCCTGTACTATCCCGCCTCTCCCCGCAATCCGAGCATACGTCCACTTGACACGCCCCCTAAGTGTCAGACCTGTTAGTTTTGTCCCGCTAACTTTCCTCTCGCCAACCACTTCCTGCTTGACAGTGTAACCCTGGTAACGCCGCGACACGCCCCCCACCCTGCCTCTCGCGATCCCGGGTCACCGCCCCCAGCCTTCCACTTCCTGATTTAGTTGCCGGTTCCATACGTGCACAGGTAGCTCTAGCATTCACTGCTTGTAGTTCTACCGCCAGATGAGCCCCGACTGCCTTCTGCCGCCCTGCTTTAGTCAGGTAAGAACCTCTGCTAAACGCCCAGAGCGATCCAACTGTAGACTTATTTTTGTTTACTCACGCTATCGGCGTGCACTCATTCCCATTCATTTTCCTCCCCATAGGCTAAGCAAGTCCCGCCCGTTGATCGAATATAACTCTCCGATCAGGTAATTCGACCTTTCCAGATAGCTAGGTTTGTACCCACTCTCTCAAACTGGTTTGTCTTTGACTATTGCGTATCCTTGCTTCCCCGTAGCCCTCGACCCATGAGCGACCGCCCGGACTTCATATACCCATACTCAATCACTTGGGTATAATTGTAAGTGTCTCCTCATTATTTTCACGCCCAGCACTTCCCTTTCACTCACATTTTTTACCGCAGTGACCCTTCTGACACTCTATATCACTAGGTCACATGTAAATATGCCCTTGGAACCATACCCCCGCCCTCGCCCTTTTTAATGTTTGTATCATACCTTAGTCACCCCCTACTTACACTTGACTATTCCCGGTCCGGCCACCACTCCCACTACACCTCATTCACACTTTCACCATCCTGTAGGTAACTTAATCACCAATCCACTCGCCTCACTCTTCTCCCCTCCCTCCCCCCCGCCCCCCGCCCTGCCCTAACCAGGGTTCCTCCGCTCAATCTGCCCTTTCTGCCCACAGCACTGTTCCCATCAACAACCCTGTCCTGATGACGATCCCGATTTAAAGGGGATCGAAACGCCGTCGACTGTACAGCTTGAATGATACGAGGCATATCACGTTTTGCGCTTCTATTTAAATAATTGTATTTTGAGTGATTACAATTTGTTTTGAGAAGCCATTATTTGATGTAAATATCTTGTTTCATGCGTCGACCATGCTGCTGTTTTTTAGCACTTGCACATTCACCATCACTAAACTGTATATAGCACCTTGCACCAAGTGTCACTGGGTTGTCACATGATCCACTCTGTACAGTGCTGTTCTAACTGTATTGTCATGTGAGATTTCCCTTTTGCTTCTTGGTAAATAATACCACTTTTGTTGAAAATCAATTGACTCCTTGGTTCTTCCTTGTCTGTAATGCATATTGCATACACTACTAAAACTGTCTTCGAATAATACCTGTTGGGAATTGTTTTTGCTTACGCTAGTAGGCATCAGCACTCATTATGCCACCTTCTAAATTAGCACTATAAAACATGTCTCCAGGGCTGATCCTGCAGAGTAGCTATGCAGTTTCATACTGCCATTTCGACTACGCAAAATAACTTTTTTTGCTAGGCCTAAACCTTTCTTTGAAATACTTATGTTACCCCTGAGGTAGGTTCAATGTAGGTTTACATGCCTGATCTTGAAACCCCCCCAAAAGCTGCTTATCACTATAAAAAAGTTGGCTCTGCCATAGGAAAACACTGGGCTACATTATAACAATGTATAACGCTTCATTTTAGGTTGGAAGCAGGTAGGAAAATGATTCAATGACTTATTTTAGTAGTAATTTAAAAATCAATTTAATGGTCAGTTTTTATATCTCTATTTTAGAAATGACACTTTTAGAAAGTTGTTGTTTCTCTGTCTAAGCCAAAAGGGCCCTTCCACTGTCAAGTGTCACCTGACTGCTGAATGGCTCACCTCTGGTGAGATGTGGATTTCTCCCAAACAGTGTGCGAAAGGCTTTAGTCTAGAGAGGTGTTTTTTCCTTGAGCAGGATGGAATGGGGGCTGTACCCAGCCCCTTCCTGAGCTTCAAAGGATGCCGGCTGTATCAGTGGCAGATGTAGCACATGCCTACCCCCCCCCCTTTATCTTCCTAGTCAACTTGGTTCCAAACCCATGTTAGCGGGGAGCTGCCCCAGGACTGATTTGGTGGGGCATCAAGTGAGTGTTTACCTATTTCCATAGCCACACCTCTGGGTGGGCACAGGGGCTCTGACCAGGGGAAGAAAGGGTCTCCCTGAATGGATTCAGGATGAGAGTACCACTGTGGGATAGATTACAGCAAAACACACAGCAAGTACTGCAAAAGCAGGTAGGATCACCCCTGGGAACATTAACCCCATTGGTTAGGAAGCAGCCAGAGGTTTCCTCAACCTACAGGCTGGCACTGGGCATAAATGTGGCAACCCAGACCCTCCTCAAAACACTCCTGGATCTGTGAAGATCAGAAGCAGAACTGCCCTGCAGCCCGAGACCTGAAAGATTGGATCTTCTAGAATTGAACCGAGGCCCTCAAAAGCGACTCTAAGGGTCAGTTGGCTGACCTCCTGTTTGAAATAGAGGGACACAACAAGCTTTAAGAGGCCTTTCCCTTCAACTGCCTAGCTGACCAGTATGAACTGGACCTGCCCTGGATCCAGCTGCTGGCCTCTACTGACGTGAATCCTAATGCCCAGTGGAGCCTCTTTGGTCCTGGACCCTTGGCTGATGTTAGAGTGTACTCTTCCTGACAAAACTTCAAAAACTTGGATTTAGAAACAATTTGCCAGCTTTTTCTAGAGAGAACAGACAGGAGTTTGGGACCTCCAATGAGCTGAAGCCCTCAATGTTGAATCGCTGGTCAGATTCAACTTTTAGTTTGCCTGCTGAAGATGATTCATCATCCAGAAAGGTTTCTAAGCCCGAAAGTACATGGATTCATCTGGACTGATGCCGAGCAGCAACCCATCAACATCAAGGCTTTCTGGGCACAGAATTCGGATTTCGCCCATTTGGAGCATTCCCACCTTTGTTGATGACTGTGCCAGGACTAGGCTCATCACCAAAGCCCTGTCATTGAACCCTGTGCTGGATTCAGCTCTCAGTTTGCCTCACCACTGACTCATCGACAACCACTTTTTTTAGAAAGATGCCTTAATCAAAAGGTAAACGTTTTGACCAAGGCAAACCTAGTCCCTGTATGTTAATTTACGTTATGTTATATGTTGTGTTATGTTGATTTGAACAGTACACTAATCACCTGAGAGGGTATCTAGGCATTTGGGCAGGCGTGTAGGTGTGTGGTCCTCAAGGAGCTATATGAAGAGCCAGCTCTTCAGCTTCTTGTAGAACTCAAGAAGTGAGGAGGAGGCTCTGATGTGTTGAGGGAGGTCATTTCATATCTTAGGTGCGATGTAGGAGAACAAGCAATTTCCAGCTTTGCTTTTTGTGGATGAGGGGAGAGTGTACAGTTGAGAGAGAAACAAAGTGTAGGTGTTTGGTTGGTTGGTGTAGGTGTTCCGGTATTCTGGTTCTGTGTTGTGTATGGCTTTGTATGTGTATGTGAGAAGCTTGTATTGACGGCACTTGTGAATGGGTAGCCAGTGAAGCTTCCTGACCTTCCATATAATGTGGTTGCGGCATGCGAGGTCCAGTATGAGTCCTGCGGCGGTGTTCTGGATTGTTTGGAGTCAGTGGAGCAGTGTTTCGGAGATTCCGGCATAGAGAGTGTTGCTTTTGTCCAGCCAGCTGGTGATAAGTGCTTACTTGACAGTCCATCTGGTGTTTTGAGGCAACCATTTTAAGAGCTTTTGCAGCATGCATAGGATGTGAAAGCAGAAGGTGCATACTGTGTTGACTTGAGGTGTCATGTTGAGCCTGTCTGTGGGTGTGGGTATTGTTCCTGTCTCTGACGGCCACCAAGTGGAGTCAGATCGTGAGATCTTGTTGCCGAAGACCAGTACTTCCATCTTGTCAGAGTGGAGCTTAAGGCAGCTGGTTTGCATCCAATCTGCTACTATGATCATGCAGTTGGTAAAGCGGATTCTGGTGGTGCTTATCTTGTCCATCAGGAAGAGCATAAGTTGAGTGTAATCAGTGTAACAGATGACAGTGATGTCTTGTGATCGAATGAAGTTGGCAAGCTGTGTCATGTATATATTGTAAAAGGTGGGGCTGAGGAACGATCTCCGTGGGACACCTCATACCAGTTTCTTGGTCTATAGTGTGAATTGTGGCATCTTGACCCTTTCGGTTCTTCCAGTGAGGGAGGAACAGATCCATTTGAGAATGGATCCTTGTATGCCAATCTTGTGGAGACTTCTGATGAGGGTGTTGAGGGAGGAAGATGAGGACTGCTGTTTCTTCTCAGTCCAGGATGACTTGAATGTCATCGGTGGCTGCGGTACCGGTACAGGATTCTCTACCCCTCCCCTTCATGAGGCATGATTACTAATCACTGTATTCTTTGTAACTTTTGGAAAGTGAGAATGTGTGTACACACTGTGTTTTTTAGTGCATGTAATTCATTCCAGACATAGTAAGCGCGTGATTACGGTTTGTTACCTAAGGACCATCACACGTGGAATATGTTTAAAAGTTGTCTCTGGCTGCTCATAAATATCAGACCAATGTGATTGTTTTTACTTATATGTTCACTGTACTATAAATACATTTTATGTTTTGTTGATAAGGTTCCCACAGATATGGATGAAACCGGGTGTGGACTAAGTGTCAATCGGGTATTGTATGCGTGTTAATGGAACGCGGTAGGTAGGAAATATTATAGGGACACAGTTGGGTTAAGTATGGTCCTGAAGAAAGCCCAGGACCGCGGTTGGGACCACAGCAGGGCTGAAACATGTAGACCTAGTGGACAATTAGAACCATAACAGGGCTATAATTATCCTATATCTCATGCTTTTAATCATCTCTCCATCACAAATGAATAAAGATTGCACAATTAACCAGCAGGTGGCTTTGATTTTTACTTGGAAACCCCTCCCTCCGTTCCTTTTTCTTTTTCACCATAGTTTCCTACTAATAGTGGTATTACAGCCCAGAATACAGGCTCGTTCACCATTAGAGGATTCTTTGGCAAACGGGGGATGGCCGATGATGAAGCCTGACACCTGGGAGGTGTGTAAGGCCATCCTGTATATTTTTTTGCACAGCATGGTGCTGGTTCAATAATCTTGGAATCGGGTAGTAGCCTGAGCAATCTCTCGGTGAAGGCACATCTGCATAATAAGGAGGTATGAAGCAAAAAGAAGTGGACTGGAGGACTGAAGGGCCCTTTGTGTTTGGTGGAAACAATATTGTAAAGGGAGAGGGCAAAAAGTTGATCCCACTCCATCTGACCATCAAGAAGTGGGTCACATGTGATATATATGCTCTGCCTGTAAACCCATGTTAGGTCCCAAAAACCAGGTTTGGGATCTCAAATTTTGAGTGAGAGGTTCATATATGTATTATGTGTATTTTGTATTGTTTGAACCTAACTAAAAGTCAGTGGAGTGCTGTACAGTGCTGTACAAAGTCAAATATATACTCAACAAGTAGCTACTGGTGGGGTAGCTAGGTTCTTAGAAAGGAAGCTGAATGTTACTTCATCATGATAGATTGTTGTTTAAAGAGGTATGTCTGCAGCTCTTTCCTAAAGTAGAGCAGGGTTGGAGGTGGGGGGGGTCCTGACGTGTATGGGGATGTTGTTCCAGATCCTGTGTCATGGCTTCGGATGTGCAGACAGACACCCCAAATTTGAAGAACCTTGGCTTTATGATTAGCGTGCTAATAACATAATAGAGGGACACCATAATGGGACACCATAATGCAAACTATATTACTGCCATGACTTATAGTGCTTACAAAAATACATTGAGTGGTAACTACTGGAATATCAAGTTTTAAATATTATTCTGCAAAAATATCATAGCCAGAATATCTACTACCAAAATAACTTCAACTTGAGAATATATAGGTAACTATAAGCTAACTAAACCTAACTCCATATATACATGTACCTTGATGATATATGTATCTTCAAGATATGTAGATGTGGAGTTAAGAATATTAAATCTATACTTACCTGTGAATAATTGCCGTCATGATATTGCACTAGTATATATTCTTTCTGCAGCATTTCTGTAGCATGATTTTCGAATTGCATGATATTCTGACATACTACCACAGTGGGTATATCAGGCTGTTTTCTGTGACATTCTGCTTTCCAAAACATTCCATGTCTACTAATTATAATAAACATCATATCTTCTAGGCCCACCATAGCACCATCATCTGTGAATGAATATTAACATGTAGCGCTTTACAGCTGGAACCCCATTTTTTTTTATTGTATTTGATGCGATTTTATATAGCGCGAACATTACCCGAAGGTGTCAGAGCGCTGTACAAAAGAACCAGTTGCGTTACATAAGGGCTTCGGATTACAGGAGTTACATAAGAGATACAAACAGAAAAAATTGCAAATGTACAAGTTGTAAAGTCACTCAAGGAAGAGATACAAACAGATAAACTCTAAAATCACATAGGAATGGTAGTAAGTAAAATGGTCTACTACATATACTAGTGGTTAGAGTTATGTATATCTACAAATTGCACATTCACTCAGGATTACATTTTAACAGCGATAATGCTTGGACAATTAAATATTACATATTTACAAGGCAACAAATTCTTGCCATCGTTCAACCAGGTGTTCAGGTGGTGTTGCACTCAAGGGTGGTGGTCTTAGGTCTGGAGGGATCCCCGAGGTGGAGATGTCCATAGGGATAGAAGGCCGGATGGTGGTGGAGGACGCAGCATGGTGCATACTCTTAGAGTCAGGCCTTACAAACAAAGCTCGCCGGAATGAAGATGATACTGTAAATCATATATATAGTTCATAGCCTACAAAAACAGGTTCTACAGCTGAGACAAATGCCCTGGACCATAGGATTCCAATGCATAGACCAGTAAGAGAGGGAGAAGTGTGCCCCACGCTTCTCATCTTAGGGTCAGGTCATAAAAGCAATGCTCACAGGAGCAAAGATCATACTGTATAAAAGCAGCGGAAAACTATACCTTAGGGAAGAGAAGAGAGGTTGCCAAGAACATCCGGCAACGGGCACTCGGAATGAAAATCAGGCCCCTATCTGTTTCGACGGCAATGCAGCCTGCACTGTTGTTGTTCGTCAGACATTTAAGTCCATTAGGTTTTTGAGCAGTCGCCATTTTAGAGTCAGGCTGAGTTGAAAACTGAAGCGAGCCATTGAAACATACAGGTCTCAGAGAAACCAAAATAGCAGAGTGCCTTGTACAGTGCATGCCCCGTTGAGTCTCGTGTTGAACTCTGTTCAAGATCGGTGCCCTAGGAGGGAAACCGGAGCTCTGGTTTGCAGCAAGCTCTGCCAATGAGCACTCCACCATCTTGTACTCATGAGAGCGCCTCCGACTCGGGCACCCAAGGATGTTCCACTCGATCACTGCCCGGCACAACCAATGTTAAACGGCTCATGAAAATGCCCCACAGCATGTGGCCACCGAAACCAACTTCAGGTCTTGTCCGATCAACTGTTGTGCAGCCAAGGCTGCACCGTTGTCTTAGTGTCCGGCGGAGAGGTGCAACCAGGCAGCAGCCAGCTCAGCCATCAAGAAAACACGCTCCACCGGTCATCGGCATGGCCAGAAGGTAAAACGGATGGGCTGCGGGGCAAGGAAAGCCCATGCAAGCAAGAGAGGTCCAGGGAGGGTTCAGAGATCCGGGGACACAAGCCAAAAGGCAATCCCCAGCCGGGAGCTCCCAGCCGGAGATCCTCGCCCAACGGCCATCTTTCTTCCCATGACCCATAAACATGACCACCTCTTGTTTCGTACAGACATCTGTATACCTTCTTGTAAGGAATATCCACATTTCAACGAGATATAAAGATGTGATGTTCCATAGGAATACACTATTTGGGTACAAAAGTCTTAGTTTACTACTGGTGGCTCCTTTGGTGGTAAACGACTATTAGAAAGACACCAGGGTCATTCTTCCCACAGGGACCTTTTCACCAATTCTTAGGGTATAAAGAGGCTTACGTTTGAATGGTTTAGTATAGCTGGTTTCATACTGTATGTGTATTGGTCCATTATATTTCTGTTTACTATCTTATATACATTTATCTCTTTGCCTGATTCTTCACATTATACCTACACTTCTGAAAGCAATATCTAGATTGGTCCTGATAAATGTCAATTACCTAAATGGACAATATGGTAGAACCATGTTGACTAATTAGGCCATTTGGTACTATTACTTTCTTGGGAAGTCCAGTATAGCTTTTAACCTTGGTTAGCAACATAAACAAACAAACTGCTTCTACAATTTTCTCAGGTAATTTTAAATCTACCACCCAGCCTTTTCTACACAATGACACTGTGTTACGATTCACTTATATAAACAACAAAAACAGAAAGATCTCCATAAAGTGCTCCAATTGTGGTGTGTGTGAGGTGTTTTACACCTCACCTAATATGGAGAATGACCAATGACCAATACGTGAAAGAATTGTCTTCAAGTCGCTATGTATCACCCACAAGGCGCTTCAGGGCAAAGGACCCCCGGCTCTTAGGAGCCTGATCTGCCCCTATAAATCCTCCCGGACTCTCCGGTCGGATTTGGGAAACCTAGCTATAGTGCCAAGAGTGAGGAAGACACGCACAGGGGGACCCCGTTTCACGGTAAATGCGGCAAAAAATTGGAACTCTCTCCCAAGGCAGATCCGGACTGAACCCTGTTATCTCAAGTTTCGAAAGTCCCTTAAAACCTTTCTCTTTCCCAAGAACCTCTAAGTTACGGTACCCCTCTCAGTTTGTTCCTGTTCTTTGTTTTGTTAGCGCTGGGACGCTCCAGGGCAGCCATGCGCTTTATAAATCAAATTTCATTTCATTCATTTCATGATGAAGTATGTCACCTTGGCTGTGATCTTTTAATATATGATGACCCATACAAAAAATCTGCAATGTACCTGAAAATATACTTCAAGAATGCTACTAATTGTTCTTACATCTCACAGACATTGTGTCTGGAAAGATGGGTGGCACTATATTCCTGCCACTCACATGGCCCACCATTCATCCTATCTTCTAATTTTATTATTGATAAGCCTCTCTGGCCTTCTTGTCTGCTGTTAAAAGTAAATCCTATATGTACCATTGACAGCTTATCACCCAACTCAAATATTGAGAGTAAGCTTTCCTGTTTTGCAGTATGCAATGACACTCCTCCCACACCATCTTTTGCCAATGCCTCGCCCCCTTTCTTGTAATTCATTTATACTTAATAAAAAAGGTCTGTCCTCTAGTCATGGCATCAGTACTGTCCACAGAATTCTTTCATTTCTACTTCTACCCTTCATGATCATTTGGTTCTGAAGCAGGTTTAATCCATGTATTCAGTGTTCAAATGTTTCAATGAGAGTTGCACACTTTTGCCATCCACTCACAAGATCTTTCTAGGCCAATATACATCCAGTTTCAGGTTCCTTTATCATCCTTCTATAGCAAATATCCAATAAACAGACATTACCCACGCCATCTTCTCACATGCATTTCCAATAATTGGGCCAGATTCAGAGTTTTGTGGAGAGGGTACTCCATCGCAACCCTCTTTGCCAAACTGAAGGTCCACCAGCCTGATTTATAGTTGGGCAAACCTAAGTAAGCCAGACTCCATCTCTGTCGCTGACATACCCCTCAAACAGCCTGACGGATTAAGGGCCATCAGAGGTTTGACCATTCAACCACCTGTCCAATTTAGGGTGGGCGTTCGAATGTCCAGCTTTTACTCTCCTTTATCACCGTGAAAAACATGATGGGAAAGGACAATAAATGATCCCCCACACCACTGAAGTTCCTGCCAATGTTTGGAGTTGTCCATAGGACTGACAGACAACACTAAATTTGACGGGTGGTGAACATTCTGCGTGGCGGGACTCCGCAACACCAACGCTCTTACCTACACTCGCCAAACTCTAAATCCAGCTCTATTGTTTGTTGTGCCCCAAATTGTTTGCAGATCATTGCTTTTGTGTCTATTACCATTATTTAAAATGAAAGGGTAAGAGAGTTAAATCTGTCAGAATCAAACCTTTGCTACCTTTTCTTGGGCAACTTGATTGAACACAAGGCTGAGATGAAATAATCTATTTAAAATGGTTAAACTGTTTCCTAACCGCTATCTAAACTGGGCTCCTTAGTGGAGAAATGGGCACATAACACAATATTTGTAGAGCGCATGTTCAGCCTCACGGAGGTCTCTTGGCACTATTAAGAGATAACTGATGAATATTATTACCCAACTGAATGGTACTTATTTTATTGGGTATACACCCGTTACAACGCATCTTTTACTCCGCACTACCATTACAACGCGACTTTTACTCCGCATACCATTACAACGCATTGCGCTGGGGGGCGCTCTAGGATAGGGAATAAGTATAATTTACTATCCAACACCTTCCCTAGGGTCCACGGGGACTGGAGTTAGAATAGTAAATTATACTTACCACTATCCAGCACCTCAAAGCGCTATGCGTTGTAGTGGTATGCGTTGTAAAAGTCGCGTTGTAACGGTATGCGGAGTAAAAGTATGCGGAGTAACGTCATACATCCATTTTATTGACCATGAAAGGATGAAAATCTGAGTGAACCTTCTAGGGTTTGACCTGACGACCAAGGGGTGAAAAACAGATTCTTGGAGCAGATATATTAGTCCACTGAGCCACCATTCCTGACCTGCTAAGCCGCTATATCTTAGATACCTACGAAATTGTCATAAAGCCTTATCACTGGAATGATGCCTGCCGGCCTGAGACCTTCATCCTATCAAACTGTATTGTAAAGTGTAATCAGAGTGAATGTATGTGTCATGCCACAGATATTGCTCTATTCCTACCATTTGAAAATACATTTAGGTTCCATAGTAACCCTGAATCATAAATAATTGTAGATATGAGAACAGACACAATATTGTCAAGTGACCAATTTTCCATGTTTGTTTGTTATAGACGCTACACCTCTGAATTCTGTAGTTGTTATGTTAGCGTATATTTATAGAGCACAGCTACTCCCTGGAGTGTCCCGGCGCATGTAGTTATACTTACATCACATGTTTTGAGGAGGAAGAATTACTAGATTTTCTGATTTGAGAATTATTTAGAAGTGTTTTGTTCCTACATGGTAACTCAGCAACAGAATCTTGCTACCCTGGGAGCACTTTCCTCTAACCAGTTCCACTGGGGGGTGGGTGGGGGCGGGGGTGAGGAATGAAATTTAGACTACATTTCAGTGATTACTACATTTAGAGAGGTAACCCCTTGTTTGTCAGAGAGTTCTTATCAAGTCTGTGGAACCTGAGACAGGTGATGAATTTATTCACCCCCACATTGATACCTGGGCTATCTCTATTAACCAACGTAGAATTTTCCAAGGCCACCCGTGCATCAGCCACCTCCATGAATGTTGGAGACACGTAAAATCATGAGGTAAACCTTTGCTACTGTATTGATCAGATCTGCCTTTCTGCCACCAGAAAATCCTGCAGGTCAGCAGCCACCTGAATGGTGAGTCATGGTACCTGGGAGTTCTATTCTTCTGAAACAGAGCGAGGACCCCAGGACAACTTTGACCTGCAGGTTAGATTCCGATTTATCTCTAGTTTGGTGTCGAATTATTTTCATTGTGTCTTTCCTGACTTCTATTCTAGGCCACCAATTCTTCATCCAGGTGCATGAACCACTGTTTCATTGGTTAGGCACATATTTGCAACTTTACCACCTCTCCTTTCATTTTGTGTTTTTTTCAGATCATATATGGTTGGTTACTTCTGGAGGCCAAAAAGACGGATGAGTATGCAGCACGGTGAGCACCATTTTGCTCTCCGCTATTGTCATTGAACTTTCTACTGAGTTTACGAAGTAACTCAGTTAATAATTTTTTATGTGGGTTGGCCTTATTTCCTTTTTGGGTCTGGCTTTCGAGACAGCATTAACTGTCTTGCCAGACTCATGTTTTTTAAAACAATTCTTAAGTATAAAAATATTGCACAAATTCGGGAATAGGCTGCTTTGGGTGATCGGCCTTCCTCCGTTGGTCTGTTACATAGTCATTCACATTTTGCTTCTGACCACCATATAATACACTATAGATCAATGGGTCAGGCCATTTCAGCTATAAGCTCCTCTGTCAGTGTCGGTTTTTTGTTAGTGAATCTTGAAAACTATTTCCTTCCAGTAACAATGCTGGTAGGCACAAATGCCTTAAAAATAGTCTCCTTCAGTGTCATGCAGGTAGATTAACATGTCTCTTCTGTTTTTTAGAAAAAATATTACTTTTCCCATTTACAAACTTGATTTATTTTTTTATTTGTGCGAGGACCTGGCAGCTCCTCGCACACTGCCAACAAGGCAGCCTTCGATACCGTGTCTCATAACACCCTATTGAATCGGCTGCAGGGAGTAGGAATCGGAGGCGTTGCACTATCTTGGTTGAAGAGTTTCCTCGCCGGGAGATCACAATCTACCAGCCTGGGCCCCTTTCGTTCCATCTCAAGGGGGCTCACGAAGGGGGTGCCACAGGGCTCATGCCTTAGCCCTACATTGTTCAATGTCTATGTGGCCCCCCTTGCTGAGATTGTGCGAAAATACGGGTTCATACCGGTTTCCTACGCTGATGACACTCAGCTCCTCTACCCTTTCAGCTCCCTTGACCCTAAAATCAAGGGGAATTTTGCTGAGGGTATGAGAGCGGTGTCACACTGGATGGCGAGGAATTGCCTCCAGTGCAATGTAACAAAGACTGAGGTCTTGCTCTTTGGCAAAGCAAATATCCTCTGGACCCCTGACTGGTGGCCACTCGACCTTGGCCCAGTTCCGGTACCCAAAACACACGTTAAAAATCTTGGAGTGAAGTTTGACCAAAAATTGACCATGAAAGAACACATCAACTACATCGCGGGTCTGTGTTTTCACACCATTGGTTTACTCAGGCGTGTCTTTCCTCTCCTTCCTGCTACATGCAGAAAGACACTTGTACAGGCCTTGGTAACCAGCCGCCTGGACTACTGTAACGGCCTGCTGACATTAGCCAGTACGGATGCAGTTGGCCGTTTGCAGGTGGTCCAGAATACGGCAGCCAGACTGGTCATGGGTGCACCTGCCAGGACTCCTTCCAAGCCCTTGCTGAAAGAACTGCATTGGCTTCCCATACGACAGCGCATCCACTTTAAGATCTGCTGTACGGTACACAAATGTCTGTGTGGAGTAAGCCCTAAATACCTAGCCCAGTCCCTTGAACTGTACCAGCCTTGCAGGTCCCTGCGCTCCTGCAACCAAGCCCTGTTAAAACCCCCCATTACAAAGAAGACTAGACAGGGTGACCGTGCCTTCTCCGCTGTTGGTCCTGCACTTTGGAACAACCTTCCCACTGACCTAAGAACCACCATAAACCACCTGTCCTTCAGAAAGGCATTAAAAACCCTCCTTTTCCAAGAAGCATTTCCACCTACATAAACCACTTAAAAAGCTGCTCTACCTAATAAACTGTCTTAGCTGGCAAAGCGCGGAGATACCCCTCCGGGATTGATTCCTGCGCTATACAAGAAATTACAATACAATACAATACAATGGGATTTTCATTCTTTATTATTAAGTATTCCAAACACAAGTTTGTGAAGCGCTCAGAATTTTACAATAAATACAGCATCTCTGCTGTTTTGTCCAGTCATGTAGGCAGAACTTGAGGACTGTAGTGTGATAAATATTAATCTTGCAAATTATGTCTGATTACCAAATGAAAAATTCTAAACGTAGTAAATCACTCCCTCTCCACCAAATGTAAATATAATTACTGGGTGCAGTAAATACTTCACCCTTTTTTGACCTTCTCAAAATCAGAATCATAAAATAAATAAATAATTAGATATGTCATGCCTAAGCTTTGAAAGTCATATTCATCAGGTGTAGTGCTATACATTCAGTGGATTAAAATGGCTGTGGTTTCATAATATTCATTGTGGGCCTGATTCACAAAGGTAACTTACAAGTTTGTGTAAATTTACGCTTTTTCAATATTCACAAAACTGCATTTTATTTTTAAGTTTGTCAGTGCGGAGACTTCGCAAGCATTAAAAGATAAGACAGGCTAATCTTTATATATTTAGCTAAGTTTATCTTTAGTTATGTTTTCATGTTAAGTTTACCTTTTTGAATCAGGACCTGTGTGTTTATATTTTATTTGCACCTGGCTATATTTTTAATCTTTCTGTATTGCACTTTTATATTTTTATAAACCTTTGTGATTTCTAAATTTATTGATCTCAAACTCCTTTTTTGAGTCAGTCTTATTATAGACCATGGGTACTCACAAACATTTCCGAGGGGACCGCAAAGTACTCTCTGTGGCATGCCCGAGGGTTGCACCGATGCTAGCATGCGAGGGTCGGGTGATGAAAGGAGAGTGTAGGGGGACGCGAAGCAGATGCATGGTGTGAACAACAAACCAAGCCTTCACATGACTTCTGTCTGCCACCTATGCTCTATTCTCAAGCACCAGGAATTAAAGTTAAAGCATTAATTTCTAATGTGCCATTGTTTGCAGAATGGGGGTGGCATGAGTGCTTCCAAAATTATGTTTGAAAACTATCACTGCTAATAAATGGCTCTCAATGCAGTGACAATCTGATCTATTAAGGTAAAAAGCTCATGATTGTTAATAGAATACACCTTTTTGAAGTTTGCAGAGAGTTTATCATGTTTTTAGATGTTTGGTGCAAGATGTCTTTAAAACTAAAGGTGTTCCTAAAGATAAGTTGTCTAGGGCACCTTCTTTTCTTCCTTATGGTTATTTTAGGTAATGTGTAAAATGTGTAATTAAAGTATGCCTGTTTGTTTTGCTTTCTGAATGTTCCTGCTCTGTCAGGTGAAAAGCAGCTCAGTGCTGCTGTTCACCAGGGCGGCACAGTTAAAGGTCAGGAGGGCTGAATGCGGCCCCGGCGCCGTACATTGAGTATCCCTGTTATAGATTGTATTTTGGAATGCTGTTTAAGCCTTATCACCAGAGACACATTGCCTCATCTTTCTTCAGGACAACACCGTCCATGACCCAGCGATGGGTGCTAGGACTTTCATATCGGAGACATACCGCCCATTGTTGGAAAGTCAGGAGTAGTTAAGTTAATTGACACATCCTGCCAAGAAATTATTTGTGGTGGTTATTAGAATGCACGGAAAGTGCTGTGTTGACAGGTGGTATTTGTCTAATGTTCCTTGTAAACAATTAGCAATACTATTAAAGAGTGTGGGAGAATTTTTAAGTAGCATTTTTGCTAGCCAGGCAGCCAGACCCAAAACCTTTGCCAAGGATTTGAAATCGGCTTAAAAGCACACATGACAAAAATATGAAAGAATAAAAAAAGAGCAATAGGCTGAGCACAATGTTCAGAAACCCACTTCACAAAAGCTTTTTCTCTGAATTGATGTGTATTGCTGTAGGCGTAGTTTTGAGTTACACCAGCATTTCCAGGTAAGAATCACACTTGGCAATTGGATGTCATATTCCTTATTGTATATTCTCCTAAAGAACCCCAGAATAATTCTTCTGTGCCTGCCCCCATGATTATTGCAAGCAATTCTCAGGAGCTCCAATGTTTTGGTTATGTGTTTCCTTCAATCATGTGTTGTGCACACTTTCTCTTCTTCCTCCTTCTACATCCATCCTGTCAGAAATCTTACTGATGCTCAGTCATGTTGCTTCAATATGAGTGAGTGAGTGAGTGAGTGACTGACTGACTGACTGACTGACTGATGGACTGACTGACTGAGAGACTGAATGAGCAAGTGACTGAAAGAGAGACTGTGGGACTAGGTTATGGAGTGTGTTACTAATCACTTACTCTCACAAAAACAACCTGAGTAAGCATGAGTAATTACCAACAGAATACCATAATAATTCTTATGTTCCTGCACCTTTGTTTGCTGTTAGCAATTCTTAGGAGCTACTTTTTTGGTACATTGTCCCACTCCTATCATTTATTTGTTCCAAACTACAGATTAAACAGTCACTCGATGTTAAACCCTTTGTTGTATGTTGTGACATGTATGATAAGTTCTCTCATGCCTTGTAAATAAATGTAAATGTCAGCATTTGTAAAGCGCACAGCTACCTCCGGAAAGGTCTCCCGGCGCTGGGGGCCGTCGGGAAGATTAAGCAAGATATTGCCCAGAGTCCCATGGTTCTGGGCTAACATTCCGCCGGAGCCGGTGATCGAACCATGAACCCTGTGGTCCGGAGTCAGGCACCCTGGCCCCTGCGCCACACCTCTTAAAAACACAGTGATGCATTAGTTATCAAAGTCTAAACAGGAAAGCAAACAAGAATGTATATTTAGATGAAGAGCCTAGGTTATTTTCTTCTTTTTAGATCTTCGCTACAGAAAGCTTTGCCTGTCCTTGCAGATCTTTTGTTTCCGACACGTTACATATATATAGTTTTGTTTAGATCAGCCCCTGTTCATAATTGTATAGCTTTGTTATCTGCCTCACCTAGGGTGACCAACTGGCACTGGTGCAAATTCAGGACGGTGAGTGTAAAAATTCAGGACAAAGGGTCACAATTCAGGACACAAATTCAGGACAGGAGGTTAAAATTCAGGACAAAACTTCAGGACAATAGGTACGTTTTACAGACACATCAGAGGTCGCGCAATAGTATATAAGTAAGCCCAGCCATTTCCAAACATATTCAACCGTTTGCAAACCTATCCATCATGTATCCTTCCATCTATCATTTCACTCATCCATCCCTTCATCCATCCCCTCATCCATCCTTTCACTCATCTCCATTATCCATCCATCTATCTATCCATCCACCATTTCACCCTATCCATCTGTACACTTATCCATCCACTCTTTATCCCATCCATCCATTCACTCATCCATTTACCCTTTCACCAATCCAGCCATCCTTTCATTTACTAATCCTTCCACCCATCCACTATTTTAGTCATCCATCCATCCTCCCTCCCTTTCTCTCCCCATCGACCCTTTCACTTAGCCATCCTTCCTTCCATCCATCTAACCACCCACCCATCCATCCATCCATCTACTCATCAACTCATGAATCCATCCATTGATCGTATCACTCATCCATCTATCATTTCACTCCTTCACACTCCTTCACACATCTATTCATCCTTTTGTCCATCTCCCCTCCCTTTCACTCACTCATCCATCCTTAGATCCACTCTTTCACTCATACGTCCATTCATTCACCCTTGCACTTACCAATCCATCAATCCATCCATCATTTCACTCATCCACCTACCCACCCATCATCCACCCAACCATCCACCCACCCACCATCCACCCACCCACTCATCCATCCTTTCACCCACCCACCATCCAATCCACTCATCCATCCTTTCACCCACCCACCATCCAATCCACTGATCCATCCTTTCACCCACCCACTATCCACCCACCCACTCATCCATCCATCCATCCTTTCACCCACCCACTCATCCATCCATCCATCCATCCTTTCACCCACCCACTCATCCATCCATCCATCCTTTCACCCACCCACTCATCATCCATCCATCCTTTCACCCACCCACTCATCATCCATCCATCCTTTCACCCACCGACTCTCCATCCATCCATCCTTTCTCCCACCCATCATCCATCCATCCATCCGTCCTTCCCCTCATCATCCATCCTTCCCCTCATCATCCATCCATCCTTTTCCCTCATCATCCATCCATCCATCCTTCTACCCACCCACTCATCATCCATCCATCCTTCCCCTCATCATCCATCCATCCTTCCCCTCATCATCCATCCATCCTTTTACCCACCCCCTCTTCATCCATCCATTCCCTAATCATCCATGCATCCATCCTTTCACGCACCCCCTCATCATCCATCCATCCACCCTTCCCCTCATCATCCATCCATCCACCCTTCCCCTCATCATCCATCCTTTCACCCACCCCCTCATCATCCATCCATCCATCCCCTCATCATCCATCCATCCATCCTTCCCCTCATCATCCATCCTTCCCCTCATCATCCATCCATCCATCCTTTCACCCACCCATCCATCCATCCTTCCCCTCTATCCATCCCCTCATCCATCCATCTATCCATCCATCCCCTCATCCATCCATCCATCCATCCATCCCCTCATCCATCCATTCATCTCCTCACCCATCCCCTCATCCATCCATCCATCCCCTCACCCATCCATCCTTCCCCTCATCCATCCACCCCCTCATCCATCCATCCTTCTCCTCATCCATCCATCCTTCCCCTCATCCATCCATCCTTCCCCTTATCCATCCATCCTTCCTTCCATCCATCATCCATCCTTCCCCTCACCCATCCATCCATCCCATCCATTTATCCTTCCCCTCATCCATCCATCCATCTTCTGATCCATCCATCTTTCCCCTCCATCCATCCACTCCATCCATCCATCCATCCATCCTTCCCCTCATCCATCCACCCCCTCATCCATCCATCCTTCCCCTCATCCATCCATCCTTCCCCTCATCCATCCTTCCTTTCATCCATCATCCACCCTTCCCCTCACCCATCCATCCATCCCATCCATTTATCCTTCCCCTCATCCATCCATCCATCCATCTCCTGATCCATCCATCTTTCCCCTCCATCCATCCACTCCATCCATCCATCCATCCTTCCCCTCATCCATCCATCCCCTCATCCATCCATCCTTCCCCTCCATCCATCCACTCCATCCATCCATCCATCCATCCTTCCCCTCATCCATCCATCCTTCCCCTCATCCATCCATCCTTCCCCTCCATCCATCCTTCCCCTCCATCCATCCATCCATCCTTCCCCTCATCCATCTTTCCCCTCATCCATCATCCAGCTACCCTTCCACCCATACATCCAGCTATTTACATTTTCTCTCCATCCTTCCCCTCACTCATCAATCCATCCATCCTCTCTCATTAGCCATTTATTCAATCTTTCATTCATCCATTCACCTTTTCACTAATTCATCCAGCCATTCACCCATCCCTTCACTTACTTACTCGCCCACCTTTCCATATTAATTTTGTGCTGAGCCCTTTTGAGAAGAGGCCCATCAAGAACTTCACCCTCGCTGCAGGGGCCGTTCCAGGACTGAGACAGAAGCCACCCAGGGAGGAGACAGGATCCACCACAGGGGGGGACAGGAGCCATCACAGGCGGGGGGGAAGGGGGGAGGTGGACTGGAGCCACCACATGAGGGGACAGGAGCAGGAGTCATCACAGGAGAGGGAACGTGATCCACCAGGGTGGGCAGAGGGGTGGGCATGCATTATTCTAGTATCATCTTGGGCTTCTCGCCCCTCCTGCACAAGACAACGAGAAGACAGGCTCTCTGTCCAAAATGCCATCCCCCCCTGTGATGTACAGTACTTACAGGAGATACTCTAAGAAAACTGATTGTCCTCCATACTTTGTTAATCAGTCTGGGTGTGCGATTGTGACATAGACTGCATTGCTTACAATTTAGTGACAGTAATTAAGCTCTGTGAAGAGAACCACGTGCTGCCTCGGTGTAATCAGGGGTGTAACCTGGCCGAGTCTCAGATGTTTGGGGCCCTGGGTAGAAATGGAATGTGTGAGCCCCCCTCTAAATTGCAGAGACAAGACGCATTCAGGGCTGTTTGCATGTGAATAGATGTCGCTGCTCCTGAACCGGCAACCCCTCCCTCTCAATCACCTTCGAAGCACCTCTTAACAGGTCATCAAGGGCTGGAGGTGTGAGGGTAGCCATCCCGCTGTGCCTCTCCAATGCTGCGGGGCATCTGAGGAGCTTTGGTGCAGCATCGGAGTGAAGAAAAGAGGTGGGTGCAAGCTGTGCCGGCTTTAGGGTAGAGCAACCGGTGCCCTGTTAAAATGACGGACAAATGGCGTCCGTTAAAGATTCCTTCACGGACAACGGACAGACGGCCGAAATTACGGACTGTCCGTGAAATTTACGGACGGTTGGTCACCCTAGCCTCACCACTCTGATAGTGATTCAGTTATTTTCTTCTCTATTCTTTTCTTTGTCCTGTCCAGGAGCATTTCTGTCTCACAGTGTTTGATTGCTTGATGTATTTTCTCACTGCTGGTGTCAGCATTTCCATTGCAGTGCAAATGAGACACATTTTTTTCCCACTCCCTCCGTCTTCATGTAAAGTTCCTAAGGTCCGACTCCATCTTGTGTAAGCCCCAACTCCATCTTGCCTAAAGGAGGGCACCATCTTACCTCTCTCAAACAATGGGAGTCGCCATTTTTCCCGATTTATGCAGAATCGTTGTCATACCTGCCATTTAACTAGGCATCGCCAGACTTTATCTTTCTAAAAACTGTGAAAGCGTCAAGACATTCGATCAATGACACAGATACAACTTTAAACAGTCAAAATGTTGAAGTTAAAATATTGAGATGGCAAAATATCAAGTTTTAAATATTGAGAGGACAGAATATCGACTTCACAAAATAAAGTGGTGCAGAATATCGATATATAGGTAAGAAATATCGTTTTTTATAATATCGAAGTTAGTAATATTGTCAGTCATAATATCGTTGGTAAAAAGATCGAATTTCTTTTGTGTTTTAAATGTTAGTATATGTGTTAAAAGTATACATTATTTTGTAATGTATGTTTGAATTTTTTAAAAGTAATGAATTTTGTGTTAAATTATTTTTGCATATTTTTGTTCTGTAGCGGGTTGTGAGTTTATAGGGGAATAGGGTGGGAAGTAATTTAATGATAATATATTAATTAAGAATTGTTTTGAATTATTTAATTATATGTTAATTCATTTTGCATCATTTTAATCCATAGTGTGTTGTGGGTTTATAGGGGAATAGGGGGGAAGTAATTTAATTTAAATCATTTAATTAATTAATTAATGTTTTTGTATTTAATCATTTATATTGTTAATTGTGTTAATTAATTAATTAATTATAAATGAATTAATAATAATTATTAATTTATTGGTAATTATGTAAAAAAAGTTATTAATTTGATATTCATTATTAATAATTAATTTGTTAATATGTTAAATGTGTACTTTTTTTAGGACTGGGTTGAGAGTTGATAGGGGATTAGGGTGGGAAGTAATTTAATTTGTATTACATTTTTTACTATTCTTCATATAATATTTATTTAAAGTTAATTTATAGGTTGACTGTGTGAATTAATTTATATTTGATCGTTATTAATTTTATTGTTAATTGTTATTAGTTAATTAATTAATTGATAAATAATTATGTTAATTGATTAATATTTTACAATATTGGTGGTGACGTGTATAGGGGAATATGGTGGGAGTTAAAAAAATGTTTTACATTAATTAATTGTTAATTAATGATAATTATATTGCAAGAGTGGGAATACTAAATGAATCCCCTACGCTATCCAACACTTTCCCTACTGTTGCACTCACTGGAGTGGGAATAGTAATTTTCACCCTCCCGCTATCCAACACTTTCCCTACTGTTACAATGGGAGTGGGAATAGTAATGTTATCCCCTATGCAATGCAACATTTTCCCCTCTGTTTTAATTAATGTAGTGTGAAATATTATTTAAAAATTATAATAATTTTCCTAATTTAAATTGTTATATATAAAAGTAAGACGGCGGCGCTGATTTTGCTAGATCTCAGCGCCGCCTTTGACACTGTATCTCACAGCATCCTCCTGCATCGGCTCGAGGAGATTGGCATCGGTGGCCAAGCGCTGCAATTGGTTCCGCTCCTTCCTGGACAACCGTTCCTTCTGTGTTGCCATCCCTCCCTTCAAGTCCAGGTTCCAGCCTCTGGCCATGGGGGTTCCGCAGGGGTCCTCGCTGAGTCCCACGTTGTTCAATCTTTACGTGAGACCACTGGCTGATGTCGCAAGGCAGTGGGGCCTAACTTTGGTCTCATATGCCGACGACACACAGCTGGCGGTCACTCTCAGCGGGGATGCGGAACAAGATGCCCCAGGTTTCAGTCTGGACTGAAGGCGGTGGCTAGCTGGTTGACAGGAAACTGTCTCCAGCTTAATGCCACGAAAACGGAGGTAATGGTTGTCGGGAAGGGAGTGGAGCTTTGGGGCGATCAGTGGTGGCCTTCTGAGCTGGGCCCTACTCCGACCCCGGTGTCGGAGGTGAGAAATCTAGGGGTCTGGTTGGACGCTGGTCTCACCTTTGTAGGGCATACTAAAAAAACTGCAGCCTGCTGCTTTGGACTGTTAAGAGGTTTAAGACCAGTTCTTAAATTCTTTGACGCCCCAACCAGACAGCTTGTAGTCCAGGCAACTATCATCTCCCGCCTGGACTACGCTAGCTCTCTTCTGGCTGGGGCCAACCAGGCTGAGTTAACTCGCTTGCAGCGGGTTCAAAACGCCGCGGCGAGAGCCATTGTTGGCCTACCTAGATTTTGCCCGGTGGCTAATGTCCTCCGCTCCCTATATTGGCGCCCTGTTAGGAAGCGTCTTCTTTTTAAGGTCCTTTGTTTGACCTTTAAAATCCTGAGAGGTATAGGCCCTGAGATTTTGTCCAACTGTATCTCCTTTTATGTTCCCACCCGCAACCTTCGATCCCAAGGTCAGGCCCTTGCTGTTGTTCCCAGATTCAGGCTCAGCAGGATGGGGGGTCGTTCTTTTAGGGTGAAAGCTGCACTACTTTGGAACACCCTCCCAGTTGAAATCCGTCTGCTTGAGGACCTGTTGTCTTTTCGGAGAGCCATTAAAACATTTTTGTTCTAGCTATCCCTTTTAGGTCCTACCTTTCCTGTTGTGTTATGTTTCTCCTTGTCTCTGCGCCGGGACGCTCCTTCGCTGGAGTCGCTGTGCGCATAATAAATTAATATAACATAACATAACATAAGTTTTATATTCATATTACAGGTTTATTTAGATATATATATGTAACTATAATTTCAATTATGTTTTTAACATTGTATAAGTAAATATAATAATCATTTATTAATATATATTAAGTTAATATATATATATATATATATATATATATATATATATATATATATATATATATATATATATATATATATATATAAACATTAATTATGCATGTTTAATATGTTTTTACATTACATTTATTATTTATTGATTTTAATTTTTTTTAATAATTCTAACTATGTTTTGTTTAATTATATTTATAATGTAATTAAATGTATATTATTTTAAGACATTAACAAAAATCGATATTTTATACAACTATATTTTTAACAACGATATTTTGGTATCAATATTTTAGTACTTACCTTTATGGAGATAGGAAGTCGATATTTTGACCAAGATATTCTGGTAACTTGATATTCTGGCTGACGAGATTATATCAGTGATCCAGATACAACCATCAATGTAACATTTATATGGGTCAAATGTCTACTTTCCAGCATGTCAACGATAATTAAGCAAATACAGACTTATAACCAAAATAATGTAGTCTGAATTGACGTCCTTTTACCTTACATGTTCATAAGGACACGTCTAGGATGCATTTCTGATGTACTTAATCTATGTCAGATATTTTTAAACTTAAGTCAGAAATTCCAACTTCTGATTAGTGTTAGTATATAAGGATGACCACTTAACTACTTGTCAGGAGAGGTCAAGATTATTGCCAGAGATTCTACGAGAGAGGGTGTCACCTACTGCCGGCACACTTCACAGTTCTCAAACGCTGCGTCTTACCTGAAGTGCGAAGTTGATAAAGCTGAGTGCCGAAGGGAGACTGGCTGACTGCCAACACAGCATGTATTAGCCCTTCGTGGGGAACACTGTCTTTGTGCCTCCACTTATAAAGACAGCCTTCGCTGTCAGCAAGGACTGCTCTGTGCCCCTTCTCCCTAAGAAAACCCTAGACTGCAAGCTGTTCTGCCTTCTGTGCTCCCTTAGTAAAGCACATAGAAGTAGACGTAAGGGTGTCAGGTTCTAGATGACAGTTTAGTGGCATTTTCTATAATGCTTGAAGTCTGTTTTATTCTCTGTATTCATAATGTGTCTCCTTGCAGTTTTCATAATATACTGTGTAATTATTTTAGATGTACTGAGAAAAAGATTGCTAATGTAGCAATACATACTTTTTGTTTAAAAGTGTTTATTCTTCTTAGTCCATTGGTTGTGATCCTGTAAATCAAGAAATAAGGTTTATTACTGTTTTCACAGTGTCCCTGATCCCTTTATGGGACTGTTAGTAACCCAAAAGAAATGCTTCCATGTCAATTACACATAGCCTAGTGTCTTGCAGGGCTACAATAACCTGTATTTCACGTTCATCACCGATGCATTGAAAAAAGTTGAACTGTGCCACCCATGGGTGGGCAAGCACGCCTTGTAGAGTTGCGCCAAAGTCAGTGGAGGGTTTGATATGTTGAAAAATATCACACTAACGTAGTCCCAAGTCTGTTTATATAAAGTAAGCCACCAGTAGCATTGGTATAGCATGGTTATGGTTTAATTTATTCCTGAATGTGCAGAAGCCAACCCCTTGTGTGCTTCTTTGATTAAATGTAATCTGGCTAACTATTAGGTATTATTCTGTCTCCCACTCCTGGTATTGTAACTACAGGAATGTTATCTGAATTAATAGTGTAGCTGCAGGAGGTTTCACAGCTTGCTTGGTCACATTTTTATCTGTTCAAATATCTGTGTTGCTCTTCGTTTGAGATCTGGTTAGGATGGCTACTCGGACAGTCTGGATTGCAGCCTTTGTTTCTAAGTTAGCTGCACAGTTCCCTAAAGAGTGAATACCATTACGCTAATGGCTGTAAAGTTGCCTCATATGGACCAATGGAAGCTTGGCTTGTAAGGCAGATACCTTGCTCCTGAGCTGTTTATTTTTTTTTAGGTTAAATCCATTCAATCTTCAATGCTGCAATTCAACATTGTAGTCTTGCACACAGAAGGCTGACTTGGATGCATTGAATGTAGGAATTAATGAGTCTGACTTCTGTAATGCAAGTAATAGGGCCTGTATTTCTGCATGCTGTGCAGTACTAGCACCTATGATTTTAGTGTGGGTGCGCTGGGGATGAATTCACCATCCTTCATTACACCATGTAGTACTGCGCAGGCTGCTGAGTAATTGTATTTTGTTCCTACTACAGGTTGGGCAGAGCCATCTATAAAAACACACTCTAATAAGACTCAATAGGTAAAGTGTCTGGAGCTGGAACAGCATCCTGTTCCTATTGAAGAAAAAGCTTGTGCATGAAGAGAAGGATCATACTGAAACTTTACCTCCACTGCATTCAAGGAAGAGGCCCGCTGTACCCATCTTGAGTAGAGGGCATGAGCATTAGGGATCTTTGCCTTTGGGACCCCTTCTGCTGTTGGTAAGGGACAGAAAACGATATCTTTTCTTTGCACCAAAGGGCACTCTTTAAAAATAGCTGTTTGTATAGCCATAAGGATTTTTTTCAATGGAAGCAAACATGCCCCTGCCAAGGATCACAAGTGTGACATATAAGCAACTGGGACATTCTGTAATTCGTTGTAGATCACTTATGTGTAACCATAGTGACTGGGTATGACTCTGATGACTAGATTGGTTTTGTTGTGCCAAGTTTGTAAATATTTAGGCTCAAGCATGTCTACCTATAGAGGGCGCAAGATATCAGTGTGCGCTTTCAGCCACTGTTTGGATGAAAACATGGGAGAAATCAAGTCGTTCAAGAGCTTCGTTCATTCTGCGTAGTGAGGCAAATAAGTATGTCCAAAGTTAAGAAATCACAACAGGGATTGCAAATGTTTCCGTTTGTCGGGGAGTTGCAATCTAACACACTTCTGAAGGATGCTAAACCCTAGCCCTCATTGTATAGCTCATATCCTAGGAAGGTCACCGTCAGGTAGGCAATATTTAAAAAAAAAAAAAAAATGTTGTAACCATTTGGTGTTAATATGGTCACAGCTCTCCCCACCATAGTCAGGTATAGATTGAAATCATCGTCAGTTAGATAAATATCATCAATGTATGACAACATCTTGGGATCTGGTTGCTAGATCTCCATGATTCATTCTGAAAACAATCCTGGACCGTTCTCATAGCCCATAGGCAAATGTCAGAATGAAATTTGCACTCCATCGATACTGAAAGGGGTTGAATACTCACTCTCAGGCGCTATACTTTGACTTAAAAATCCATTGGAAATATCCAGGGTTGTTTTGTATTTTTTCCACACCAGGTTTGTCCTTAAACCTGTGCTATGCACATTTTATACTGCATATGTTTGGGTGTGCAAATTCAAATGTATACAGTCTAAGACTATTCTATAGGGACCATCTGGCTTAGAGACAGGTAAAAGGGGCATGTTCATTGGTAAAAGACAAAGTTCTATTATGCCCTTGTACTCCAACTGATCTAGTATTCATTTATACCTCGTTTTGCTTCAGGCTTTAAAGACTATAGTGTTCTCCCACACCGATTGATTAATGTATAAGGCTGGAGTTTGTCTTACAGCCCATTCACTGGCATAGATTTCCTTGATATCCTGAGGTGCTGTGGGAGAGAATGCTACCCTCAGGAATTCCCCCCCCCGTGCTTACCTAACAAAGGCTGGATGCCAGCCTTCTTCTGACAGGATGATGTCATAATCATCAGATAGGGGTGTTCAGAAGACTACTTTGATTATACGTCATATATCCCCTTCAATTTGTATGTTCAAATCATAAACCCTATCAGGTTGATTTAAATGTTGATCCGGAGTCTCGATCTGTGTAAAGTCATTGGTTGGATTTGCATCCAGACACTATTGTGACTTTGTGCAACATGTGCACTATTGTGACTTCTGCGGTGCTGCCTAGAAGCGTTCTCGCCAAAGTTCTGTTTTGAAGAAGCACTGAATTGGCATGGTTTTTTAGAAAGTCCTGCTACTTTCTCCATTTTTACTGGGGTTTTAGAGTCCAATCATTTCTCGCCCCTCTTTATGCTGACATCAGTCTTGGGTCTTCCTTCACTTTTTCTACTGTATCTCTCGTTTCTTTAGTACTCGGACCGGCTCCCATTTTCTGTTCTTTTACCTTCAGTATCCAGAAAAGAGCATGAAGAAATGCAATCAGAATACTAATACCCCCCAATTTGTTTTTAAATTTCTTGTGGCCTCTTAAGTCCTACCCACCCCTTCTGGATTCCCAAGAAGCGGGTGATGCAGTCCATCATTCATCTTTGTTTTTCTGTTTTTCCTTCCTTTCTGCTGCATATTTCTCCTTAACAGAACCCTCACTGTCATTTTTAGGTATTAAGTGTGGCTTAATGGGTCACGTCCCTTAGGTATGTCTACCCACAGAGGTATGCACTTCTGCAACTATTTTTGGTAGTTCTCGTTCATTTCTTGAACTGGACCTGCTTCCAGTCTCTAACGTACAGTCAGAATTGAAGCTTCGCCCTTTATATCACTTAGAATGGTAGAGGAGTCTGTAGAAAAGTTCCATGTTTACTTCATTCCTAAAACCAGAGCTGATTCATCTCCATGCTCTTTGGTACTTGTCTGAATACATCAGTGGGGACTGCCAATGAAGGCGTACTATGCATACTGATAAAAATACATGCAAAGATGCTTCCCCAGGAGTTCCACTATTCTACGGGAGACACCATCCCAAGAGGAAGACACATACTCAGTATTCAGTATTTATTTTGGGGGCTAGTGTATGGATACACTGCTTCTAACTGGTTGTTCTTATGAGCAATCCAGAAAAGCCAGTTCATCACATTTCATGGATGCTTTTCTCATGATGGCATTAACAGTCTAAGGACTAATAGTTTGTATTAGTGTGGGAGTGATAGGCCCTGCTGCAATAGCAGGTCTGGAGCTCAAAGTGTACGAGTCTCCTATATAAGGTGGTTGTGTAATTTAGTACCCCTACTACCTCAGCTTGTGTTAGGTTATTAGGGCGAAGAACGGCGGTGTAGCCAGGCAAAACTGGCCAAGAAGCTGCATCATTGCTCAGTGCCTCAAGCAGACATTTCAGTGCATACGCTACAACTTGCCACAAACCGAATTTTGGTGTTCTTGATAAGTTAAAGGGATTACCAAATCTTGACAAGCCCTGTAATATGCTGAGGGTCTACCACTGTGTATTCTTGACACTGCCCTAAGGCAGCATCAATTGGCTCAAACTCCACCCAGAAGTAAAAAGTCTCAAAGGCATGTGCTAGATGTGCAACTATTATAAAAGCAACTGCTCCCTCCTCATCGGTGACACTTCAAGCTTTGAGATGTTGAGTGACAGCTTCCCTGCAATTGACTTCTAAAACAATATATACTGTCATGATGAATGGATTACATTTTACATTTGGAATCAAAGAATTAGAAAACCTACTGGATGGGGAATAAGCTTTTATAAGTCAAGCTTCACAAACCTTCAGAAATAGGTGCTCCCTTCCCAGTAGGAGGAAATCATGATTACTTTCGACGTCTCCATAATGACGTAATAATGGTTCAGGTATGTGTGATAAGTAAAAACTATTCAAGGTGTAACTGGAAAATGCAAGCCCCATGTCATGTGCTATCTTTTGCGTGAGTTAAAACTTTGGTGTAACTCTGAAAGATGTGCTATCCCGCCCACGAGTGGCACCAGTGAAAATAGTTCCATGCACCAGCAATTAATGTTAAAGACAGGTGATTGCAGCCCTGCAAGACACTAGTCATTGTGTAATTGACATCGAAGTGCTTCTGGGTTACTAACAATCCCATAAAGGAATCATGGGCACTGTGGAAACAGTAATAACCCTTATTTAATTATTTTAGTATCACACTCATCATAGTGAGAATAATGAACACTTTTAAGTAAAAAGTATTTATTACTACAGTACCAATCTGTTTCTCAGTACATCTAAAACAATTACACAGAATATTATAAAAAGAGCAAAAACGCACATTATAAATAACAATATTAAAATAAAGATTTCTAGTTTTGTAGAAAATGTCACTAAAATGTGATCTAGAACCTGAAACCCTAATGTTTACTCTTATGCGTTATATTGTGAGATCATGGACGGCAGAGGAAGTTGCAGTCTAGTGTTTCTTAGGGAGAGGAACTCGAAGCATACCCTGCTGACAGCAAACGCTGTCTTTATCAGCGGAGGAGAGAAGACAGTTTTAACTGAGAAGGGCAAACACACTCTTTGGTGGCGGTGTGTCAATCTTTCTCCAGGACTCACCATTATCAGCTTCACATTTCAAGCAAGATGTAGCATCTGTAAAGTGATCTAGCAGTAGGTGAGACCATCTCTGGCAGAATCTTGGGCTAGAATCTGGGCAAAGGACCTCTTCTGACAAGTAGTTGTCCTTATATATTAACATTTATCAGAAATTGGAAAATCTGACATAAGTTTAAGAATGTCGGTCATAGATTATGTGCATCCTAGGTATGCGTCCTAGGCATTCCCTTAAGAACATATAAGGGAAAAGGGCATCAATTCAGACTCCACTATTTTGGTTATATGTCTGTATTTGCTCTTAATTTTCCATGACATGGTGGAAAGTATACATTTGACCTAGACAAATGTCTCATTGGTGGTTGTGTCTGTGTCATTAATTTAATGGCTTGACACGTTCACAGTTCATAGAAAGATAAGGTCAGGCAATACATGCGTTGAATGGCAGACATGGCAATGATTTTGCATAAATTGAGACCAATTGTAACTCCCAATGTTTCAGAGAGGTAAGATGGCAACCTTCTTTAGTCAAGTTGGAGTCGGGGCCTACACAAGATGGAGACGTACCTTAGGGACTTTACGCCAGTCTTTTAACCCCATCTTCCTCTTTTTTACCTGCATCCCACCTTAACTAAGCATCCATGTGTCCCTCCTATCCAATGCAAAATTTTGATACCCACCGCTCTTTTAGTTGGAGGCCATCATAAAATGTTTATTGAGCATTTTAAGATGCCCATTCCTGTCAGCTTATGGTCACAAGTGGAGCAAGCTTCTTTGAATTACTTAATTTTATATCCCATTCATAGTGGCTAATGTGGATGCATACTCACCCACAGGAGTAATCTTTTAATGAGATTTGCAGAAATAAAACACAATGCCAGCAGAGAGGCCAAAGACTGGCAGTAGAAGTATTGATCACACCCCCTAAACTGCCTTGGCTAATCCCAAAGGTTGGTGCATGGGGCCTTCCACTGTGCTCTAGTAGAGATATTGCCCCCTCTTCCCACATCTGATTGGAATGCGACCCAGGGCGGAGGCTGCCACAGCCCAACCTTGCAAACGCACCTCAATTAACTGTGTCTGCCTGGCTACCACCTGTGATCCTCTGTACGGTGTCCTACAAAGTAAATAGCTGCTCTGGCCTCATCTCTAGGGACTGTCGGCTGCTGACTTCGGCTCACCGTGCACTTACTACTCTGCTCAAGGAAAGGTGAGTATATTCTAAATCTAATCAAATCCAAGCCAGCCCCAGGCAACTATCTCCTCCTCCAGCACCAGAGGTGCATTGGCTGGCACAGATCCTTCTGGGGAAAGAAGAAGCTAACAGATATGGCAACCTTTGTGGCTCTCACATCATGTGACAAATGTAGCCTGAATTACCTGCAGCCATCCTGTACAACCCTGAGAAGAATAGAGGGTCATCCTCCAGTGATGAAAAGTGGAGTGATGGTGTCCACAAAGCTATGCACCCAACCTGTGCCCTGTCTTGCACTCCCTGCATTTCCCTACTTGAGGAGGACTGACTTTGGGTATGCAGCCCCAGGATAATAACAACTGAATATAATAGGCTACACACTGCACATTAGTAGAAGGAAAGGCCTGCATCAGCTTTAGTTTTTTTCCTGCCTTGAGGCAAGCACCCTCAAGAAAGTTAGGGGAAGTACGGCATTCATCTACTCCTCAGTTGCACACAGTCTAGCAGTACACTGTGCTGCCTCATTCCCTCCAGAGCCTGAGACACCTGACAAAGTTCGAAAAAGATTAATTCAAGTCACACAAAAATGACTGACTTAATAGAGGAGATAGACACAGATACCTCACATGTACCTAAATATCTGCACAGCCTTTAACAATCAGGGATAGTTGCCAGAAAGCTGAGACCCCTGACCCTGCTTGCAGGTCAGGTCGCTCCCCTGCTGCCGCACAGCTCCACCTGTATGCCACCGCCTCCATCGCTGCTGCTGCTCCTCATCCGTGAGTTCGATACTGCTGTCTGTTGTGCCCCATCTGATTTAGTGCCTGCCTTGTGATTCTGTACTGTACTGTTGCCCCTTTGATTCATTGCATGTTTTTTTTTGTGAGTCTGTACTGAACTGTTGCCCTCGCTTCCAACTCATTTCCCACTCCCCCTCTTTTCTTCTGCTTCCTCTCAGCCCGTCCCCCGCCGCTGCTCTCCTGCGACCCGCCCCCTCGCCGCCCCGCCTCCGAGCTGCTCCTCCCTCCCTCCTAGCCTTAAATGGCAGACGCTGCGCGACAGCAGAAGTGACCCCTGACCCTGCTTGCAGGCCAGGTTGCTCCCCTGCTACCGCACAGCTCCACCTGTGTGCCAGCGCCTCCCTTGCTGTCGCTGCTCCTCCGCCGTGAGTTCGATACTGCTGTCTGTTGTGGCCCATCTGATTTAGTGCCTGCCTTGTGATTCTGTACTGTACTGTTGCCCCTTTGATCCAGTGCATGTTTTCTTTTTGTGATTCTGTACTGTACTTTTGCCCTCGCTTCCAGCTCGTTCTCCCCTCACCCTCTTCTTTTCTGATTCCCCTCACCCTGTCCCCCGCCGCTGCTCCCCTGCGGCCCTGCCCCCTCGCCACCCCGCTCCCGCCTCCCAGCTGCTCCTCCCTCCCTCCCCGCCTTAAATGGCGGCCGCTGCGCAACAGCAGGAGTGACCCCTGACCCTGCTTGCAGGCCAGGTCGCTCTCCTGCTGCCGCACAGCTCCACCTGTGTACCAGCGCCTCCCTCGCTGCCTCTGCTCCTCCTACGTGAGTTCGATACTGCTGTCTGTTGTGCCCCATCTGATTTAGTGCCTGTCTTGTGATTCTGTACTGTACTGTTGCCCCTTTGATTCAGTGCGTGTTTTCTTTTTGTGATTCTGTACTGTACTGTTGCCCTCGCTCCCAGCTCGTTCCCCCCACCCCCTTTTCTCTTCTGCTTCCCCTCAGCCCATTCCCCATCGATGCTCCCCTGCAGCCCGCTCCCTTGCCCCCACCCCGCCTCCCAGCTGCTCCTCCCTCCCTCCCTGCCTTAAATGGCAGCCGCTGCGCCACAGCAGGAATGACCCCTGACCCTGCTTGCATGCCAGGTCACTCCCCTGCTGCCGCACAGCTCCACCTGTATGCCAGCTCCTCCCTCGCTGCCGCTCTTGCTCCTCCGTGAGTTCGATACTCCTGTCTGTTGTGCCCCATCTGATTTAGTGCCTGCCTTATGATTGTGTACTGTACTGTTGCCCCTTTGATTCAGTGCGTGTTTTCTTTTTGTGATTCTGTACTATACTTTTGCCCTCGCTTCCAGCTCGTTCCCCCATCCCCCTCTTCTCTTCTGCTTCACCTCAGCCTGTCCCCCGCCGCTGCTCCCCTGCGGCCCTGCCCCCTTGCCGCCCCTCTCCTGCCTCCCAGCTACTCCCCCTCCCTCCCCACCTTAAATGGCCACCGCTGTGTGACAGCAGCGGTGACCCCTGTCCCTGCTTGCAGGCCAGGTCGCTCCCCTGCTGCCGCACAGCTTCACCTGTGTGCCAGTGCCTCCCTCGCTGCCGCTGATCCTCCTCTGTGAGTTCGATACTACTGTCTGTTGTGCCCCATCTGATTTAGTGCCTGCCTTGTGATTCTGTACTGTACTGTTGCCCCTTTGATTCAGGTTGTGATTTTTCCTTTTGTGATTCTGTACTTTACTGTTGCCCTCACTTCCAGCTCGTTCCCCCTCCCCCTCTTCACTTCTGCTTCCCCTCAGCCCGTTCCCCGCCGCTTCTTCCTGCGGACCCTCCCCCTCGCCGCCCCGCTCCCTTCTCCCAGCTGCTCCTCTCTCCCTCCCCGACTTAAATGGTGGGCGCTGTGCAGATGCGCAGCGGAGGAGCGCAGCGGGCGCACCGACTCACCAGAGGCAAGCCCATCTGCGCCTGTCCGTGCCTGGATCGCGCCCACCGCCAGAATGCCTGAACTCCGTGCTCACCACGACGCCAGACTCCGATACGACGCCAGCACTCTCCTCGCACTCAACACCGGCCGAGACAACCGCTGCTTCCATGCCACCCGAAGCGCACCCACGGACCTTTCTCTTGCTGCACCTGCAACTTCACCTGCAATAGAACCACCAAACATCCAAGGACCGGACCCAACCACCTTCGCTGCATCCTCCTCAACACCCGCTCCGCATGCAAACACACCGTCGAGCTCTTGGACCTGCTCGACACCTCCACCCCAGACATTGCCTTCCTAACCGAGTCTTGGTGGAACGACTCCTCGGCACCCGACATCGCCATAGCCATCCCGGAAGGCTACAAGATCACCCGCAGGGATCGCGCCAGAGGAATTGGAGGAGGTCTAGCCATCGTCTACAAGTCCACCCTCCAGTGCTACACCCACGCAGACGACACCCTCAACAGCACCAAACACCTGCACTTCCGGATCCGCATCGACCCCAACACTACCCTCAGAGTAACACTCGTCTACAGACCCTCCGGACCCCGAGCTCAGTTCTGCGAGTCCATTACCAACCTCGCCAGCACCTATGCACTCGCTTCCACGGACTACATCCTCCTCGGGGACCTGTACTTCCACCACGAGAACAACAAAGATGCCAACTCCGCCGCCCTCATCAACAACCTCACCAACCTCGGCCTCAGACAACTTGTCTCCGCACCCACCCACGCCACCAGCCACACGCTTGACCCCTTCTTCACCACAAACACCCATGTTGCCTTCAACCACACCACTGAACTCCACTGGACCAACCACCGCTGCATCCATTTCACCTATCAGAAACCAACCCCCGCACCCAACAGCTGCCCTGCCACTGCTGGAGCAAAGTCACCGAAGACCAGCTGACCTCCACCCTTGCCCAGAACCCTCCCACCGAGTCACGACCCAGACGCTGCCGCCAGCAACCTCAGGCAGTGGACTGACAACTGCGCCAACACCCTCGCCCCGCTCAAGAAACCCTGCAAAAACCACAGCATCAAGAAAACCTCATGGTTCACCGAGGAGCTCCAGACCTCCAAACACACATACCGGAAACTGGAGAAGAAATGGCTCCACAAACATACACTGGATAGCCACGCAGCCCACAAGGACGCCATCCGCAGACATCACCACCTCATCAGAACAGCCAAGAAATCCTCCTTCAAAGCCGCCTGGACAACAACGCACACAACAGCAAAGAGCTATTCAACATAGTGAATGAACTCTCCAACCTCAGCACCAACACCAACGACATCCCACCCTTACAAGATCTGTGCGACTTACTGGCCACCTTCTTCCACCGCACGATAGCTGACATCCGTGACAGCTTCAACACCACGACTGCCCCGACAACTCCAGACTCCAACACCTCCTCGAACACCATCAGCACCAACCACCTGACCTTCTGGTGCAACGTCAAGAAGACGAAATGCGCATGGCCATGAACTCCATCCATTCAGGATCACCATCGGGCAACTGCCCACACCACGTATTCAACAAAGCGGATGCAAGCATCGCACCCCAAATACGGAAGGTCATCAACATTTCCTTTGAAACAGCAACATTCCCGGAAAGCTGGAAGCACGCCTAAATCAACGCCCTCCTCAAGAAGCCCAAGGCGGACCCGAAGGACCTCAGGAACTTCCAGCCCATCTCCCTGCTCCTCTTCTCGGCGAAGGTCATCCTCCAGGCCCTATAAGCCGCCTTTGACACGGTCTACCACCGCACACTAAAGACACGCCTCCAAGAAGCAAGAACCCGAGAGAAGGCCCTGGACTGGACCGTGTCCTTCCTCTCCAGCAAAACCCAGAGAGTCCACTTCCCACCCTTCTGATCTGAAGCCACCGAAATCATCTGCGGCATACCCCAGGGCTCATCCCTCAGCCCCACCCTGTTCAACGTCTACATTGCCACCTTCACACAAGTGGCCCGCCAGCACGACCTCAACATCATCTCCTGCGCCGACGACACTCAGCTCATCCTCTCCCTCACCAAGGACCCGCACACCACCAAAACCAACCTCCACGAGGGAATGAAGGCTGTCGCCGAGTGGATGAGGAGCAGCCACCTGAAACTGAATTCAGATAAGACAGAGGTCCTCATCCTCGGGCCCACCCCCTTTGCCTGGGACGACTCCTGGTGGCCGACCACACTGGGAACAGCACCGGCACCCACAGACCATGCACGCAACCTAGGATTCATCCTCGACTCCTCCCTCTCCATGTCGAAGCAGGTCAACGCCATCTTCTCAGCCTGCTACAACACCCCCCGCACGCTCCGCAGGATCGACAAGTGGATCCCGACTGAAACAAGAAGAACGGTGACCCAAGCCCTCATCAGCAGCAGGCTGGACTACGGCACCGCACTCTACTCAGGAATCCCTGCCACGACTACAATGCATCCAAAACGCCTCCGGCCGACTGATCCTCAACATCCCTTGTCGCAGCCACATCTCCCCCCACCTGAGACACCTGCACTGGCTCCCCGTCAACAAGAGGATCACCTTCAAGCTCCTAACCTACGCACACAAAGCACTCCACAACACCAGACTAGCCTACCTGAACAGCAGACTCAGCTTCTACACCCCCACCCGCCAGCTCTGCTCTGCCAACCTCACCCTTGCAGCCGTCCCCCGCATCCAACGAACAACCACCAGTTGCAGATCCTTCTCCTTCCTCGCCGCCAACACCTGGAACACCCTCCCTACCCACCTGCGACAGACCCAAGACCTGCTCACCTTCAGAAGACTCCTCAAGAACTGGCTCTTCGAGCAGTAGCAGCACCCACCTCCCCTCAGTTCCTTGAGTAGTGCGCTTTACAAGTGACTGATTGATTGGTTTACCAGTCACTCATGATGCCTCACACAACACATAGCAGATTACTGAAACCAGAAGAGAGTGGATAATGAGAAAAGTTGTTCCCACCAGAGAGTAAATGTATTTAGAGCAAAATAGAGCAAAATCCAACGTAGATATCTTGATATTTCTTTAATTAGTTGTTAACACAGCAACCAGCTGACACGTGTTTCAACAGAGAGAAAGGGGTCTCTGACTCTTCAGGGCTGAATGGTCTGATCCAAGCTCAGTGTACTCCCTGGACCGGTGATAATTCCAACCCGATAGGGCGCAAACAGTCAAAAAAAGGTTTGGTGGTTTCACAATGTAGGGGGACTGTAGAGTATAAGCCACAGATGGTGTAAACGTGAAGTCGGTGATACAATTAAAGCCAGGCGCAAATCTTCCCTAAAAGGGTAGTCCTTATATAAACACAGTAGGTCGTTATAGCTTCAGTCAATGAGAGACACGTGTGATGTGTCTATGAAATTGCACTTAAAGTATCTGCGAGACAATCGTCCTGGCCACTCCACAGCAATCCTGGATTGCTGTGGAGCTGCCAGGACTAATATTTAAGGAAGGATTTGCCCCTGGCTTTAACTGTACTGGCGTGAGTGTTTGTAACGGCAACTATTGTCAAGGCCGCTCGTTCTTTCCGAAGTACACAAGCTGACCAAGCAATGTGTTGCCGGTTTGGAAGTATCACCGACTTCACGTTTACGCCATCTGTGGCTTATACTCTACAGTCCCCCTATATTGTGGAACTACTGAACCTTTTTTGACTGTTTACACCCTACCGAGTTGGAATTATCACCGGTCCAGGAAGTACACTGAGCTTGGATCAGACCATTCAGAGTCAGAGACCCCTTTCTCTCTGATGAAACACGTGTCGGCTGGTTGCAGTGTTAACAACTAATTAAAGAAATTGGATTGGATTTTGCTCTATTTTGCTCTAAATACATTTGCATTGCTTGTTCTAATACTGTATTTGTGCAAAGGATAGATAATTTATGTCATGTGGTAGGGTTTCCCTGCACTAATTAAGGGGCTATTAGGGTTTCCTCTTCCCAGTTAGCACCATACATATTGTTTTGAATCCTACACACATGGACGTCAATAGGTAGAGCGCCATTTCTTCCTGAAAATGAAAGCCCTGTTTTTTGGTACCTTCCCACCAGAGAGTGTTTGAGATGACAATTCAGCAGGGTGCTCCATCTATGACTACAAGGACCCTCGACCACCAAGAGGCAGTATTGGCCTATTCCCAGAAAATATGCACCCGAAAACACAAAGAGAAGGAAGTAACCCACCAGTCCAAACTGATGAACTGAAGACTTACTGTTCCTGTACAGAAGAAGAATATAATATTCTCATGACCTCTAATCAGGTTTGATCCCTCCCGAAAATCATCACCAACACCGACCCTTGCTGATAGCTGTGAGTGCACCTATTGGCCCATGACAGGTAGGTTAATTGACAAGTGACAGTGACTTGGTGAATGCTTAGCATGGGAACCAAAAGTAGGCCATACAGATGCATGAACAGCGACTATTCCGCAGATTCCCAGAGGAGCTGTCCAGCCACTGTTAATGGCTGTTTGAAAAACCTTGACATCCACACCGAAGGATCACCAATGCCTTGCACAGTGTGAAGACATTCAGCACCAGCAACTCACGGAGGAAAACGTTTTAAAGAAGATAACAGTGACGTAAAAAGGGCTGACTCTAAGAAAGACACAGCCACTAAAACCCCACCCATACTTAGGTATCTGCACAGACTTTTACTTTGAGGGATGGATGCCACAAGACTATTGGGCCCCCAGTCAACAAGGAGACTCCATCCCACATAAAATAAATTAATGAATTCAGAAGGGAAAAGTCCCCTCCTATCGTGTTGAGCTTCAGTAAGCCTAGCTGAGGAGAGTGCTCCATCCATAACCACAAAAACACTCGATGTCCAAGAGGTCATGTTGGCTTATTCCCAAAGAATGTACACAGCTGAGCACATGGAATAAAAAAGAGGAGGTAATGACTAGCCAATCCACATTGGTGAACATGAAGACTGCTCCTATACAGAAGGAGAGAAGAAAACTTCTAAACCCTCTGATGAGGTTAGATCACATTTGAAGATCACCACCATTAACAATCCATATCACTGCCTGAGAGTGCAGCCATCAACCCAAAATAGGCAGGCCACCAACAAAGGTCTAGTAGGATTTACAATAATAAGCAGCATGCACCTGCAAACAGAAGCTCTGGCACTTGCTTCAAGAGAAAATGTTCAGACACCGTCAGAAGCTTTCCTGCAAATTATTGCGTTCTTTATAGATTGAAAACATTCAGTGCCAGCGAATCATAACTCTACTGGACCAGAAGTCCACCAGGATACCATCACACAAACTCTTGATGCACCATGGAAGAACTTCTTCAAAACAGTGGGGAAACTATCGACAATTCTTAGAAAGTAACTTCACCCAACTAGTAACACCGTCTGGACAGTTCTTTTAAAAGTGTATCACTGCTACCATATATAGAGTGTACTACAACCTGAAATGGGTCAGACCATCAGCAACATAGCAAAGGACAAGAAATACCCATAGCACTCCAAAGCAACAGCCGACCAGGGACAATGAGCTCACAACATCAGGAGCTTGGACCGATGTTCAGCACGCATTGACTATGACCCATATGCCCTATGTGTTCTATGAGTGATTAGGAAATGGCTCATCAGAAGTCTTGCAGCTAACATACTCAGTGCATGCGCAACCCCATAACTGCCCACATACAGTCTCATTGGTCACACATCCATGGAGACTCCACACCCAAGAGATGGACTCGCTGTTGCTCCACTAAAGGATACCAAAGTCAAAAGTGGCCTAGAAGAAAACTTAAGAACCTCGACAACACGTTTTCAGGTCTTTCCAAGTCTTCCTTTAGAAACTAAAGCAGCACAACAAAAGAAAACTTTGCAATGGACTCACATGACCGTAACAATGCTCCTGATGCACGCTTTGAACTTTGGACACTAACTCTAGCTACCTCAAATATCATCAACTCTGTATCCTCTGGAGATGATCCTGCCAAGAATGCTGCCAAAGGGTCTTGGGCATCTCTACTTCATTATCTGTGCACTAACTTACATTTGGTTAAATTCTGAACTTGAGCAATGATGTCCTTTTGCGTCTGGTGTCCCCCACTGTCCTGTTGATTGACTCTGAGACTGATAAACTCACAGTGGTGTCCTGTTTTGTTTTTTTGCTTTCCACTGTTGGTGTTTTGAAACTTTTTGGGAGGGGCAGGATGTATTGCCTTGAGGACACAAGCTCTACCAGAGATCTGTACCTTTGTTAACAAACATTTATCCATCACAGACATCGCCAGTCAGGTGACATTGCTGAAAAAACACAGCTGGGCACACATGGCCTAACTCCTGTTTCCATTGCCGAAGAGCAATGGTTGTTATGGTTCATTCAGTATTTTCTTAAAATAATTAGGGAATCACACATGTTGTCCTAAAGTAACTAATCAAGCAAAGTCAACTCTGATGGTAACAAAAAGGTTGTATTAAATATTTATAAGGTCAAGAACCATTAAGCAAGACCGATAAGTGTTCCAAGTAAAGAATGACACAGTACAGGTGTGATCGTAGTGATCATGTTTCCAGCAGCATTCCTGTCTCTGTGTGATCCTTTTCTCATGTGTGAACCTAGGGGGTACAACATTGCAAGGGGATTATGGGGTAGATGTGTCCTAGCGACTCAAGCTTCTTCTTTGGATCCTGAGACCCAGGTTTGAATCCTGGCCTCAGCTCTAGACCCAGCATTGTATGATTCTGGGCAAATCTCCAAATTTCTCTGTGCCTAAGTGTGTGTAAAATGTATTTGCATAATCCCCATTTAATGTAAGTGATATCTGATTGTCTCCCACACCCTCATGTAATGCAGTGTTCTGTTAGCTTCACAGCTAGGTGTGCACTATATTAATACCAATACACACATATATACAGTGGAATGACCTGCAATAACAAATGAGGTAACACATTTCAGCTATGGTAACACTCTTCTCACCGAAGTACAGGAGGGTTTGATTTATTATCCTGATATCTCCATGTTTGGAGCTGCCGGTGCTTGCAGGTATGGAAGTGTGTAAGGGGAGGAGTCTTAAAGGACTGTAGTGTAGTTCCTATATTCCGAATAGGCTCTGCGCATTGGAATAATATATCCTATAGATGTGATGTAGGACTTATGTAGACTAGGTCTCTATCAAATATATTAGACTTAATTGTGAGTGCGAGCCAGCTCAGAGGTCACCAGAAACTTTCTTGAATAAACAAGAAGGAATTCGTTTCTGACAACCGCATAAACATGACAACTTTGTTTCCCCAAGATAAAATGTATCTTCAGAGTCGTAAAAACGAGATAGATATTTCTCTCAATCAATCGTGCATGCTTCGTTTCCTCAGAGGTGCAGAGAAATAGAGAGACAGGTGTTTTCAATAAAAGTATTTATTGAACAGTCTTCTTTCTCATGCAGAAGAAATGAACTGCTACAACCGTAATACTGGCTGTAAAGTATAATGCATACAGCAAGAAGAGTATTATAAAATAATACTGTAAAAGCATGGTTTGGTTTCTAAGCCATAAAATACATACATAAATAAATAAAGACTAAAAGTACTCAACTGGTGCTTCTAAAATACGCCTACCCCGATGTACCTAACCTAAGTCAAGTACGAGGGAAGAAATAAGTGTGATGTAGCATACGTTTAGTATTCTTTTGCCAATAATCTATCCAAGATTTCTCTTAGGGTCTAATCAGCTCCATACCTTGGTTTAGAATAAAGGAGGTCTGGTATCTCTCTGTCTCGGGACTCGATTTCCCAACACCCCACAAGGGGAGCTTGGGAACACTGGAGCTGGATTTCTCGGCAAGAGAAAAGACAGTGTCTCCCTCAGCGCGTCAGCTGGAGAATCAGCTTCCTTCGGCACTTGCTGTAGCGAGCTGCGTCGGGCAAGTAGATAGTCGAACTGCTCCAAACCACCGTGTGTTTGCTAAGGCAAGTGTGAACAAATGTATACCTTGAAGGTGCCAAGTTTGACGTAAAGTTGGACATAATAACATCATCAAAGCATTGCAGTACTTTCAAAACTCCATGAGTTCTTGGACAAATCAATATTCAAGCAAGGGGAAGTCCCTGACTGCTGAAGCCGAGTTTTCCAAGATATCGTTGTGGCTTTTTGGAACTAGTGGAAGTATCCATGCCTGTATTTGGACTGCATGGGCTATGTCTAAATATGGTTATTATTTCTATGCCTGTATAAAGACAAGGACCATCCCCCTCTGCCTGGGACGACTCCTGGTGGCCCCCTGCCCTGGGCACCGGCCCCAAGTCAACGGACCACGCACGCAACCTGGGCTTCATCCTGGACTCCTCCCTCACAATGACCAAGCAAGTCAACGCCATCTCATCATCCTGCTTCAATACCCTGCGCCGAAAGATCTTCCGATGGATCCCCACCGAAACCAGGAAGTCGGTCACCCAGGCCCTCGTCACCAGCCGCCTGGACTACGGGAACACACTCTACGCTGGAACCACAGCCAAACTCCAGAAAAGACTATAGCACATTCAGAACGCCTCAGCACGACATCCCTCGCCACAACCACATCTCCACCCACCTGAAAGACCTGCACTGGCTCCCCGTCAACAAGAGGATCATGTTCAGACTCCTCACCCACGCACACAAAGCCCTCCACAAAACGGGCCCGAATTACCTCAACAGCCGCCTCACATTCTACACATCCACCCGCCAGCTCCGTTCCACCAGCCTCGCCCTCGCCTCCGTCCCACGCATTCGCAAATCCACAGTCGGAGGAAGATCCTTTTCCTACCTGGTGGCCAAGACATGGAACTTCCTCCCCACTCACCTTCGGCTCACCCTGGACCATCTCTCCTTCAGGAAACAACTCAAGACCTGGCTGTTGGAGCAGTAGTGATCCCTCTCCCTCAGGGCCTTGAGACCCTTACGGGTGAGTAGCGCGCTTTACAAATCTTGTTGATTTATTGATTGATTGAAGGTGATTTATACCTATATAAGGGCATGAATCGGGAAAATTACACTAGGGTCCTAAAATGCTATACAACAGGACCAGCGTTACACTATGCTAAGAAGATCACATCCCTCCCAAAAGATCAACAAAATCAGGAAACCTTCATCAACTATAACAATAGGGTGGGAAATGTATTTACTTAGTATACTACAATTGGATCAAATATCAGCCAGTAATCAAGGTGTTATCAATCGAATGGCTGCACCTGGACAGGGGTACCCTTCGCAGGAGTGGGCATTGACTAACTAACAACTTACTGAGCAATTGGTGCAATCTCAGAAGATTTAGTCAGAAACCATGTGAGGCCTATTCCTGGAGTGGAGGCATCTCAACTTGGTTTAATCTATTAGGTTATTAAAGCACTTACTATGGTCTCTTTAATCAGTGTCATTCTCAAGCCTGTTTCAAAAAGCATGATGTGAGAATCACAAACAAACACCAGATCCTCCATTTGCTTAATGAAAGACTTGGACCACCTCTTCTGGCTTCTTCAATATTTTTGTAAGTATTTTTTGATACTGGTGTCCTCAAAGCCTAGTTAGCTTCACAAGGGTTTTTCTGGGCTGGTGCAGCACACAAACCATTCTGTCTAGGCTACCACCAGAGTCACATCAGTAGATGGGTGGATCAGCACTTTCTCAGGCATAAAGACTTTGCTAACTCAGAACTCAGGAATCTGGCCTTGTTCTTCTTCAGTATGTAGAGTGCTCATATGTCTTTGTCCAATGCATGGTACCAGCATGGCATGATATTCTAGGAGGCATATACTCACTAAGGTATCAAAACATTCACTACTTTAAAATAGTGGCCTATTCTCAGTCTTCATTTCTCACAGAATGCCATGAGTTACTATGATCTGTTGCCCACAAATTCAGTGGTCGGGCTTCAAGAATGTTTATCAAGAATGACCATTGGCATTGCAGTCAAATTTGCTCACTCTCTCCTTTGAGAACTTACTCCAAGATTGTAGCCACCAGCCTGTGTCCAGACCCAGCAACCTGTTACATTCTACATGAGTGTTAAGGTAGGTAAACCAGGTTCTTTGTTGTGTTCTTGTCTTTGTTGTCATCATAAGTTAGTGGCCATGGTGTGCTAGTTTCACAGTGAATTCTGGGCCAATACTGGGGTTTACCATTTAGTTACCCAGAGGATGTTACCTTTCTGGGATATTGTTATTTCCTAGCAAAATTTCATGCAGTCAGTGAGCTTCTGTCATTTATGTTTTGCCGTTTTCAACAGTGTTCCATTCAGCAAGCTTGTGTGTTTCAGGGAGGACTTTTAGGCATGGTGCAACTATTGTTTCTTGAATTCTTTTTTCCAGAGTGACAGCTTTAGAGTGCCATGAGATGTAGAACATATTGCTTGAATATGAAGTTAACTAAATTTAAATAACTGAAAAGAAAAAGGCGGAAGATTATCGACAGAGGCGCATCTGAAGGCAGTCTCGTGTACATAAGTTTTGGCCACACATATAATCATTTTGTGGGTATAATAAAACACTTCAACATTCTTTGACAAGCATAATAGTCGGAAATAGTAAGTAAAATCATCTGATAAGAGGGATACAGATGTCTCTCGACCTCAGGGAGAGCTAGTGTGGGCCAGTGTGTTCATGTCTATATGTCCAATGTGGTGAGCTTTTGATCACCTCGTGCAGTGTGCTTGTCGTGTTTTGATCTGCTTCCTTACTACATATGGCATCTAACTTTGTGGTATTTTAGGAATGCGCGCCTTTGGCCAAACATGTTTTTTATTGAGGCTAATCTCCTCGGTCCTGTTTGTGGTGTGATTACCTATCTGTGTGATCGATCAGGGTTTCCCATGGGTACGCGTTTGTCTTTGGGCTAAGTGTAATCCTACCTGTGACCTATCAATCGATAGGCTGGGGTTTGGCTCACAGGGCCTGTCTGACCATGTGTATTTGACTTGTGGTTGATGGGGAGATCATCTCAGATTAATCTGACAGCAATGATACAAGTTTGTGAGTGTGTGCATGTGTAATATGGCGGTCATTGATATCATTTTACCGATATTCTCATTATTATACGTACAGTTGTTACATTCTACATCAATGTTGCATTCACTGAGATTGACGTCATTAAGCGTGCATAAGTTACGGTGTACATCGACAATGGAATTACTGGTTTTGACATCACTGTACATGCATAGATTACAGCATACATCAGTATTGCATTTACTGGTATTGACATCATTGTGCATGCATAGATTACAGCATACATCGGTATTTAATTTATTGGTACTGCCACTGCTACCTGCATACTTTAGGGTGTACATTGCTATCGTATTTATCGATCTCAGCAAACATGCCCCAAGAAGTTTTCTTATTCTATCTTTTATTGTGTTGTTGCAGGAGAGGTAGCCAAAGAGATAATTGGTACTGTCTCGATATGTTTTCAACTGGTGCTCATGAATACATCAAATTAGTGTATGTAAAGATAAAGGGGCTCATTATGATCGCGGTTTTCCCGCATCCTCCGGGCCGGCAGAAGCCACCGCCGGCCCGGAGGATGTGGGAAAACCGCTGCGGACCCACCAAAGACCCACCGCCACATTAGGATGGCTGGTGGGTCTTGGTTTCAGTCCGCCGCTTTTCCGCCGCGGTCGGCTTACAACCGTGGCGGAAAAACTCTAATATGGTGGCGGTGTCTCTCAGACACTGCCAGACATATTAGGATGGCTTCTAAAACATGCTTTTCCGCGGCAGATTCTCCGCCGCGGAAAAGCAAACGGATCTTCACTTCGGGGGCCCGTTGCAGGCCCCCTGGGTGAAGGTTGGGTGGGGGGTGCACATGGGGGTACCTATGGTACCAACCTGCATTTACATGCAGAAAGTGGCAGGCACCGCGCGGTGCCTGCCGCTTTCTGCATGTAAATGAAATGCATGCCTTTTTAACATTGCGGCGGGTGCAGCTTGAAGCCGCATCTGCCGCAATGTTAAATATAGAGGATGTGACCGCCAGGGTGGCCGTCACATCCTAATTGCACAGGAGGGAACGCCGCAGCACATGCGGATGTTCCCTCCTACTCAGGGCTCGTGGACGGACGCAAGTCCATCCGCGATCGTAATGAGCCCCTAGGTTAGGTGTATAAACACCCCCCACATAAAGGCAGTGGCTCCATATTCCATCTGGGGTAGGCTTGTTCTGTTGCAGTTAGGGTTCTGCTAACATAGCTGACAGTCCCATCTGTTTTGACATGGGTGGGTAAAAATGATGCCTAAAACAAAGATCTGGTGTTCTTTGCAAGTTCAGTATGTCATTGAATGCCAAATTTGGCAATGGCTTTTTCAATGGATTAAAGGTTGTGACATTTTGAAAAGTAGTCTCAAGGACATGATGGCAGCCTTTCTAGAGCAATTCATAAAAAAGGGTCAGTGATGTGCCTAGGCTTGAAATGAGCCTGCCACAGTATGTGATTATTCCTATCAAACTACGCACTTCTTGAACGTTGTTGGTGGTGGAAGTGGTGCAAATATCGTTCACCTTTTTCTGGTCTCCTTTGTCTTTCTCTCAAGAAAATGTAAATGAAAAATTCAAGGATGCACTTCTTGAACTCGCATTTCTTTTGGCACCAACACAGTCCACAATTTTGTAATCTTAGAGTGGCTCTGAGCAATAAGTTGTGCTGCTGTTTGAATAAGGCATGTATGTGAATGCTGAAGTACAGGATTTTCTACAGACCTTTGCCGACATTGTCAAAAGGCATTCTGAAACACTTCTGCTGCTGAAGAGTTATAAAAGTTGCATCAATATACTCCCAGTCCCCACCTAGATGACAATGGTTATCAATCAATCAATGAATCAATCAAGGCATTTGTAAAGTGCACCACTTACCTGTGGGTGTCTCAAGGCGCTAAGGGGTTGGGGAATGCTGATACTGTTCGAAAAGTCAGGTCTTGAGGAGTCTTCTGAAGGTCAGAAGGTCTTGGGTCTACCGTAGGCGGATGGGGAGGGTGTTCCATGTCTTGGCGGCGAGGTTGGAGAATTATCTGCCACCGGTGGGCACTCTTTGGATATGGGGGACAGTGGCGAGGGCGTGGTCAGTGGAGCGGAGCTGGCAGGTGAGGTTGTAGAAGCTGAGTCAGCTGTTGAGGTACGCTGGTCCGGTGTTGTGGAGTGCTTTGTGTGCATGGGTGAGGAGCTTGAAGGTCATGGTTATGGTGTGCTGCAAGCCTTTGTGGCATGTAGGTAGATGGTATCCTGAATGTAGGTACATTTTTGTAATCATTGTCATGTATTTAGGTCTGTGATGATCTCATGGACTAAGGGTCTGACATGGCACTCCCGCTCAATGGCCTTATAAGGGAAGGGCCCACCTATTCTTGGTTCTCAGCTTTCAGTTCTTCTGCAATTGATGTGGAGTGCATTGGGCAGATCCTGTGGCAGATATCCAAAGAATAGCAATGAAGAGTCCCCCAAAAGGCTGGATACCTTCAGCAGTAGCTCATAGTTGAGGCAAAAGATCCAAGTATGGTATAGTGTTGAAATTACGAGGGAAAGCATACCTTTCTTAAATCAAAAAAGCATCCCTCTCATTGCTTTAAAAATTACAACGTTGTCTTAGGAAGTATTGAAAGTATTTTCTCATTGGTAAGATTCTTGAACATATATTAGATACAATTTGCTTAGCTCTTAAGGAAATTGTTAGTACTAGCCTTCAAATTACCAATCTCCCTTAACAGTGCTCTAGCTGTGCCTCAGTCAATGTGATGGAATCAGCTTTTTCTGTGTAGTGCCAAGATATTTATAAATGTCTTTGAGACAAACTAGAGCTCATCTCACCTTGGCTCTTCTCTTCATTCCAATTCTATAGCTCTCAACTATCAAGCACTTCTTGGACGGTCTTTACGCACTATGTATAGCACCATGGAGGAACTCAGGTCTTCTAAAGAAAACACAAGTGTCTAATTCAAATTCCTCATCCACACTTTCAAGGCACTACACAAATCTGCCAGACACTTCTGAGCATCAGGAGTCCTACTTGCATACAACCCATAACATAAAAGAACCAGATCGAGCAGTCAAGCCTTCTCCTGGATTGCCCCTAAAGCGTGGACTGATCTGCCACTAGACATAAGAACCTTCTCCTCACTTCTTGAATTCTGCAAGAAGCTGAAGACTTGGATTTTTGAGTAGTCCCACTAGGCCCTAGGTTTCACTAGACTCACACCTGTTCAGCACCAGGATACCCTCCTGGGTAGTAGGGCACTCTCCAAATGTACATAGCATTACAGAACATAACATAACATATTATGACTCATTTGGAATTTGGTTCAATTTAGAGGTTGTCTTTCTTACCTCTGGTAAACAATCTTATGATCAGTGGGTAGTAGAAATGCATATCTCCCTAGGTTAAGATGACTTCTGAGATCCTATCCAGCAAAAAGTGCTTCTCCTTATGGTTCAACTAGAGAGTTGCAAAATCTAAGGTCTGTTAGAGACTTAGGTACCGATTACGATGCCGGACGGACTCAGGTCCATCCAGCATCGTTCTGGAACAGGAACCGAACAACCTCCAGTCATGGGTTCCAGCCCAGGAATTAGGATGTGACCGAACCCAGTTCGGTCGTAATCCTATTCTTTGTTTTGAGAGCATGCATTCCGAATGGACTGCATGCTCTCATAGCAAAGAGCAGGGGTGCAGTTCATCCCTGCACCCTATGGCAGGCACCTCAAGGTGCCTGCCACCGGGTGCAGGGATCAACGGTGGCACCATAGGTGCCCCTAGGCCGCCATTCGGTGGCTTTTCTCCCAGGAGGGCCCTGCTGGGGGGCCCCAAAGCTGAGTCCCAATGCCTTTTTGTACGTGAAAGGCCAGCACAAAAATTCTGTGGGAAACTGGATGCGTGCTGTCTTGATACAGAGCTGACCTTGCTGCCTCATGTATTGTGATTGCTGTTTTTTAAAATCACTTGCCGAACCTTTTTAAATTATTCACTAAACTGTAGGCTCACCTGGCACTTTTGCACCCTTGAACACCCGGTAACTTTTCCCCGCATTCTCCCCGGTCCACCACAGGAACTTCTCCCGATTGTTGTGGAGGGAGTGGCGGTAGACTGATCATTTCCGGGCTAGAGGGGAGGAGGGCGGAGACTTCTCAAGATCTTAGCTGGATGCATAAAAGACGAGGGCCATAAGCCTCACACAGTGGACTCGGGCTGTCTTGATACAGAGCTGACCTTGCTGCCTCATGTAATGTGATTGCTGTTTTTTAAAATCACTCGCCAAACCTTTTTAAATTATTCACTAAACTGTAGGCTCACCTGGCACTTCTGCACCCTTGAACACCCAGTAACTTTACCCCGCATTCTCCCCGGTCCACCACTGGAACTTCTCCTGATTGTTGTGGAGAGAGTGGCGGTAGACTGATCATTTCCGGGCTAGAGGGGAGGAGGGCGAAGCCTACTTAAGATCTTAGCTGGATGCATAAAAGACGAGGGCCATACGCCTCGCTCAGTGGACGCGTGCTGTCTTGATACAGAGCTGACCTTGCTGCCTCGTGTAATGTGATTGCTGTTTTTTAAAATCACTCGCCGAACCTTTTTAAATTATTCACTAAACTGTAGGCTCACCTGGCACTTCTGCACCCTTGAACACCCGGTAACTTTTCCCCGTATTCTCCCCGGTCCACCACGGAAACTTCTCCCGATTTTTGTGGAGGGAGTGGCGGTAGACTGATCATTTCCGGGCTAGAGGGGAGGAGGGCGGAGCCCACTCAAGATCTTAGCTGCATGCATAAAAGACCAATGCCATACGTCCCGTGCAGGGGACGTGCGCAGAGGGCGCGCCAGCGGCGCGCCAAAGGCAAGCCCGTCTCCGCACGTCTGCGCCCGGCCGGGACCAGGGGCCACTTACTTTGCTCGACCCACCCCCCAGCCAATCATATACAGCTCCAGTTCACTTCTTGAACTGAGAGGAAAGGTACTTACACCCTGCCTCTCCAGTTGGAACCCGGCTGGGAAACTTTTCTCCTGCACTCACTGCGCCTATCAGTCCCACCAGGACACCATACCTCCCGAAACTCAATGCAACATGTTCCTGATAAACTGTAGGTTACTCTCTAAACACTATGTAGAGATCGCGCTACTTTTAGATGACCTCAAACCTGACGCACTGTTTCTCACTGAAACTTGGCTCCATCCCAAGTCTGACCCTAATGTTATACAAGCACTACCCGGTGGATACCTCATCCTCCACGAAGATCGGTCAACCGGAAGAGGCAGAGGATTAGCAATCATATATAAAGAGTGCTATAACTGCCGCAGCTTCCCCAACCCGATAGCCGACTGTGAAAGCCTCTCCTTCTCTCTAGATTTCTCACCCACCCTCACTTTCTCTGGTATTCTTATATACCGCCCACCAGGAAACTTGGGTCAATTCCTCGACAGTATGCCATCCTCCATAGCTAATAGAGCCTGTAGCCTCCCTCACTACACCATCCTAGGGGATCTAAATATTCATCTTGACAACCCCCTGGATCAGGCAGCAATAGAACTAATTGCTAGCCTCGAGGCACTACAACTTTCACAACTAGTACTAAAACCCACCCACTCCAGGGGTCATCTCCTTGACCCTATTTTTAGCAACTGTAGGAACCTCTCAACTGGTACACCCTTACCCCTTCCATGGACAGACCACTTCTTGATACCCATCTCCCTGTCCATACCAATTCTGTCCCCGCCCCCTCCTGCAGCTCATCGGAAAGACCGCTACTGGTCCAAACTTAGTCACACACAATGGGCAGCTACCCTTGAAACCACCATGCCCCGCGCAACCCTGATCCCATCTCTAGAAATGAGAATTATAATAGATGGATCATACAGTCTTTGGACTCAATACTACTGCTAAACCACATTAAACCCAAACATAGGCCAATGACTGCACCCTGGTACTCGGTGGAACTTCGACAAATGAAGCGCCAATGCAGAAAACATGAAAGGAAATGGCGCTTAGACTATTCTCCCTCAGGAAAAACAGCTTATCGGACGGCCATATTATCACACAAAAATGAAATAAGAAGTGCGCAATACACCTTCTTCGAAAATAGAATAAATGCTTCAGCCTCAAAACCCAAAGAAATCTACCAAATCGCAAAAACCCTGCTTAAAATTCCAGAAAAACCCCTAGACCCCCACAATGCCCAATCGCGCTGTAACATCTTGGCCGAGTACTTTCACACAAAAATTCATACCATCTACTCCTCCTTTCCACTCACCCCTCCTTCCTCCACACCTACTAAGCACGGGGATGCAGATTGCCAACCCTCAATCCTTTTGGAAACCCTGCCTCCTATGGACCCCACTACTCTCCAATCCTTCATGTCACAGATCAAATCAGGCTCTCCTAATGATCCAGCACCTGCCCATGTTCTGCAGACTGTTTCTCCTCAAATTCTCCCCATCATTCTGGATCTGATCAATGAATCCCTTACCAAAGGCATTGTCCCCCCTAGCTGGAAACAAGCTATGTTTAAAGCCCTCCTTAAAAAAGCAAACCTCGATTAGGGAAACCCAGGAAACTTCCGTCCCATCTCCCTACTACCCTGTATAAGCAAAATCGTGGAAAAACACGTTAACAGCACTGTTGGAACTGGGGTCACCAGTCCCCTAGGGTAGCATGGCACGAGCGGGTAGGCATCCGAAAGCATATGTGTTAAGCAACCATGCAGCACACGCAACCACTGAGTCAGAAACCTGGGCACGCAATTAGTGACACCACTCCAGTGAGTTTGTGTAAAAACTCAAGTTAACTTTATTAAGATAGATAATCAAGTAGATGGAGCAGGATCAGGGTAGAAGAAATTCATTATAACATTAGCTTTTCAGTTTACCTTTACAAATACATATGTTTCATTTCTCTGTAATAAATACTAGATGAATGAATCTTGAATATGCAATAAATATTAAATATTAGATAAATAAATATTTGAAGAACACAGGCCTGACTACCGCCTTGCTTTGAGTCAGCACCTGAAAGAAATACATTGAAGAGACAACCAAATAGCATTGCGTCTCACTAGTTCTGTGGGCATTTTACCCACTCCTCACCAAACAAGGGTGAGCGTTTCACATCTATAAATATGCAGATAACTAACGGTAGGTTTTAAATCCATATAGCACTAAATAGGAGTAAAACATTTCAGCAATCAGGAATATGCATTTCATGCAACAAGGATGGCATCCCTTTAAGTAAACACCTCATTATGTAGACATCCCATTAGTTCTAACTGAACATGGCATTAGGCAGGAATGTAGAACACTTCCTAACAGATCAAACCACATCACATTTATCAGAAAGTCAATAAAGGCACTTTCAAAGTATCAATTTACCACACTAAACACTATTAGTAGTACATCTCATTAGCTCTGTAGTGCAATTATCATACTTTGCTTACTCAAATGCATCCCTCATCACAACATTACTTTAACTATTGGCAAGCTCAGCCCTTATTTTAGCTCAGGTAACCAGTGTCCTTTGAATGAACAACTTTGCAATTCTGCTACTTATCTTATCAAAGGTGACATTGGTAAATAGCACTTAATTCCGCTTCCCATAAAACCTGGCCAGGGATTCCTCATGGACGCTGTACTCAAGGGGGCCAGAATCTCAATTTATGGCACCAATTTATGGAGTAAAAGTCACTCCCCCATGTCTCTCCCTCCTTACTTGTTACTGGAAGTTGGGATCGTCCTGCTTCAGGCTCACCAGGGGAACAGCCAACGAAGGGGGTCAGGGATTTACCACTGAAGAGGCTCTCAGAGCTCGGGCCGGCTCCTCAGTAGGGCTCCCACGCGGAGGCCAACCGGGGCAAATTGCTCAATGCTTCACCAGCCCCTCTCGGGCCTCCCAACACTCCCTCCCTGCTCGCGCCAGATCCGCAGTGTGGCGCTCGAGCAGGAGGGAATAGCAGATCACTCGGCGCTCCCTGGAGACCTGTGGCGCCTTTCCTCAGCGTCGGACTTCCAGAACGCTTCCTCTGCGGCATGCGCAGTAGCGCTAGGCTGGCGCCGCCTCAGTCTGCACTCGTTCATAGAGCAGACACTCTACTCCTGGGCCTGCTCACTCCTCTGCCCCTCCTTCCGGGGAAAAACAGCCACAACCAGGCATGCGCGAAGGCGCCAATTAGAAGTGTCTCACCGGCTTTCCTCAGACCACCGGTTGTCCCTCGGCCATACACGGAAGCGCGGAAAGCGCCCCCGGGGTCCCGCTCACGAGAGGAAGCCTCGCAAGGTTCCTCAGCCTCAGTGGATCCCGGGGTGGACTAGACTAATGCGCGAATGGTGCCCCAGGGGTCCCAGTCACAATCCGGCGCCGATCTCTCCTGGCCACAGCTCACAGCAGATGAGAGGTAACTCTCGACGGGGGTAATTGGGTGAAGGGACAGTCAATAAAAACCAGGGCAGTAATCCTGGGCACAGAAGCGCTTCGCTGATGTAGTGCTGGTACCTAATGTCAGCTACCAGATGTACAGCGCCTCACAACTTCACAGCGCTTCGCAGGGCATACAAGATAGCACTTAGAGGCACTAATACAGAGCTTCTCCAGATGAGGGAAACAATACAGTGCTTACTATAGGCAGTCAATAGCGCTTACACTAATAGACTATAGCGCTTTCAGGGCACAGCAGATGACAGCCTTAGCGCTGGGGCCAAATTCAGGCAGTTCTGGAGGCTAGCGCTTCAGCAGTAGCTGTCTTAGCACTTGGGGCACTTCACAGCGCTTTACAGGGGGGGCAACTTCCACAGCCCTGCAGGCAATTCACAGCGCTCCCACAGGACACAGCAATTCTTCACCAGTCAAGCGCTTGGAGGGCAATGTAGCGCTTAGGCAGTTTCTAGGTTGGCGCTTCATCAGTAGTTGCTTAAAAATAGAGGCAGCTCACAGGACAAGCCACACAGCAGTGGCAGGTTAGCGCAGGAACCCCAGGTGGCGTCAGGGGGCACAGGGAGCGACACAGCGCCAATACCTGTTGGGTTCCTCAAAAGTCCTGTGGTGATTTGGTTTTCTTCTTGGCGGGATGTTTCTTGCGCCCTTAGTTTCTTGGTTACTGGTTCCTTAATTTCTTCTTGGCGCAGCTGTTTCTCGCGCCCTTGTAAATAGCAGTTGGGTTCTTGTTTCCTTGAAGGGGGTTAAGTTGGTGGCTGGTGTTGGATCTCCTCAGCCAATCCCCTCAAGTGGTCCCTGGGGGTTCCCTGCCGCGGGGCTAGGTCAGTGGGGGGGGAACAGGATACCTCAACACTTGTAAAGCAGCACACTAGGCCCTGTCATTCCAGCATCATAAGACCCTGCCCTGACCCCCACTGCCTATCCTCCTGCGTAGGTACTTCCCCAGGTCTTCCCCTCAGCTTCTCTCCTCAGGAAAGTTCCCTCCCTTTCCTTTTATAGTGCCAGTTGACAGTTGGTAGTGTCAGTTGGTGTCAGTTGGTGTCACCTCACCTCTCCCAGAAGGTTCCAGAGGCTTCCGGAGGTTCCACCATTCTACCTGTGGACAGGCTGGCAGGCTAAGATGGATACATTGCCTGAGGGTTCCAGCCAGCCCCTGGCTACTAGAATGCGCCCACTAAACCACGCTGCTGCAGCAGTGGTCTGTGGCGGCCATGTTAGGGGTAGGAAGTACCTGTACTTTAACACTAGTTTTACACTACACAGGCCCTTCTCCACCACACAAGGCCTACACACTGTTGTTTCAATAGGGGCATTCTAAATTAACAGGGGATAAAAAGCGAAAATTTTCTGGGGAAAAGGCCAAGTCTCACAAGCACCCTGACAGAGTTCCTCGAAAATAACAACTTATTAGAACTCTCACAGACTGGGTTCCGCCCCATGCACGGGACTGAGACCGCTCTCCTCGCCGTGACAGAGGAAGCTAGGATGATCACGGATCACGGGGGCACTGCGACCATTATACTCCTGGACCTCAGTGCCGCCTTTGATACCGTGAACCACAACACCCTGCTATGGAGGCTCTCTGATCTGGGGATAGCGGCTAACGCCAAGACATGGTTTGAGTCCTTTCTGTCAGACAGATCTTTTCAAGTATTCGAGGGCAATGTCATCACCTCGAGCAAACCACTTAGCTGCCGTGTCCCACAGGGCTCCTCCCTGAGCCCTACGCTTTTTAACGTATACATGAGCCCCCTAGCTGAGGTTGTCCGCCCCTTTGGAGTAAAAATCATCTCTTACGCAGACGATACTCAGTTAGTGGTGGCTCTGAAACACCCCCAGTCCCAGGCTAGCAACCTAAGGGGCCGTCTTCTCTTGGATGACCTCATCCTGTCTTAAATTAAATGGAGATAAGACGGAGTTGATGGTGTTAGGCAACTCCCCCCAAAAACCCTTACCTCCCTCAGACCGGCACCCATAGCAAAGGATACCATTAAGAGCTTGGGAATCTGGCTGGACAAGGGGCTTACCCTCCACCCCAGGCAGTCAAACTTTCTGCTGCCTGCTTTGGCTTACTCAGACTCATTCGGAAGATCCTCCCCTTCCTTCCTTTCAAAGCAAGACAGATTATGATTCAGGGCCTAATCCTTTCCCGGCTGGACTTTGGAAATGCTCTCTACTTGGGTGCCCCCAATCCACTCTAAACAAGCTACAGGTGATCCAGAACTGTGCCGCACAAAGGTTTCTTCGGATCCCCCGTCGCCTCCCCGTAAGATCTGAGCTAAGAGACCTCCACTGGCTACCCATTAGGAAAAGAATCAAATTTAAGAGCATGTGCATTGTCCACCGTGCATTCTGGCAAAAGGGGGCCACCATCAATCATTCGCTTGTCACCCCCTATATCCCTAATAGGCAGCTCAGGTCCGCCCATGCCTTCCGAGTCATAACACCAAGGATTTGAAGGGCCAGGTGCGGGGGCCGAGCTTTCTCTTTTAACTCAGCAGGATTATGGAATTCCCTGCCCCTTCCGCTTCATTCAGAACGCAATCACCTATCCTTTCGGAAAAAAATTAAAAACCCTACTATTCAGCAAATAAATCAGCTCACGTCTCTCAATCACTCACGTTCAGTCCATAGCGCTAGAACGCCTCAGGGTAGCTATCGCGCTCTACAAAAACCAATTCCATTCCATTCCATTCCAACTGCCATTGTAATCCCTCGGCCAGAAAGAGGTGATCAGGGGATTACTGTGGGCCTTCCAAATGGTGGCCAGGCTCTCCGAGCCCATCATAAGCCATTCGGAAAACTGATTCAGATTACCTTCCAAACAAGCCAATCGAAATGGCCCGGTTAGAAGGGATTCAGAATCAGTGATTACGATGCGGACAGGAGGGCTCTGAACATCGTTCGGAGGCCTTCCTGCCCGCATCGTAATCAGGCCCTAAATGTTGGCTGAACATTATGTTGCCTCATAAGGTTATTTAAGTTGTTCTTTTCCATTGCTTTCTCTTCCTGGATAGCTTGCCATTGCTTAACTTTCCCTACGCCTGAGAAGTACCTGCCATTAGTCCTTGACAAAGGATAACTTTCCATTCCTTTGGAAAGGCCAAACTAGACTTCCAGGCCGTTTCCAGGGTGATTGTGATCCCTCAACACAAAGATCGTTTTTAGAAAGACATATCATTTTTTTATAAAATATATTAAAAGAGCTTCACAAGAAATACACTCCCAAACATAAATCTTTCCTTTAAAGCTTTGTCTGCAAGTGCCACAAAAATAATGAGACAAATGAACCATGACTTGATGCTGCCATTTCAATGAGTGAGCAATAATCCTTAAACTGTTTTATTAAAAAAACAAGATTACCTTGCTCCCTTGCAACTTCTGGTCGCTACTTACACCATGATAACATTTAGTTTGCCAGTATTTTCATGAAGTGAATGAAAATTACTAAAATGAGTATTTGGCTTATTTAGATTTAAAAATAATTTTATGGAACACTTGGTCAAAAACAAATAACACCCTATGCCACCTTTTGAAACTCATCGCCGTAGGGACAGGCACATGCAGATTGCGACCACCTCTGAAGTAAATGAAGGCGCAAGATGGGCAGCTTGTGTTTTTGAAGTCTCACGACATGCACAACAATTTTTGTTTTGAATGTAAATTTCTATAGAGGACTACTTGAAATCCCTATGGCTGGTTCAGTTTGATGTCTATTAGTTGTAACATATAAGGATCATGATCATTACAAGGAGTTATGATTGGAAAACAGTGGAACTACAGCCTCTGCATTTGATTTTCTTGTCAATAGTATTGAATGAGAGAGCTGTGCTAAGCTGTAGGCAAATTAAACATACCTGAGGTTGCTTTGAAAAGACATATCTTTTTAACCAGAAGTCTGACTTCATTAGCTTTCGCTTGCACACAATTATGTTGGATTGGAGCGTGTTGATGTAGTCTCTTTCAGCTACTAAGGGGGTGATGTAGTAGAAGGGTGTACAACGTGAATTAACGTTAATTGATTTCTAAACACCCTTTCTCCTGAGTTTGAAGGCTCTGAGCAAACAAAAGACACCAAGAAAATGAAATGAAGAATAATTGTATGAGGAGGATTACATTCAGTTTTATCCACACATCTAAAAGCATTTGATAAAAATATGCTGTTTTTTCTCATTCCTAAGACATTCTTACAGTTTTGTATAGTCACGGGTGGATGAGTGGTCCACACTCTCTCTATTCAAGTTATCACATTATTGTAACCGTGATAGCTTGCTTCTTTATTACTTTACATGTTACAGAAGGTGGAGGCGTGGATAAATATAATATGATGTATGGGAATCCGCTCCGAATATATTCCATATGTTGGTCTCCATAAACAGAAGACTGCTAGGCGTATAAAGAATGACTCATTTTTGTCCTTGACATTATAGTTAGGGTGTTCCCAAGGTACCATTAGAAGGTGATGCCTTATTACATTGAACAAATGTCTCCATGTCTGGGCTTTTCTTTTACAAACCACTGTTACCTGCCATTCGTCAAATTGATTAAATTGGTCTAAACCAAGATTACCAACTGAAGAATGCATTTGCAAATCACGTACTGTGCCCGATTAACATGGATATTCCTTGTCAATATAATTCATAAGTAAAATAGTAAAGGATTAAGAGAAATCTGGGTTAGTGGGAAAAGTGAAATCTGTTTCTGGTGTTCTTTTTGAACTAAAAATATGAATAATCACATCATATTACACAACAGGCTCCTTCCCATATGGAAGCCCATAAAAACTTGAAAAAGGGAAAATATGCAAAATCTAGTGAGATATTAAATTAAGTGTCCAGGTCTTACATTACAGAAAAAATAAGAGAATACAAGCTGAATGCAAGCTTAAATGAAGGAGAATATTTTTAAAGTTCAATTTCTGGTCCGAGACTAGACTTTTGTAAGGCACTGCCTTTTCAATCTCGCTCCCGCTTTCTTCAATTTCTTTATCTCTAATGCTCTCTCGCTCTGACTCGCTCACCCTCTTTCCCTCTATGTCCTGTCACTCTTTATGTCGTTGTCCCACTCTTGCCATTTCTCTCTCTCTCTCTCTCTCTCTCTCTCTCTCTGTCTTTCTTTCTTTCTCTCCATATCGCTCCACTCTTTCCCTTAGTGTGCCCTCCAGTGGGCAGGGCACCAGGGCACTTTGCAGTGCAGTTTATTCTGTCCTCTCAAGGATTTCTGATGGCAAATTAGTCAATATCTTGGGAAGTTACACATTACTTTATAGAAATTAAGGGCCTAGGTTAGAGTTTGGAGGAAAGATGGCATAATCCAAATAAACATGGATCTCCCATCTGTCCAGTTAGCCTCTCTCTTGCCAAATCCAGAGAGCACAGGATGCCTCCATTCACAATAGTCAACTTGCCTCCGTCCCGACCACTGAGAGCCAAACACATGTTCAGGGACTCTCAAAGATAGTGATGAAGCAGTGACCCAATTTAGAGTTGCTGGTTCACCACAATGTTTATTGGTGCCTCCACTGTTACAGACTATCATGTAAAGAATAATAGTCTATCACAGAACCTGGAAAAAAAACTCTCAGCATGCTTCATGTAGGTTTGCTACTATTTTACTTAGATACTTAAAACAAACATATCACTTTATTTTGCTAATGCAACGGGCATACAGAACACTCATGGGACCAAAACAAGGTGGCTACCCTGCACTCTTCCAGGCTTTGATAAAGGGTGGGGCTGTATCTACCTGCTGTACTTATGAACCTTGAATTTACAGTTCTGGGAGTAAATCCCAGGGATGTACACTTACCTCAGTCCATGCCCAATAGGAAATGTTGGGTGTACTAGTGCACCCTCGTCCTTATTTGCATAGATAACCTACACTTTTGTGAAAGTTTACACTTTTGAGTAAGTTTACTAATTTTCAGTATTAACAAATTTGCACTTTTGTAGTAACTTTACACTTTCGTATTAGGTCCAGCACTACACTTGGCCTACCATTGTTACTGCAACACCCCATATATAATACTGGAGGTAGGGACTCAAAACACCCTTGGAAAATAATATTAAACTAAATAAAATGATTTAAAATAGTAATATATATATATATATATATATATATATATATATATATATATATATATATATATATATATATATATATATGTATATATATATATATATATAAAATATTATATTGTTTTATAATTCAACATAGATTATTAAATATTTTATCAAATTATCCAATACAATCCATTACCATCTGCCATACTGAAGAGCTAATCCTCCCCTGTAACCACCATAAATCTTTACTATGTCCCTTGCTTGCAATTTGGATTTCTCCGGGGTACCGGAACTTGCAGAGTCCACCATGCAGCGAAGAAAGAAGTATGACGGTGAGGGTTGCATTATGCACCACGTTGGGCCGGTCGGATTTCCTAGACTTGCCCCCGCCAGAAAGGATTCCTGAACTGCGGGGTTGAAGCGGTACGAGGACTGGAGGAAGCACAGCTGCGCACATGTACTTTTGGGCAAAGTAGTTTAACATAGACTATGCAGCAAATATCTCGCCTTCCACTCCACTCGTGCGATACCTACCTATGCACGGCTGTGGCATGCTGGGCCTTGTAGGCGCCGAACATCAAGCGGACTACAAGTGGTATATGCGTCATGAGGTCAACGCAGTGGGAGGAGCTGTGGTCTATTAGTGGGAAGGCAGGACTGGCCTTTATCACCTACATCCATTTAGACGAGCATATGCACCTGGCGCTGAAGAGGCGATGAACGCCGAAATGCATTCGCCATAAGAAGAGAACAGAACATTTTCTCTGTGTTTTATGTGCAGCCTAATAAAGCGCTTCCAACCATTCCTCGGCTGTGGCCTTACTCGTTCTATGAAGGAGTGGAGTTTTGATATTTCCAGCACAGTTTCCAGTTATGCGCTTCTAAGGCTCCCGCTTCCTTAAAGTGACTCTGTGCAATACTGGAACTCTGCTTGCAGTTTGGATTTCTCCGGGGTACCGGAACTTGCAGAGTCCACCACGCAGCGAAGAAAGAAGTATGACGGTGAGGGTTGCATTATGCACCACGTTGGGCCGGTCGGATTTCCTAGACTTGCCCCCGCCAGAAAGGATTCCTGAACTGCGGGGTTGAAGCGGTACGAGGACTGGAGGAAGCGCAGCTGCGCACATGTACTTTTGGGCAAAGTAGTTTAACATAGACTATGCAGCAAATATCTTCCACTCCACTTGTGCAATACCTACCTATGCACGGCTGTGGCATGCTGGGCCTTGTAGGCGCCGAACATCAAGCGGACTACAAGTGGTATATGCGTCATGAGGTCAACGCAGTGGGAGGAGCTGTGGTCTATTAGTGGGAAGGCAGGACTGGCCTTTCTCACCTACATCCATTTAGACGAGCACAAGCACCTGGCGCTGAAGAGGCGATGAACGCCGAAATGCATTCGCCATAAGAAGAGAACAGAACATTTTCTCTGTGTTTTATGTGCAGCCTAATAAAGCGCTTCCAACCATTCCTCGGCTGTGGCCTTAATCGTTCTATGAAGGAGTGGAGTTTTGATATTTCCAGCGCAGTTTCCAGTTATGCGCTTCTAAGGCTCCCGCTTCCTTAAAGTGACTCTGTGCAATACTGGAACTCTGCTTGCAGTTTGGATTTCTCCGAGGTACCGGAACTTGCAGAGTCCACCACGCAGCGAAGAAAGAAGTATGACGGTGAGGGTTGCATTATGCACCACGTTGGGCCGGTCGGATTTCCTAGACTTGCCCCCGCCAGAAAGGATTCCTGAACTGCGGGGTTGAAGCGGTACGAGGACTGGAGGAAGCGCAGCTGCGCACATGTACTTTTGGGCAAAGTAGTTTAACATAGACTATGCAGCAAATATCTCGCCTTCCACTCCACTCGTGCGATACCTACCTATGCACGGCTGTGGCATGCTGGGCCTTGTGGGCGCCGAACATCAAGCGGACTACAAGTGGTATATGCGTCATGAGGTCAACGCAGTGGGAGGAGCTGTGGTCTATTAGTGGGAAGGCAGGACTGGCCTTTCTCACCTACATCCATTTAGACGAGCACATGCACCTGGCGCTGAAGAGGCGATGAACGCCGAAATGCGTTCGCCATAAGAAGAGAACAGAACATTTTCTCTGTGTTTTATGTGCAGCCTAATAAAGCGCTTCCAACCATTCCTCGGCTGTGGCCTTACTCGTTCTATGAAGGAGTGGAGTTTTGATATTTCCAGCGCAGTTTCCAGTTATGCGCTTCTAAGGCTCCCGCTTCCTTAAAGTGACTCTGTGCAATACTGGAACTCTGCTTGCAGTTTGGATTTCTCCGGGGTACCGGAACTTGCAGAGTCCACCAAGCAGCGAAGAAAGAAGTATGACGGTGAGGGTTGCATTATACACCACGTTGGGCCGGTCGGATTTCCTAGACTTGCCCCCGCCAGAAAGGATTCCTGAACTGCGGGGTTGAAGCGGTACGAGGACTGGAGGAAGCGCAGCTGCGCACATGTACTTTTGGGCAAAGTAGTTTAACATAGACTATGCAGCAAATATCTCGCCTTCCACTCCACTCGTGCGATGCCTACCTATGCACGGCTGTGGCATGCTGGGCCTTGCAGGCGCCGAACATCAAGCGGACTACAAGTGGTATATGCGTCATGAGGTCAACGCAGTGGGAGGAGCTGTGGTCTATTAGTGGGAAGGCAGGACTGGCCTTTCTCACCTACATCCATTTAGACGAGCACATGCACCTGGCGCTGAAGAGGCGATGAACGCCGAAATGCATTCGCCATAAGAAGAGAACAGAACATTTTCTCTGTGTTTTATGTGCAGCCTAATAAAGCGCTTCCAACCATTCCTCGGCTGTGGCCTTAATCGTTCTATGAAGGAGTGGAGTTTTGATATTTCCAGCGCAGTTTCCAGTTATGCGCTTCTAAGGCTCCCGCTTCCTTAAAGTGACTCTGTGCAATACTGGAACTCTACTTGCAGTTTGGATTTCTCCGGGGTAGCGGAACTTGCAGAGTCCACCACGCAGCGAAGAAAGAAGTATGACGGTGAGGGTTGCATTATGCACCACGTTGGGCCGGTCGGATTTCCTAGACTTGCCCCCGCCAGAAAGGATTCCTGAACTGCGGGGTTGAAGCGGTACGAGGACTGGAGGAAGCGCAGCTGCGCACATGTACTTTTGGGCAAAGTAGTTTAACATAGACTATGCAGCAAATATCTCGCCTTCCACTCCACTCGTGCGATACCTACCTATGCACGGCTGTGGCATGCAGGGCCTTGTAGTCGCCGAACATCAAGCGGACTACAAGTGGTATATGCGTCATGAGGTCAACGCAGTGGGAGGAGCTGTGGACTATTAGTGGGAAGGCAGGACTGGCCTTTCTCACCTACATCTATTTAGACGAGCACATGCACCTGGCGCTGAAGAGGCGATGAACGCCGAAATGCATTCGCCATAAGAAGAGAACAGAACATTTTCTCTGTGTTTTATGTGCAGCCTAATAAAGCGCTTCCAACCATTCCTCGGCTGTGGCCTTACTCGTTCTATGAAGGAGTGGAGTTTTGATATTTCCAGCGCAGTTTCCAGTTATGCGCTTCTAAGGCTCCCGCTTCCTTAAAGTGACTCTGTGCAATACTGGAACTCTGCTTGCAGTTTGGATTTCTCCGGGGTAGCGGAACTTGCAGAGTCCACCATGCAGCGAAGAAAGAAGTATGACGGTGAGGGTTGCATTATGCACCACGTTGGGCCGGTCGGATTTCCTAGACTTGCCCCCGCCAGAAAGGATTCCTGAACTGCGGGGTTGAAGCGGTACGAGGACTGGAGGAAGCGCAGCTGCGCACATGTACTTTTGGGCAAAGTAGTTTAACATAGACTATGCAGCAAATATCTCGCCTTCCACTCCACTCGTGCGATACCTACCTATGCACGGCTGTGGCATGCAGGGCCTTGTAGGCGCCGAACATCAAGCGGACTACAAGTGGTATATGCGTCATGAGGTCAACGCAGTGGGAGGAGCTGTGGTCTATTAGTGGGAAGGCAGGACTGGCCTTTCTCACCTACATCCATTTAGACGAGCACATGCACCTGGCGCTGAAGAGGCGATGAACGCCGAAATGCATTCGCCATAAGAAGAGAACAGAACATTTTCTCTGTGTTTTATGTGCAGCCTAATAAAGCGCTTCCAACCATTCCTCGGCTGTGGCCTTACTCGTTCTATGAAGGAGTGGAGTTTTGATATTTCCAGCGCAGTTTCCAGTTATGCGCTTCTAAGGCTCCCGCTTCCTTAAAGTGACTCTGTGCAATACTGGAACTCTGCTTGCAGTTTGGATTTCTCCGGGGTACCGGAACTTGCAGAGTCCAACACGCAGCGAAGAAAGAAGTATGACGGTGAGGGTTGCATTATGCACCACGTTGGGCCGGTCGGATTTCCTAGACTTGCCCCCGCCAGAAAGGATTCCTGAACTGCGGGGTTGAAGCGGTACGAGGACTGGAGGAAGCGCAGCTGCGCACATGTACTTTTGGGCAAAGTAGTTTAACATAGACTATGCAGCAAATATCTCGCCTTCCACTCCACTCGTGCGATACCTACCTATGCACGGCTGTGGCATGCTGGGCCTTGTAGGCGCCGAACATCAAGCGGACTACAAGTGGTATATGCGTCATGAGGTCAACGCAGTGGGAGGAGCTGTGGTCTATTAGTGGGAAGGCAGGACTGGCCTTTCTCACCTACATCCATTTAGACGAGCACATGCACCTGGCGCTGAAGAGGCGATGAACGCCGAAATGCATTCCCCATAAGAAGAGAACAGAACATTTTCTCTGTGTTTTATGTGCAGCCTAATAAAGCGCTTCCAACCATTCCTCAGCTGTGGCCTTACTCGTTCTATGAAGGAATGGAGTTTTGATATTTCCAGTGCAGTTTCCAGTTATGCGCTTCTAAGGCTCCCGCTTCCTTAAAGTGACTCTGTGCAATACTGGAACTCAGCTTGCAGTTTGGATTTCTCCGGGGTACCGGAACTTGCAGAGTCCACCACGCAGCGAAGAAAGAAGTATGACGGTGAGGGTTGCATTATGCACCACGTTGGGCCGGTCGGATTTCCTAGACTTGCCCCCGCCAGAAAGGATTCCTGAACTGCGGGGTTGAAGCGGTACGAGGACTGGAGGAAGCGCAGCTGCGCACATGTACTTTTGGGCAAAGTAGTTTAACATAGACTATGCAGCAAATATCTTGCCTTCCACTCCACTCGTGCGATACCTACCTATGCACGGCTGTGGCATGCTGGGCCTTGTAGGCGCCGAACATCAAGCGGACTACAAGTGGTATATGCGTCATGAGGTGAACGCAGTGGGAGGAGCTGTGGTCTATTAGTTGGAAGGCAGGACTGGCCTTTCTCACCTACATCCATTTAGACAAGCACATGCACCTGGCGCTGAAGAGGCGATGAACGCCGAAATGCATTCACCATAAGAAGAGAACAGAACATTTTCTCTGTGTTTTATGTGCAGCCTAATAAAGCGCTTCCAAACATTCCTCGGCTGTGGCCTTACTCGTTCTATGAAGGAGTGGAGTTTTGATATTTCCAGCGCAGTTTCCAGTTATGCGCTTCTAAGGCTCCCGCTTCCTTAAAGTGACTCTGTGCAATACTGGAACTCTGCTTGCAGTTTGGATTTCTCCGGGGTACCGGAACTTGCAGAGTCCACCACGCAGCGAAGAAAGAAGTATGACGGTGAGGGTTGCATTATGCACCACGTTGGGCCGGTCGGATTTCCTAGACTTGCCCCCGCCAGAAAGGATTCCTGAACTGCGCGGTTGAAGCGGTACGAGGACTGGAGGAAGCGCAGCTGCGCACATGTACTTTTGGGCAAAGTAGTTTAACATAGACTATGCAGCAAATATCTCGCCTTCCACTCCACTCGTGCGATACCTACCTATGCACGGCTGTGGCATGCTGGGCCTTGTAGGCACCGAACATCAAGCGGACTACAAGTGGTATATGCGTCATGAGGTCAACGCAGTGGGAGGAGCTGTGGTCTATTAGTGGGAAGGCAGGACTGGCCTTTCTCACCTACATCCATTTAGACGAGCACATGCACCTGGCGCTGAAGAGGTGATGAACGCCGAAATGCATTCGCCATAAGAAGAGAACAGAACATTTTCTCTGTGTTTTATGTGCTGCCTAATAAAGCGCTTCCAACCATTCCTCGGCTGTGGCCTTATTCGTTCTATGAAGGAGTGGAGTTTTGATATATATATATATATATATATATATATATATATATATATATATATATAAAATATTATATTGTTTTATAATTCAACATAGATTATTAAATATTTTATCAAATTATCCAATACAATCCATTACCATCTGCCATACTGAAGAGCTAATCCTGCCTTGTAACCACCATAAATCTTTACTATGTCCCTTGAGCACATGAGGAAAGATACGTTCTGTAAGACTAAACTGCAGGTCCTCACAGAGGAGATGGTCAAGAAAAAGCATAGGTTGATGGGTCACCTTCTCCAAAAGACAAGCACTAAGATGAGGGGGAAACCGTGGTAAGAGATCACCAGCATGGTGAATGTTGTGCCTTCTCTCCTTATACAATTAAAGATGCAAAATGTTTTTCCAAGACCTAAAGCAACATCTCTGATACTTGCTCTCCAAGCACTACCCCGTGTCCCTGCTCAGGCAACAGGAGTTACACAAGAACCAGAATTCTGGAAACTCCAGAGGAGCTCCAGAGGTGCTGTTGTACTCATGTAAAAACTTCACAACTTGACGACAATTGTGGATATGGTGAGAATAATCTGATAGATGTAGAATTTGTGATGTCAGATGATACTTGACTTTGATATTGTATTCGCATGATCTATCTGGCAGAAGGCAATGGTGACCTACCCTTGATTTTTTCCAGTTACGCTCTGTGATTGGTGCCCCAACCTCTAAACTGTCACAGAGTCACTTAAGTCAGAAATAGCAATAAATGCAGTGTCTTCTTCTTCTTTGCGATTTCTAGAGCGCCTGGTGACCCGTAGGCATCCCCGCGCTATTCAACCTCTGAAGATACAGAGGGGGGTAGGGGGGGGTGCTTTATTTGGGGAAAAGGAGGGTTTTAAGTTTCCTGCGGAACACCATGTGGGAGGGTTCCAGGCGAAGACTGAGAGGGAGTGAGTTCCACGCTGTGGAGGCTTTGACCGAAAAGCGGCGACCGCCGGTGCGGGCCTTCCTAAATTTAGGCACCGTAGCAAGGTGTTCGGCGTCGGAGCGAAGGGGTCTTGAGGCTTTGTATGGGGTGACCATGTGTTTAAGCGCGGCAGGGCCAGCTCCGTTGATGAGCTTGTGGGTGGTACATAGGGCCTTGAACTCTACTCTCTGGCGGACTGGAAGCCAGTGTAGGGCTTTGAGGGCAGGCTTGGCCGACGCTCTGGGGGGAAGGTTCATAATGAGCCTGGCCGCCGCGTTCTGGGTGCGTTGGAGTTTGGCCAAGGTGTATTCAGGGGCCCCCAGATATATGGCCTTGCTGTAATCGAGCCGGGCCAAGACCAGACCCTGGACAAGTAATTTCCTGGATGGGAGGGGAAGAAGGGGTAAGATCTTGCGTACGGACCGCAGGAGACCGAAGCAGGTGCCTGCTGTCTTGGCTGCCTGCGTTTTCATGGTAAGGTCAGGTTCCAACCAAACTCCTAGTGTTTTGATTTCCTTTCTAGGAGAGGGGATTTCGCCGAAGGTGTCGGGCCAAGATGTGCGTGGGAAGGTCGTCCATTTATTGCCCAGGAGCATGATCTCGGTCTTTGCGCCGTTCAGCTTCAAGGCCGAGTCACACATCCAGGTATGGATGTCCTGGAGACAGTGCAGCAAGCTGTCAGGATGGTTATCCAGGTGGGACAGGGATACAACAAGTTGGGTGTCGTCAGCATAATTAATTATTTTTATACCGTAGGGGGCCACTACGTCTTCCAGGGGAGCCATATAGACATTAAACAGGGTGGGGCTGAGCGACGACCCCTGGGGAACTCCATTCTTCAGTGGAAGAGGTTCTGACCGGGAGTTGCCGTCCTACACCTGGAAGGATCGATGAGAAAGAAAGGATTTGATCCATGCTCGCGCCGTACCCACAATACCTGCCTTGGCCAGGCGGTGTAGAAGGACACGATGATCCACCGTATCAAAGGCGGCGCTAAGGTCCAGGAGGATCACTGCCACTGATCCCCCTGAGTCTAGGATACACCTTGCCTCCTCGATGACGGAGAGGAGTGCGGTGTCCGTGCCATGGCCGGGTCGAAACCCAGTTTGGGATTGGCGCAGGATATTGTTTGTCTCGAGAAATTGGGATAGTTGCGAGTTGACTAGTTTTTCAGCCATCTTACTGATGCAAGGGAGCAGTGAGATCGGTCTGTAATTGGACATGTCGTCCGGGTTCAGTTGGGGCTTTTTCAACAAAGCCTTCACAACTGCGTTCTTCCAGTTGGAGGGTACCGTTCCACCAGCGAGGGAAGAGTTGATAAGGTCCTTGATGATTGGGGCTATGGTGGAGGACACCTTTTTTAAGAATCTAGCCGGGGCTGGGTCAAGGGGGGAACCACTTTTCATTTTCTCTAGCGTGGACGTCACCTCGGTGAGGGAAACTGCCCTGAAAGTCTCCAGCTGTGGGCTGTTGTTTTCGTCCGCCGTAGCCAGGATGGGAGGGGGGCTGACGGTGGGAAGGGAGTCCAGTATCCGCAGAATTTTAGACTCGAAGTAATTAGCCAGATCCTTGCTTCTGTCTGGGGGGGGGGAGTGAGGGGGGGGTGCTGTTGGGATGTTTAGTAGTTCTTTAACTATCTGATAGGATTCTTTGGCTGAGTTGGTCGCGGTTTTTATTCTGTTGTCGTAAAACGTTGATTTAGCTAATTTCAAAGCTGTTTTGTATTGTCTTACCGCGTTGTGATAGATGTCCTTGTTGCTATGGAGCCAATCTTTCCTCCATGCTCTCTCCGCCTTTTTGCACACTTTGCGGAGCGCTCTAAGGTCAGAGTTATACCAGGGGGCATGGCCCTTGGTTTTTGTTTTCACCTCCCGATTTTTGATGGGGATGAGGCTGTCGAGGGAGGAGGAAATCCAGTCTCTGAACTGGATGTCTCCAGTGGTGGGGTCGGCTGCAAGACTGGGGGTAGTAGCGCCAAGCGCCAATGCCCAGTTGTCCGTCGAAAGTCTGGCCCAGGATCTGTCCTTGGTGAAAGTAGGGGGGTTGTGGGGTTTTTTAAAGGCTCCTGGGAGATGGGTCGAGACCAGGAAGTGGTCCGTCCACGGGAGGGGGAGGGAATTGGTGAACTGGAGGGAGGGAATATTCGAGAATACCGGGTCGAGTAGATGACCTTTCACATGCGTGGCTCCTGAGTTAGTCAGGGTGAGGCCGAGGGCGCCGAGTTCACTGATTAAGTCAGACGACCCCGTGTCTGTAGGATCATTGAAATGGATGTTGAGGTCGCCTGTAATCAGGAAGTTGGATGTTAAGTGGGCCAGGGATGAAACGGATTCTAATAAGGCGGCAGAGAAGGGGCCGAAATGTCCAGGGGGTCTGTAGACCAGAAGGCCTGACAGGGAGTAGGTTGGCGAGAGCGTCGGAGTGAACAAGCAGCTCTCCGACTCCTTGCTCTGGATCTCAGTAGATCGGCAGGTGAAGTGGTCTCGGTAGATGATGGCTATACCACCACCTCGACCTAGAGGGCGATGTTGGGACATGATGAGATATCCCGGGGGAAGGGCTGAGACAATGTCGGAGTTAGAGTGACCGGTGATCCAGGTTTCGGTTAAGAAGAGAATATCCAACTCGTGTTCGTCAATTAGGTGGTTTATGAGGAGGGCGTGCTTGGGGAGCGATCTACAGTTGAGTGTCGCTAGTTTGAGTCCAGGGAGTGGAGCGGCCGTCCTGGGAAGGTGAAGGTTTCCAGGTTTGCAGATGTTACAGCTAGTGAAGGGGACGTTTAGGTCATGTATGGCATGACAGATGTTGTTTTTCGAAGGTCTGAGGCTGAGGAGGTCTCGCCGGGTGTAAAGTCTCCTAGTGGTGGCAGGTTCCGGCATAGAGTCTGGCCCTGTGCCCGGTCGTGCGCGGACGGGCGCAGACGGGCTTGCCTTAGGCGCGCCTTCGGCGCGCAAACGCCGCTCCCGCTGCGCTCGTCCGCTGCGCGTCCTGTGCAGGCACATTTATGGGAGACAGAGGGGGGTGTGGCCTAAGAAGGGGGCGGAGTCAGTGTGCACGCCGGTGGTGATGGCGGCGGCAGGCTGATAGAGCAATGAATGGCGCCAACAGCTATTGTCATCAGCTGTGCGCGAAGAGGGAGAGCGAGCGCTACGAGGTAGGAAGTATTTGTTTTAAAAACACAAGAGCAATATTGTGACACCACACGAAAAAGGAATTTTTTTTTTTAAATTGCAAAGTACCTCCAGTTCCCGGCTTCCGCCTCAGGAACTGGGTCACAGGTTTCTGAACACCGCAATTGGATCAGCGGTATTTATAGCAAGGTCGGGGGGCGTGGCCTAAGAAGGGGGCGGAGTCAGCGTGCACGCCGGTGGTGATGGCGGCGGCAGGCTGATAGAGCAAAGAATGGCGCCAACAGCTATTGTCATCAGCTGTGCGCGAAGAGGGAGAGCGAGCGCTACGAGGTAGGAAGTATTTGTTTTAAAAACACAAGAGCAATATTGTGACACCACACGAAAAAGGAATTTTTTTTTTTTTTTAAATTGCAAAGTACCTCCAGTTCCCGGCTTCCGCCTCAGGAACTGGGTCACAGGTTTCTGAACACCGCAATTGGATCAGCGTTATTTATAGCAAGGTCGGGGGCGTGGCCTAAGAAGGGGGCGGAGTCAGCGTGCACGCCGGTGGTGATGGCGGCGGCAGGCTGATAGAGCAAAGAATGGCGCCAACAGCTATTGTCATCAGCTGTGCGCGAAGAGGGAGAGCGAGCGCTACGAGGTAGGAAGTATTTGTTTTAAAAACACAAGAGCAATATTGTGACACCACACGAAAAAGGAATTTTTTTTTTTTAAATTGCAAAGTACCTCCAGTTCCCGGCTTCCGCCTCAGGAACTGGGTCACAGGTTTCTGAACACCGCAATTGGATCAGCGTTATTTATAGCAAGGTCGGGGGCGTGGCCTAAGAAGGGGGCGGAGTCAGCGTGCACGCCGGTGGTGATGGCGGCGGCAGGCTGATAGAGCAAAGAATGGCGCCAACAGCTATTGTCATCAGCTGTGCGCGAAGAGGGAGAGCGAGCGCTACGAGGTAGGAAGTATTTGTTTTAAAAACACAAGAGCAATATTGTGACACCACACGAAAAAGGAATTGTTTAACAATCCTGAATGTAAAACTAAATGTAAATGAATGGTGGGCTGAAATTAACAAGGCAGAGGCAGAGATCAACATCTGATGTCATCACTGAATGTCTCACTCTTAATGCATGCTCAGAGTTTCAAGTCTGCAATCAGACTTACACAGGACAATAGAAGTCCAGGCAGCTACCAAAAAGAGAGGTAGCATGGGTGCTAAAGAAGACATTAAACTTTGACATACACATGGACAGTGTGGGTTGTCAACAGAATAAAGGTTTTTGGATATGTTTAAAACAATTCCTATTTGGTAGTGATCATAATGTGTTTTCAGACAATATTGCCAGCCCCATGACAATGACTGAAGTCCTGAAATGCTTTGGGCGTGATAAATGGCTCTCAGCATTTATTAAATGCAGTGACGATTTAAGGTATGGGAGAAGTTAGCTCTGGCCCAGAGGCCCAGCCTTTCAGGTGGCCTCCTGATAGATCGTCTCTGTCTGCACACAGTTGTACCCTGATGACCTTTCATTTATTTGCAATGTGGGTGAGGTGGGAGTCTATTACAGACATTTTGCAAAGAAATGTGTTTGTGTTTCATGCAACATCCATTAAGCAAGTTTCTTTTAGATCAATACAGGACCTCACATATGCGAAATGGGTCACTGAGATTATTTGCAGTAAATATTAGTGAGCTGCTGTTGTGTTACAATATTAAAAACGTCACTATCCCTGAATATTAAATGTAAAGACATTTAGAATTTGGATAAGTATGCCTGTGCACTGTCAGTGACCTGTCCAAGGAGGGCATAAAAGAGATGAAATCAGATTATAAATTGAAAACTGTTCCAAACAGGGCCTCCAAAAATACGTTTGACCCACGACCCCCAAAACCCTTACGATGTCCCTGATTAAGTGAGTTATGAAATTGGATTAATACTTGAGAACATTTGTGTTTGAAAAAACTTATTAATACACACATTTATTGATGAGCAACCTGACCTGTGGAGAAAATCCACAACAACATATTTTAGTGTAGACTTGGATGTGATTCTACAGGTTGACACAGAGATCCGCATCTATAAAGCAAGCTACAATGAACAAATATAGTTAACCCCTTCGCTGCAGGGTGTTTTCCCTCCGCTGTGCAGGGGGCGGGGGGCCGCGCGCGGCGCCGCTGTGCTCATGACAAGCTCAGCTCGTCATGAGGCACAGTGCAGCTGCACTCATGACGAGCTGAGCTTGTCATGGCTACATCCGTTTTCGAACGTTCAGCACAGCGGGGAAATTATCCCTGCATGCAAACGTTCCAACGGCCGTGACGAGCTCAGCTTGTCATGAGTGCAGCTGCACTGTGCCTCATGACAAGCTGAGCTTGTCATGAGCATAGAAGAGGTTAACAAGGGAGAGTGGTCAGATACTTAACTTCCTGTCCTCAGTGACGTTCTGCCACGTGAGGCTCAGGTTTTGGGCACAGGACTCAGCAGCTTGTGTTTCCTGCATTTATTGGCAAGGCAGCTGTGAGTGGGGAGATGAGTGCTAAAGCTAGAGTCAGAGAAGCATGCTGTTGTTGCGCCCCCATGACCCATGGGATGGGGTCGGGCGAGAGTTCGCATGGGGGTGGTTAAATAATAAAAAATAATAATAAACGTACCTTCCCGAGTGCTGCTCCAGCTCCCTACCGGGACCTGCATTTTCCTGCAACAGGAAGCAGGCAGAGCAGGCAGCCTCCCTCCCCTCCCCTAAGCCAATCACAAAACTGCAATGGCAGCATTGTAATTGGCTGGGATGGTGACCACACAGGCATCTATGGGGAGGCCATTTTCTCTATGTACATAGAGAAAATGCAGAGTGTGTATGACTGGTTTGGTCGGCCCTGGGTTCGACCAAACAGTCAGCGCCCTCAGAGTGGGCAAGCCACTCCTCCCCTGGACCCCAGCAGACCCGCCCGCCCCAACCAAACCTTTCTGCTTTCTCGCAGTGCAAGAAGCAGAAACATAAAATGTAGTTTTACCATTTTTTTTTGCTTCTCGCACTGCGAGAAAGCAGTGCGGTGATGCTCCTCTGCCCTAATGGAAGAGCCACTCCTGGTTAAGTTGCTCACAAGCTAGAATGTTGTTTAAAGGGCTCCTGCCACAAGGCACAAGTCCACAGCCTGCCCCGGCCAATGGTTAATGGAATGAGGTCATGCATTTGTGTATTTTTACCGATTAAATGACATTTCCTTCTGACAATGTAGACACCCAACAACCCCTCCATGATGCAGCTTCGGCGCGGATGTTTTGAAAATGAATTGCTGGTATTTCAACTGTAAAATGCACCCAATTGATTGTGTTACTCTAGTGCACGGTCTTGTAGGTGGCTGACATTTTTTTTGCTCATTACATATATTTTTTGGGTGTGCTCAGTGGAGAGTTTAGCTTAGCACATGTGGGGTAAGAAGTGGGATCATGTGGGCAGGGAGCATGTGCAGTCTACCACCCTTCAATGCATTAACACAGGGCGATTTATCAGAATTGTGGAAGTGATTTGAAGAGCAGTGAGATCCACACCCTCAGGAGTAGATGGAAATTGTTCAGTTGGCCTCCCCCCGACAATATGTTAATGGGTTAAAATGCCTTTTACAGCACCATAATGAAAACATATTGGCTAGAAAGCCAAATATTTTACTGGCTGTCCAGGAATGCCCTAAAGCAGTGGTCTTCAAACGTTTTAATGCTGTGCCCCCTTCCCCCATTGGGAAGAAAAAAATCATGAGCCTCCCTCAGAATTTTTGCTGAATTATTCTATTAACTTGGCAACGTTTAAATATGTCTAGACCTATTTAAACATTGCAGTTAAGTTCTGTTACCATTTAAAAAATGTAAGCATATACATGATTGCCAAAAATACTATTCTGGTCAGGCAGGCCTTACTAAAGTATCCACAGTGTGAGAGATCCGAAATTCAGGAGACTCCTCAAGACCTGCCTGTTTACCCTGGCATACGAATAACTCACCAGAGCTCAGGCTACTCCTAGAAACAGCGCCAAAAAACCAGTCGGTGTACGCGTGCTCTAAAAATTATTTTAACGTATCATAACATAACAGTATGGTGCTGGGGTTTTTTAAGAATATTTGGATTCCCTTCACTTTTGACACCTACTCCCAGTTTAGGATAAATGACAAAAGATGTTAGTGATGGCTCATTACAGAGCTTCTTACTGCAGCTCATTTTTTTCCACTTTAACCCCTCCCATGCCCATGACGAGCTCAGCTCGTCATGAGCCACGGTGCTCCGGTGCTCATGACGAGCTGAGCTCGTCATGGCCCGTGGAACGCTCGCACGCTGGGCTAATTCCCCTGCTGTGCTGAACGTTCCATTAAACGGGCGTGGTCGTGATGAGCTCAGCTTGTCATGAGCACCGGAGCGCCGTGGTCCTGACGAGCTGAGCTCGTCATGAGCATGGAGGCGCTGTGCGCACCCCCGCCCCCCAGCACAGCAGGGGAATAGCCCCAGCAGCCACGGGGTTAAAAAACAACAGTGTTAACAGCATAATGCTTCTTTGTCGTCTCCCCCCAGCCCACCCCAGGATCACTTGCACCTGGCGCCCCACCCAGTTCAAAGACCCCTATTCTAAAGCTTCATGATGGTACCCACAAGCATAATTACTCTCCACCAGCCCATTGTGTATGTGTGTAAGCATTGAGAAACAACTTTATGAGCTGCAAGAGTACATGCTTGGGCATATTTTCATTCGTTTAATAGCAAGGTCTTGCTGTTTGAACCTCTCAGGTCTGATCAAAATAAGGCGCAACTGACCTGAAGGGGCATACCATCACTCTACAGAATGCACTATATAAAGTGACTAAAATGTCACAATCCCTACTTCAGCCTAGCCACGACATCGCAAGGTATGTCTAGTGAAGTAGATTAGATATAGAGTTAAGAGTAGTAAATATAGACTTACCCTGCAATATAGTTGTAGGCAATGTAGTGGTTGCCACATTTTTATAAGTCAATATTGTCACACAACTGAATATTTTATCCGTTCAGAATTTCAGGATACTATACATTTTTCTCGAAAAAAATCGAGTTGTTTTCCTCAAAACCACCATAAGGATGAAACACTTATTTCAAGCACTTACATACTGCTCTTTTCTCCAACCTTGTTTAGTGACTCATATAATAGAGCTAACAATGCAATGCTATTCGGAGCAAATACGTAATAAGCCAAACAAGCCCAGCATCACAAGAATGCACTTCCTGTTGTTCCCAACAGAGCATTTCAGGAGATGATAGACAAATTGCGCAACAGAATCCATCACTCTAATGCAAAATGTGCCACTATCATAAGGAAACTATATTACACCAGTTTTTGGTTTTGCTCCGCGGTCAAAGGGAAAGGGCCGCCATTTTCACATCTTCTTTTAAAAAAAATTAAAAATGGGAAATTTTAGCTTCAGGGGGGCCCTCAAGCTCTGTCTGAACTCTGAAGATATTTCAGAGCTCTGCCGGACAGCAAAATGTTTATCAATCATTTAAAAAATATATATATCTATCTGTGGTGTTCTGAATTTTTTAACGGATCTGATTGGAGTCTTTTGTTCCATTATGTAATTGATCAATATCGTTTTTCATTCATTCAGCGGCCATTTCTCAGACTTTCATTTTCATGCAGATCAATTCTTCAACTTTCTACAAACAATCACAGGTCTGCGGCTAAGGTGAGGAGATGGACCATTCTCGATGCTGATCTCCCAGTTCAGCATCAGTGGATCCACAGCCCCCACTGAAGCAAGGATCTGAATCGATAAGTGGTGCACCCTTGCACCATGGTGCAAGGGGGCCTGCATTGCAGGGTTGCAAAAATAATCATTGATGGCGTTTTTCTCCTTCTATGTGTGCTGCAGAATGCAGCACTCATAGAAAGAGCTAAAAGCGAGGAGAAATGAAGATATTTCTCCTTGTTGCCTCACTTTAATGCCCACCCTGGGGAAGTGTTAGAATATGACATATTCCCAGGTTTATGAAGCCTTGTAAATCTGAGAATGCATCGGAATCCATGGGTGTTGCATGGGATCACCCAAAGCAACTCCCATGGAATGCTCAATTTCACGCAGAGTAATGCTTGAAAAGGGTCCGTATGTACAAGGCCATGAAAAGCCACGCATGGTGGCTTTGCGTGGCCTAGTAAATATGGGCCAGCACACAGCGCCACCATAGTGTCAAAAATAGTGACACTCCAGTGGAACAAGGGGCTTGTAAATATGCCCCTAGGTGTCCAGAGGTGTCCAGTGGAGTCCAGAGTTGGCAATGGGCCGCTCCAAAAGAAAATGTGCAGCTAATACTTACACATTGAGCATTTCATCTGGTGGAATAGCAACGACCTAACTATCAGGCAATACCTGCATTATCTTAGATGGTAACTTAGGGGGATCACTGAAATAATATCGAGGGACAAAATATCGACTTGCCAAAATATCGTGGACAAAATATCGACAGTCAAAATATCGAGTTTGTATCTACAAACAGGTAAGTACAAAAATATCGAGTACAAAATATCGTTAACAATAATATAGATGTAAAAAATATCGACTTTATTAAAAACAGTGTTAAATTAAATTAATATTAAATTTTAATTACTAAAATATACTTAAAAATACTTAAATTAAATTATAATAATTAAATAATAAATGAAAATAATAAAAATAATTTTTTACAATCTTATTTGTTGACCCTGAACCCTAAAAATACCCCTTTACCCCAAAACCCAAAACTGACTCTGAACCCTAAAAATACCCCTTTACCCAAAAACTGAAAACTGACCCTGAACCCTAAAAATGCCCCTTTACCCAAAAATTGAAAACTGACCCTGAACCCTAAAAATACCCCTTTACCCAAGAACTGAAAACTGACCCTGAACCCTAAAAATAGCCCTTTACCCATGAACTGAAAACTGACCCTGAACCCTAAAAATACCCCTTTACCCATGAACTGAAAACTGACCCTGAACCCTAAAAATACCCCTTTACCCTAAAACTGAAAACTGACCCTGAACCCTAAAAATGCCCCTTTACCCAAAAACTGAAAACTGACCCTGAACCCCAAAAATACCCCTTTACCCTAAAACTGAAAACTGACCCTGAACCCTAAAAATGCTCCTTTACCCAAAATGTATCAATATTATTTAATTGCCAATTAATTATTAATTAACAATAACAATAAAGTAAATATATTAGCACATTAGCTGTAATTATTTTAATAATTAATATTATTTTTTCCAAATTAATTACTTAAAAATAACACAAAATTATATATATTAAAAATTTACTCTAATTAATGTAATTAACTAATTACAATTAATTAATTACCAATTAATTACTAATACAAAATATGTTCAAAATTATATTAATTAATTAACTAATTAATATTAATTAATTATCAATTAATTATTAATTAAAAATATTAACAAACATATATTAATTAATTAATTATTATTAAATTACTTCCCACCCTATTCCCCTATAAACCCACAACCCGCTACAGAATTACATTACGCAATTATTATAAAAACAAAATTCATTTAATAAAATATTTTATAACATTAAGACACACTTTTCACACATATTATTACATAAAAATACACTATAAAACATTATATATTATTAAAAATTCGATATTTTTGCTATTTATATTTTATACAGTCGATATTACTTCACTTACCTGAAAAACGATATTTTTGTAGTCGATATTATGTCCAGTCGATATTTTGTCCAGTCTATATTTAAAACTCGATATTATGTCCAGTCGATATTTTGGAGTCGATATTTTGTCTGTACACCAACTTAGGGAGCACTCCGTAAAGTATGAGCACTTTATGAAACGCTACATTTCATATTATATTGTGGAGGGGTTCTAGTTGGAAAAACATGTTTCACGTATGAAAGAGAAGGAAGCATATGAGACACGAGGAGTGTTGGCCCTTATTACTTTACAGCTTGGCGTTTATTATGCAGATGGCAACTGTTAAGGCAAATGATTTGTTCTTGATGTTTGCCTATGGGTATCTTTGAGAGCCATTATCTGTTAGCCATACGCCCAGGTAGTAGTGTAGTTCTGTGTGGTGCAGAATGTATGTATGTATTGGTATTTGTTAAGCGCATATATCACCCTAAGGTCTCATAGTGCTAGCTATGGCCTAAGTGCCATATTTGTTTTGCTTTATTCTTGAATTTTCCCACAGGTCATTATTTTCTGTTCTGCTTTGTCAGCTGCTTGTTTGCTGATTACAGATATGCGCCTCATTGAATGCCCACTGAATCCCTGTTTTTTTGATCAAGTATTACCAGATTGTCCTCATATTGGGCTAACTTTTGTGATCTGATCCTTGGGGGGCGGGCGGGGGATAATGCTCTGTCCAAGGGGGGTGGTATTTCTGTAGTGTAGAGGCTGAATACGAATGTGCCAGGATACAGCCCAGTTTAAGCCCAATATCTGTATTATCCGCCAGTGCAAATCAAAAAAGGTGATGCAGCAAAGCCAAGAACTCCTTTGCCAAAAAGGCTAAAAAGAGGAAAGAGAAACTCTGCCAGAACAAAGTTCTGAATTATTGTACCTACCAGCTATCAGAAAGAGGCACAGGACCCCTCCCCACCTACTACAACACTTCTTAACCATTTCTTAATATGCCTTAAATGACTGGATGCCGTGAAGCTGTCTCTTGCTTTTATCATGTGTACTATAAAAATGATCATTTGTATAATGGGACGGTTACATCTACATATATTTAATGCGTTTCACGTTATGTATGTTGAATAGACATGTGTCATTTTCCTTGCCTGTACTGAAGGTACAATGAGGGGTGTATTGCAGCAATTTATTCTGTCCCTTATTGTTCTGCCAGTAATAACAGAACATGTACAGAATGTGAAGTTGGTATTGATGTCAGCATTACACATTCATGTTTGTTAGACACATCTTGGTGACTACAATGGTAGTAGTGGGGGATATGCATGATGATATTACAATGTGTTTCAATGTGATTCAAACGATGCATGCACATTGGCAAGTAGGAGATGGATGCTGGACACATCTCATTGTGTTATTGTGGGTTTCCAAGGCACCAGACTGCATTGAAAGCGCTCTGAACATGTTGACTATTTGACAGACCCAATTCGAAGAAGTTATTGATATTAATGATATTTCTTCTCTTAATCAGTCCTGTACTGTAATAATCTAGTGAGGCATTGTGTTCATTTTGTATGACTTGAATTTTCTTTTCACCTTGACTTTCAATAGCGTTCTCAATGCATATTTTCTCATCTTTAAATTACGTGATAAAATCCTGAACGGAAAGTAATTTGCACGAATGTAGCATATTCTTATGCAAATGTTTTCTTTGTGAGCAAAGGGCCTAGGCGAAAGGAACCACTTTTATTGATCCTACGCTTAGGATTCGCTGTACCTGTGTGCCCCACAATACGGTACCAGTGTGCCCTACAATATCGAGTTAGGAATCTCAATAGCATCAGATGTCATGAACACAATATCGAAAGATAACATATCGAAAGGGAAATACATTTAGATTTCTTTCTACCTAAATCTACAAGTATCTATCTTAAGTAACTATCTTGACTTGACTCTATATATATATATATATATATATATAAAGTCATTTTCACCTTCATTTCACGCAAAGATGACAAAGGACACAGCAGGGCATTCTGAGGGTGCAGTTTAATGGGATTACTGTGCACAACCGGTTTCAGCGTGAGCCTCCATCAAGTGCTTCATCCCAAATGCGTGCTTGCCAACGGGCTCCTCCTCCTAGTGGCTTCGGAGCCTCACCTGCATTGAATTGTCCATCTTGCGCTGATACTGGGGACTACCAGTCCCACAATGCTGCATTCCGGTAATTCAATGTTTTGGCAAGGCGCAATAGTTTTCTTTCAATGTTCGCCTCTCATTCCCTTCTTTCAGCCATAGTTTTCCTGGGGGCAAGATTCGGCAACACAAGTCTTTTTCTCGCGTTGCACTAAGCTGTCTCAGTCCGCCGCACCACAGCGCTCCTCTCCCCTCAGTACACGCTTGTGGCGGTTCAAGGATAATTTCCAATACCTTGGCTACCATCAGTTCCTTCCCAATCTTCAGTGAACGCTTCTTTGAAAGGGTCCTTCGCACGCCCCTTGGGTAGAGTGGAAATATGAAGTCATTTTCACCTTCCTTGCACTCAAAGATGACAAAGGACACAGCAGGGCATTCTGAGGCTGCACTTTAATGGGATTACTGTGCACAACCGGTTTCACCATGAGCCTTCATCAAGTGCTTTATCCCAAATGCGTGCTTGCCAATGGGCTCCTCCTCCTAGTGGCTTCGGAGCCTCACCTGCATTGAATTGTCCATCTTGCGCCGATACTGGGGACTACCAGTCCCATAATGCTGCATTCCGGTAATTCAATGTTTTTTTGGCAAGGCGCAATAGTATATATATATATATATATATATATATATATATATATATATATATATATATATATTCCTATAACGCATCCAAGTTATGGAACTCTCTCCCCCTCCACCTAAGATCCAACCCGAACCTGCTCACCTTTCGTAAACAACTGAAAACTTTCCTCTTCAACCAAAAAATATCTAAATAAAATCATTCACCAGCGATCCACCCCAGCAGAAGTTTCCTCTACCTACCAGCGCCTGGATGCCTCAGGGTAACTGTCAGCGCTTTACAAAGCTCCTTTCCATTCCATTCCTATATATATATCACCACCAAAGTTTGGCTGATCCCAAGCCTCAGAATCAGCGGGCTCGCGGCTGGGGTAGCCACCCCCTGTAAATTCCACACGCTGTTACCAATGCAACACTCCTTGGGTAGAAGGCGAGTAAAAACACTGGAGCCGCAGCCTCAAGTATTCAGTGCAAGTTTATTTCAACACAATGTACTTTTTTTTTTTTTCAAATATTCAGTGCAAGTTTATTTCAACACGATGTCCTACGCGTTTCGGAGTTTCAGGCACTCCTTCTTCACGGGCAATAGACGGTGTCAAAGTGAAAACTAATAAAGTATCTAATCACGTGATCATGAATATAAACGACACACTTCCACGCCGGGAGCATGTCGATTGTTGCATCTCAATAAAGATTTTCAATAAAGCTTTTGCACAATGTCATTGAAGTACAAAACATTCAAAATCAAAGTATTGTGGAACAGAAAGTAAAGTAGTTATCGAGCTAAATACCAGTATTAAAACCATGTGATGTTAACCGGTATTGAAAGCATATTAACTCCAAAAACGATTGCAAAAGTGCCAATACAAAACAGTTTCAACATTTCAACATTATATGATTATACATCAGTGTGAAATTAATCACGCGCTACTCAAAACCGACAAGTGTTGAAATAAACTTGCACTGAATACTTGAGGCCGCGGCTCCAGTGTTTTTACTCGCCTTCTACCCAAGGAGTGTTGCATTGGTAACAGCGTGTCGAATATATATGTGTATATATATATATATATATATATATATATATATATATATATATATATATATATATATATATATATATATATATATATATATATATATATATATATATCTTCAAGGTGCATAGATGTAAGTTAAAAATAGTAAATATATACCTCCTCTATACTTTTTTATTTTACAGAGTTTTACATAGCGGGAACTTGACCCACATCGGGTATCAGAGCGCTTTACATTATACCAGTTGAATTAAATGAGGACACATACATTTTTGTTAGGCACAGGGAGATTAAAAGATTTGCCCAGAATCACAGGATGTTCAACGTCATTGCCGAGATTCGAACCCAGTTCCCCAGCTTCGAGGTCGACCACCCTAGCCGTTAGGCCAACTACTCTCCCCTATATGCACTTACTTACCTTTCGATATGTTGTCCGTCAATATTTTTGTCCACAATATTAGTTTATCACGATGTTCCTAACCTCGATATTCTGTATTACAATCATCGTATCCAGAGACAGAGAGAGTGTCACCCTCTCTGGACAGCAGGCAAAATGTTCTGAGGCTGTTGCAGTGGAACTATGTAGTCTATCAAAGAGTATTCTGCTGTACCTGTCCAAGCAAGACTGTACTGAGCATATATTTCTGCATGGCCAAATTATGGTTAAGCCTGAGCATATAATAGGTGCACACCAGCATTTGGTGGCCCCCACTGGGCCAATGAAATCTGCACATATAATATAGCATTGCTTTACCCATTACATATCATGGTCGCTCTCTAGTTAAGAAATGGTTACCAACTAACTCTTTTTTTATCAGCTGAATAATTGTCCACTTTATCCAAGCCCCCCCCCCCCCTTTAAAAAATACATTGGGTCCAGGAGGAAGGGGTCCAGGGTGCAAAATACGGCTCGGTAAGGGGGGGACGAGTGTCCTTCTGCCTGCATTTATAAATTGAGCCCTGAAGATTGGGGTCCCTGGCGCTGAGAAATTGCTAGAGGAGGGGGGTCATGTACCCCCGTCCCTTAATTACACAATGCAGTCCCAGGCTTTCATTAAGAGTTTTTTGCCTGAATCCCATGGATGTCCCGCAGGATCATGGCAAAAATTCCTGCTTTTTTCTGATTTTGGCCTTGGGGGGGCCCTCGGGATCCCCCCATAGGGCCTAGAGGGGCAGGATATCCTAAATTTGCCACCATATATTATTTTTTTCAAAACTTCAAGCCAAGGAACTTAGGGGCACATACATCAAGGTATGATTTTGCAAGTCCTTAATTGCGGTTATTAAGGAATTGCAATTAAGGACTCGCAAAAGCCTATGAATGTAGGAATCGCTATAAAAATAGCGATTCCTAAACAATCCTTAATTGCAACTCGCAATTTGCAAATCGCAATTAAGGAATGGCTCCCCATTCATTCCTATGGGCCTATAGGCCTATAGGAATAAATTGGAGATTGCATGCGAAATTTGCGAGTACCAATCGGTACTCGCAAATTGCGCATGCAATTTCAAGGGTGCAAGGGTGTCAAAAGGCCACCCTGATGCACCCCTGAAATTGTGATGTGCACCCATGTTGCGCACACACATGCCCCAAGGGCATGTGTGTGTGCAACATGAAACTTTAAAAAATGCACTTTAGTGCATTTTTCAAAGTTTTAGCAATTACCGACCAGTTTAATTGCTCAGTAATTTGTGGCCCCAAATAGCCAAATCGCATTACATTTAAGGAATTGCAAATTGCGATTCCTTAAGTGCAATCGCAAAAGATTGCGATTTATTAAATTGTGAGTGTCTTACACTTTGATGCATCTTTTTGCGGGCACAAACGGTCGATTTTTGCGAATGGTACCGTTTGCGCTCTCAAAAAAGGTTGATGCATGTGCCTGTAAGTCCCTTTAGTCCTGTAATGGTAGCCAGCAACATTTTTCTTATGTTGTTGTCTGGCAGTCAAAGTGTTCGCTTCAGCAGGAGTCTGACTCCAGGGGGAATGAGATGGCCCAAGGGAAAACAAACTGCTTGGTCCAATCAGAATGTTCTATTTTTGAATTGGCGCTCCTGCGATAGTCTCGTGAGACTCTTGTGACCCAACTGTCCAGATATGCACAGGTTTTTCAACCAAAATTTCTAAAAAAACTACTGAACAGAGTTACACCAAATCGCAAAATACACAATCTGGGGACCAAGATCTAGCTTCCTGACAAATTTGATATCATTTCATTCTAGTGTTTTTGTGGTAGTGCTTCTTAAAGAAGCCTATGGGAAATGCATGGGAATTTTGCATTTTGGGACCCCCTTTTTACCCAGCTCCCGCTTGATGGATCAACCCGAAACTTTCATTCAAAAACTAAGCGAAGGAGAGCACTTTTTTGGGAAAGTTTCGTGCAGAGTCATCCAACAGTGCCAAAGTTATAAGCAACACAAAAAACTATACCTACCCAGTGGCGAGCATCGCTGAATCATCAAACACAGAGAACACAAAGAAGATGAAATGACCATGAAAAAAGATATCACAACTTGATAAGTGAACTGCAAAAAACAACGAGATTATCATCAGAAATTCTGATGAGGGAGGTAACATTGTTCTGTGGCCAAGAATGGAGTTCCTTACAGAGGCCTATAGACATCTTAATGATGAGCAATGCTATAAAAGAAACACCATACAACATGTGAGCAAGATCAACATCCAGTTTCAGAGAGATTTAAGCAAGTGGGAAAATGAAGGTTTATTGACTAGGAAATGTCTATTTTTGTGCAATAACCATCCAGTAATGCCTGTTATGTATTTCATTTCTAAAGTTCACAAGAAAACTGTACCTTTACAAGGTAGACCCATTATTTCGGCAAGAAATAGTATTTTTGAAAAAACTTCACAATATGTGGACTATTTTCTGCAAGAATATGTGTCAAGCCTTCATTCATTTGTTCAGGATAAAAATGATTTCCCACGCAGAATATATGATATCCCTTGGGCCAATGATTATCTATTGTGACGTTGAATATCACGTTGCCATACATAAGCATTAAACATCAAGATGGACTGAAGGCAGTGAAGCACTATTTGAGCAGTAGACCATTAGAGCTTTATAATCACAACAATATGCTGTTATCAAAACTCACTTGGTGCTTAAATAACAACCTTCTCTACTTTAATAGCAAGGTGTTTCAACAACGAAGGGGAGTTGCCGTGGGTGCCTGTTTCTCCCCCAGTTATGCATGTTTACACATGGGCTGGTGTTAGGAGCAGGTAATTATGGTTATTCACGTTGAAGATTGGGATAACAATGTTATTAGTTTGCTCTATTATTTCGATGATGTTTTTGTTATATGGAAAGGGTCAGCTACAAGTGCTTTGAAATTTGTGGATAAAATCAATAACAAAAATGTTAATCTAGAATCTACTGCCCATATTAATACTCATGAAATTATTTTCTAGATGTACATATATGTGGAAAACAACAAAATCGAATCCAAACTTTTTAGAAACAGTGGACAATTCAATCCTTCATGCCCGCAGCTTCCATCCTATGCACTTGAAGGATAGTATTCTGTATGGGGAAATGCTTAAGCTGCATAGAATTTGCAGCCAGACAAGTACTCTTACCAAATGTCTGTAATGATTTGTAAGGATCTACACAATGTTTTGTGAGATAGTTAGGGAATAAAGAGATGAGTCACAATAACAGTAACCAAGAATGATCGTGAAATCATTAAGTGAACTGTGAGATAAGTCAGTCCAAATATACTATTATTGTCAATTTAGTTTTATGCTGCTATAAACTATGAAACTTTTCAATATGTACTGCACTATGGCACGGATGGCTCTTTATTTAGAGAGGAATGAGACAAAAACAGACTATAGATAAAAACAGACTACCTACAAACAACAAAAGAATATGCAAGTCTGACTTCAGTGTGGGAGTATGCCATATAGATAGTATTTACTAAATACACAAAATTTAAGGGAATTGCGATTCTCCTATTAACATGACTAGAGAATCTGGATTTCTTAAAAGGCACGGAGGCTAACATTATGCTTATATCTTTTAATTGCAGCAGCCACATATGTCACAAAGCAATAGTTCCATATTACGACATTCTGAACCAAACAGTAGCAGTAAGCACTAGGCAATCAGCCTCTTTTAAATGCGGCTCCAAGTAGATAAGTCAACTTCTCATTGCCTCCTACAACTTTTTAAAACCTCTTTCTTATGTTTTGCTGTTTGCTTAATGTTATTATGCCTCTGTTTTATCAATGTGAATTGCCTATGTTCTGACCAATTTGTTCTCTCTACGGCGATTTCATACTCTTTCTCTTTTGATCCTTGGTGTTTACCTATTCTAAATCTACAGGTTTATACCCGCCGTCAACCCTCCCTCATGTTCGGGCTTCCGACCTCCAATTTACGGAGGTCGGCTTCCGACCTCTTCCCCCGCATGTTTTCCGCTTTGCTTTAATGGGCTTCGCGCAGTTCGTCTCACCCCACGTTCGCCGCTTTTATATGCGCTACTGAGCCATCTAGTTTCTGTGTGGACGCTTGCGAAGCTTTTTCCTCCCTTCTCCGTTTAACCGGTCATCTTCGGCCATTTTCGGATTTGGCAACTCTCTCAGCTCTGATTAGAGGACGGACCCCTAGCAACATACACGCAGCGTCGTGTTGATGCTGGAGGCCTTTCCTCTGTCCACGAGCTCACAATGCCCGTTCCTTGAGGAGCAGCTGATCGCGCTCGAGATAGCGAGCGGTTTGCAGACGATGAGCTGTTCCCCCTCCTTGCAGTTACGTAGGAACACTTTTAGCCTCCAAAATCATATATTTTTGGCACAACTAACCCTATTTAGGAATGATAAGTTCCCCCTTTTGACTGTATATTTTATTTAGTCTCTTTGTCCTACTGGACCCTCTCCATTGGTACCCCCTCTCATCTGATAAAAAAAGGGAGTATTATCTAGTCCATAATTAATATTTACCAAAAAAAATGGAATTAATAATTATAAAAAAGATTTTTTTTAAAGGATCTGAGATACATTATATATTTTTAAAGCTCAGAGGCATCAGACAATATTTTATATTTTACTCATGTCTGATTCAGACTCAGATCAGGCTAACACAGCCAAATCTGATTTTAATAATGAATCTATCAGGAACCTTATTCATAAAGAGATGAGGTCATGTATGTTCTCTACACTCTCCCAGGTCATGTCTTCTAAGAGATCATTCCTTCCCGAAGGGGATGACTTTCATGAGTCTGACTTTGGGGATGAGACGGTCTTTCTGAAATAAGGGGTAAGAGGCATAAGAAAACAAATAATATTGATTTTGCCCCAGAGAGCATGGGAGGTCTTAGCACCTCGAGGTTTACGGGAGGTACTCACACCTCGTTTGTCTCAGGTGTCCCTAGCGGCACAAAAACGAAAGGTGTCCTTGGCGGCACAAAATGTATGGGTGTCCCTTGCGGCACAAGCTATCAAAGTGCTCAGGACAATACCAATGATCTCAATGTTATTCGTAACGACAATGATGATGCCTCAGAATTTGCGGATGAATACATCCTTGACCTTGGGAGGGAATTTTCAAGTTAGCCCTAGACATCTACATGATAGGGGCTTACACAATATAATGGACTGGTGGCTACTTTAATTTCTCAAAACGAAAATTAGATAAATTTCAAAAAGATCTGAAATATTATAATAAAGAAAAAGTATACCCATATCTATCAGATGGTTATTATTCATACATGGATTCTAATCCATAAAACCTTCAAAATGACCCAAACGAAATGAGGAATCGTAAAGTAACTACTTTCTCTAACTCGTCTGATTCAGACAGTGTTGGAAGTTCCCCGTCATATCAAAATCAAGGTTATCAATTTAACCAAAGATCTAGATCCTCTTTTTTAGGACAGCGCCTGCAGAGCCAGGGCAATTCGCGACCCCGCTATCGATCACAATACAGAGGCGGATACCAACCTCGCCAATCTTACCAACAGAGGAGACAATACCAACCTCAACACCCACCACAATATCAGTCTCACTATCAGGATCACCAGCCCCAATACCAGGAACATCAACAAATGAATCCCAACAGATATCTAGAAACTCGCAATGCACGTTACTGGAGAGAATGACAACTATCCCCATTTTCAACCTAAGTAGCCAGGCACCTGATCAGGGAATATATTCACTACTATCTAAAGGACTCAGCTATAAACCACACTCAGGCCTTAATAAATTTGAATTATTCAATGATACTATGACTTTCTTCAGAAAAATTAGACTTCTGGATTTCTTCTCTAATATTGAATCCAATACAAGAGAAACCAACAAATCAGGTCTAGCACCTAAGTCCATATTTACTCCTACCTTAGAACAAGTGACTCCAGAAATTAAAATTTTTGAACAGGTAGTCCTGAAAAAACTGAGAGCAGCAACTAAATATATACCTAATACTCCTTACAACCTCACAATGGAAGAGTATAGTGCGCTCAAGTCTTTGAAAGAATCCACTTCCATTACTGTGAAGGGATGTGACAAAGAAGGAGGTATTGCTATTCTTGACACCTCCAATTATACAGCAAAAATAGAAAATATGCTGAATGACAATGCCGTCTACAAACCAATATCAAAAGACCCTACTGCTAAAACCAAACAAAAAATACAGAACCTAACATTGATTGCTCTAAACAACTGAGATATATGCCAAAAAGAATATGAATATTTAAACGTGGCAAAGCCTAGAATGGCATGCTTATACGGAACACCAAAGGTCCACAAGAATGAAGTAGACCCACCTTTTCGACCTATTGTAAATACCATAGGAAGTATTACTGAACCTCTGTCAAAATATCTGGATGCCATCTTGAGACCATACATATCCAAAATACCGGGATATGTTAAAGATACTGGCCACATTATTAAACAAGCATTTACAATGCAACGGTTTCGCCTTTGGAGAAGTTAGAGCTATTGGCATTGCAAATGACAAAATTTGTATTTATGTGTTGGTTTTGAAAACTGATAAATAAATGGCATTGTCATTTACATTGCCAATAGCTTAATATCTCGCAAATGTGAGAACTATTGTACCCTACGGACGTGCTCAGCAGACAGCAATTACTACCACACACGCACCCAGACCCACACACCCAGAGCCCCCCCACACACACACACTGGAGCAGTCACCCACACACACACTTGAGCAGTCACACACATACACACACACACTGGAGCAGTCACATATACACACACACTGGAGCAGTCACATATACACACACACACTCTGGAGCAGTCACATACACACTCAGGAGCAGTCACATACACACACACACCCAGGAGAAGTCACACACACACACACCCAGGAGCAGTCTTATCTTATCTTATCTTATTGTTTTGGTAAAGCGCTACAGCTGCCCCGGCAATGAGGCATCCCGGCGCTGGAACCCAGATCAGATCCTGAGCGTGGAGAGTCCATGGACAAAGGGAGGTTTACAGGCAAGGGAATAGAAAAGTTTTCACTGCTTTCCGGAAAGCAGATAGGTTATCTATCGAGCGAATATGATGTGGTAGTCACACACACCGAGGAGCAGTCACACACACCGAGGAGCAGTCACACACACCCAGGAGCAGTCACACACACACACCCAGGAGCAGTCACACACACACACCCAGGAGCAGTCACACACACACACCCAGGAGCAGTCACACACACACACCCAGGAGCAGTCACACACACACACACACACACCCAGGAGCAGTCACACACACACACACACACACACAGTAGAAAATTGTCAAGACCACAGGAAGCAACACAGAGGACTAAAAACGCAGGTAACTGTTTAGGTAACACTGTGTCAAACTGCACAGCATTTGTTACCTTATGTTCTGATCTCAGCTCTCTAAAACTGTGGTTGTGTACCGAGCAGCCTGCTCGAGGTCCTCCTTCTGCTCCTGTCTTGATAAATGATCATATCGCTGATTTAGTTTCCTTTTAACTAATATTGGACGGGTTACCGCCACTGTAGAAAGCAATTTAGAAAACACCTGCCCATGAAGTCAGATGGCAAACAACAACAAAATCGAAAGCTTCTGGTGGAATCTCTGACTTCGGAGGCTGACACGGTTTGATGGAAAATTTAATGTAATAGGCAGCGAAAGCCAAAAGGCCTGTTGTCAGCAATGAAGGCTGAAAGTTAGCAGAATTAATATAATTGTACAATGGAAGGGCCCTCCAGGGACACGCCTGGAGAGCGAGGGTAGTGATGGGAGTGGGAAAAAAAGCAGGACTGCGGAAATCGTTTGGCCCTGACATTCTGTCACCTTTGCTAAACGGGGAATAAACAAAGGAAAAGAAACCTAGTCTAAAATCGCTAAGCGTTCCTTAATGTCAGCGCTTGAAGCGGGGACAAAAGAAAGGGCCGCTTCCTTCAGGGGAGTGCCCGCGCGCTCTTGCCACTTAAAAGTATGGCCATCGGGCTGAGGGGTGACAAAGGACTGTCTTAAAAAATATAAATAAGATGTGTGGGTAGTCTAGGCCTGACAGGGCCTGCTTGTAAAAACACTGCTAACCTGCCCTCACCGAAGCCAATATAAAGCAATAACTGACATCCCACACTTCAGCCTAGGACTGCAGGGGACGTCCCCGTGGGCATTTTTAATCAATCCACACAAAATGAAGGAGTGGGAATCTGCTTAAGCAGCTAATGATGCCTGGGTCTGTGGCCCATCAAAGCACAATAAATCTCTGAAGATGGAAGTGCTTATCTCCTGCAAGCAGAGCCAGGTGAAATCTCCTCAGAGCCAAAGGATGCGTATAAATATATATTTTTCTCTTTTTTGGAGATGATTTATGTCGGGGAAGGGCAGTTATTTAACAAACTGGCTGATCATGATGAATCGGATGTGAAGGAGAAAGAGCAGCCGGGGAGTCCTGGTGATGGCAGTAAAAAAAATCGAGTTAAAATAAGCAGAAAAGAACCAGCTTTCAGAGTGTATGACTGATGGCGCCCCCCCTCCCGTCGACTGACTGAGCGCTTCCACCCGCCCCCCAATCATATCAGGCGAGGACAGTATCAACAAGCATCACATGCCTGAGGTTCTTATGTGGCTGTGTTGGTGGTAATTTACTAAGTCTAACCGGTAAAAACAAAGTGTACCTAGCCGCTGGAGCGGAATGCTTCTTCTCTTCTACAGTGTTCACATTTCCAAAATCCCTTTCGTTGACCTCCAAGTTAGATTTCTGGCACTGTTGTGGCTACTTCATTCTAATTTACCATCTCACATACAATGTTCCTGGAAATCAGGGGCATAAACATGTTTTCCAGGGAACACACAATTACATTCAACGTGAACACCACACAGCCTTACACAAACCACACCCACATTCTTTACTTCCCTCTCCACGCCATGGATGTTCTGCAGTGAGCTCGAGTCGGGGTTCTGCTAAATCAGAATGATGACAGCACTCTCATAATTCCTATAACTCTGCTCTCCCCAGCTTAGACTCCGGTCTTTCTTTTATGTCTGGTGCTTAGTTTCTCGTTAGGTGTAATTTCTTATTCATTGCATGATTTCGCTCACAAGAAAATGTCACTCATAGTCATTCAAATGTCACTCATAATTATACTGAAAATATGAAAATGTCACACATCGCAATTGGAAACCTGGGCAGCTATGTTATTTATTTACTGATCCAAGATGTGGGTGCTGTAAATAAAAAAAGGAACCAAAATCAAATTCGCAGGAGGGCTTTTCTGCAAGCAGAGACTAGTGACGCCTTGCCCTTACCTTAACAGTCCGTCCGACGACGGTCACGGTCCTCCTCGCCCCCCCACCCCGGCCCGAACCACTCCCTGACCCCTGCTTCAGTGCTGCTGCCTCTATCCTGGGTCAACTGGGTGAACTGAAGCAGAGGAGACTCACTCACCTGGACTGGGGGCCAGCTGCTGGACCTGGCCTGAGGAGGCTGCAGCTCAGACTCTCTAGGGCGGCGCGAGGCGAGCTCAGGTTATGGGCAGAAGGCGGGCACCGCCACCGGGCAGAACTTGAAGGCAGACAGGGGTTGAGGCGGGAAGGGGTAAACACATTTGTCTTAAAAATGTGTGCGTGTGTGTGTGTCTGCACGTGTGTGTGTGTGTGTGCGCGTATGTTTATTTAGCGCTGTGGGCGAGCCTGGCGCTATACGACCCAAATGGGGAGGGTAGGGTTTTGAGCAGGGTGGGTGGTAACTAGCACATTGGCATACTGAACACAACTTCTCTAAACACTTAGCAACGCTATCGCTTCCCCCTAACAAAATTAGACCCCGAGAAATAATAAAAGCAGTGCCAGGCAGATACTGGGCGGCGTCATATATTGAGGTGAGTGCGTTTTATGAGGCTCGTGGGGGATCGCACTTCATACATCTACTTTCTCAAACCACCCCATCCCTTTTCCAAAAATATAATCTCGGCCCAAAGAAGCAAGTGCCGTGCTGTGCCAGCCTCTGCGCGATTCGGCGCCCATGGGCAGAGGGTTACTCTGTGTAGAGAGAGTGCATGTGCGTGAAAATAACCCGCTGTGTACCCTAAAAAACCAGCACCTAGACTTCTATGAAAGAGCAGGTGGCAGCTGTGCCAACTAACTGGCAAAATTCACTGCCAAGGGCACAGTGTGTGAGTGTGACCACAGAGCGACACCACAAAAATCGAAACCGTCGGTTCCACACCCCAAGGCCTGCCTGATGAATGGCGGACGGAGGCGAACATTGCCCAGAGCATTAAAGATACATAAACTAACAACGGAGACTGAGCGTTATACACTTCACAACGCAGTGCGGGCAGACAACATAAGTGCCACTGCCGCAGCCTGCTCCCTCACACGGCTGACGGCCCCCGGCAGGGCACCCCCCACCATTTCGAACTTCAACTAGACTCTCGTCTCTCGGGACCCCGGCCGGGGTCCCCGGCTGCACCGCACTATTTAGAATACTCGCGCAGGGGCCCCGGCCGGGGCCCGCACTATTTTAAAGACTCCCAGGGGCCCAGGCTGCACCATTTCCAATGCTCGCAGGGGCCCCAGCCGGGGCCCGCGCTGCGCAGTGCGCGCCATTTTTCAGAGCCTACTTTGTGCGACTGCAGCAGTGCCGGCACATGTATTAAGTCAGGGGTCCGGCGGGGCCCCCCGGAGCGCAGGGCCCCGCGGGCCCCCCCCGCAATGCGGGGGCTTGTGTTATGCCCCTGAGGTGGCGTAACAAAACGTGAGCGGGCCCCCTGCAAGGTATGCTGAAGGGGCCCTCACACTCACATAAGCAGGGGCTGAGGGGGCCCCCTCCAGTATGCGTACGCCTGGGGGCCTTTGGCAACGCTCCCGAGCAGAGTTACTTTGGACGACCGCTTGCAGGTGGATGATGGCACGACCCACTTTCTCGGAGACAAGCACTAAGGCAGCTTGAATAACCTCACATGCCCGCCGCAAACACGCACCTGTTCACAGCTTCCAAGAGCAGGGTAGGAGCGAGGCAGGGCTCTGGCAAACGGTGGCCCACACGGACTCACACGCAAGGAGACAACTCCGCCGAGCGACGGGCGGTGCAAACCTCAGAAAGGCAGCGGGAAAGCGCGGGATTTTGGGTGACAGACGCTGTCGGCCTACCTCCCACGAGAACCGTGAACAGCGTGGCTACATCACTCATCTGAGGTGCGCAGCGTCACCGACAGCTCCTGTGAGGGGAGCGGGTGATGCCCTTGTGACGGAAGAGAAGCACTGCTCCTGGCTGTCACCTACTACAGATCTGCTTCAGACACAATGTCCCTGCCACAGTCCCAGTGCGTGAAGCAGGGGTGGCGGCCGCGTGCTGGCACAAGAGACGGCGCCTTTTCAAACCCGAATGTATTCAGGCGACGAAAAAAACAAGTCAGGTCCCGGGCCGCGCTCTGATTGGCTGACGTCACGGGGGTGTCCCGGGCCGGCAGCCAATCACAGCACGGCCCGGGAATGACGTCACGGGGGTGTCCCGGGCCGGCAGCCAATCGCAGCGCGGCCCGGGACAAAGGGGCGGGGCTTAAAAAAAGCACCAGAAACGCCCCCGAATCCCGTTTTCAAGAGAAAGCGCGATTGACAGCCTCTGTCTCCCAATGGCTAGCCTCCATTTATGGAGCTAGCCAATGAGAGGCAGAGGCGGGGCCGACGTCCCTACTGAAAACAAAAGATTTCGAACTGGGAGGGGCTTTGCCCCTCGCCAGGTCGAAACCTAAAAAGACAATGGATAGTGACGCTAGATGTGGAAAGTTTATATTCTAATATCCCCATTGATGGTGCAATTCTGGCAACCGAATGGTTCATCAGTACATATGAAGTCGATTGATTGTAATATGTCCTTCATTTTAAACTGCCTTAAGATCGTCCTACAGGAGAATGTTTTTGAATTCCATGGGAATTTATATATACAAACCAAAGGAGTCAGTATTGGCGCATCTTGCACCCCTACTATTGCAAATATCTACATGGCACAATTCGAAAATATTCATATTTTCAATGAAATTTCTCCATTCTATGAAACAATTCTTCACTGGTCGAGATATATCGACGACGTGATATTCATATGGGATGATAACGAGGATATTCTTACTGAGTTTATAACATGGCTTAACGCGTGTGACATCAACCTCAGATTTACATCCCATATGAGTAACACAGAGATGGAATTTCTGGATGTAATTATCAAGCATGATCAAGGCCAACTCTATGTGGATTTATTTGTGAAGCTCACTGCCCGCAACATGTTGCTCCACTATAAAAGCTTCCATCCTGTATCACAAAAAAACAGTATCCCTTTTAGCCAATTTTTAAGATTACGGCGCAATTGCACTAAATTACAAGACTGCGATGACCGTGCTATACCCATGAAAAAGAAATTTGAAGAACGTGGTTACCCGCACCGGCTTGTGCGGAAATCATTCAAAAGAGCATGGTTTTTTGATCGTCAGTCTATTCTGCAAGGAAAGGGCAAGAAACAAAATGACTAACTAGTATTTGTCACCAGGCACTCCCTACTGAATGACAAGTTAAGACAGATTATCTATTCCAATTGTCATCTTCTGAATGTTAATAAGTCCAAACAAGACCACATAATGAAACCAGTTTTTGCCTACAAAAGGAATAAGAACATAAAAGATTTAGTTGTAAGATCAAGACTACCAGACAAAGTGAAATCCATACAAAGAAGTATAACCAGTGATAACCCAGTTACAGGTAACTTCAAATGCGGTAACTGCAAGATTTGTCCACAAGATATTGAAGGTAAAGACCTTAGATTTAACAACATAACAATTTCCAGCAAAACAATGACAAATTGTAAAACACAAAACGTAATATATTTTATTACTATGTCCTTGTCAAAAAGGTTATTATTATTATTATTAAAGGGGTTTGTAAAGCGCCTGGTGACGCCTCCCGGCGTGTCCCCGCGCTGTGGAGAGAGAGTTATGGGATGGAAGAGACAGAAAGAACAGTCAGCTAAAGAGTGAAGAGATAGGTCTTCAACAATTTTCTGAAGGAGGCCTCATTTTTTTCTTGTCTGATGTTCATGGGGAGGGTATTCCATTTCTTAGCTGCAAGCGTGCGGAAGGACCTGCCTCCCATTCTCGCTTTTTTTGGAAGCGAGGTTTTAAGCAGACCCATTCCCTTGGAACGAAGGGATCTGTTGGGCTCATACAGTAAGACTAGATTGGACATATAGGAGGGGGCTTTTTGATGAATAATCCTGTGGCACCAGAGGAGTGCTTTGAATAGTATCCTATTCTTGACAGGCAGCCAGTGGAGGGTAGCTAGGGAAGGTCTGGAAGGGGCTCTGCGGGGGAGTCTTAGCACTAGGCGAGCAGCAGAGTTTTGCAAGACTTGTAATTTCCTGATGTTTTTTTCAGAAGTGCCCAGCAGCAGTACGTTGCCATAGTCTATTCGGGAGGTAATGAGTGCCTGAGTCATGGTGCGTCTGGAGTTCAGAGGAAGCAAGTCCAGGGTGCGATTGAGGGTTTTCATGACTCCAAAGCACTTACCTACTGTTTTTTTGACATGGCTGTCATAGGAGAGCTTGTTGTCTATCCAGACACCCAAGTTCTTAGCTTCTTGACTGGGCGTAGGTAAGGGTCCCAGACAGGTTGGCCACCAGTCTTTAGTCCATTTTGTGTCTTTCCCTCCTATTATGAGTACCTCAGTTTTTGTTCCATTTAACTTGAGGCAGTATTCGGTCATCCAAGCAGCAAGCTTGCACATGCAGGATTTAAAATTGTCGGCCTCGGAGGAGGGGGCTTGAGACAGGGAGATCAGGAGTTGCGTATCGTCGGCGTAAGAGACAAGCTCTACGCCGAACGATTGGACCACCTCTGCCAATGGTGCCATGTACAGGTTGAACAGGGTGGGACTCAGGGCAGAGCCCTGCGGTACCCCCTGTTCCAATGTCATGCTGTCCGAGAGGAAGGTCCCTCTCTGGACCTGAAAACTCCTGTTGGTAAGGAAAGCCTTTAGCCATCCCAGAGCCTCTTATGTAGGTGAAACCTCAGTCCAGATCAATTAACAAAAGAATTACAGAACACAAATCGGCAGTACGCACCAAGAAAATCAATGCCCTCTTGGTGGCGCACTTTTTGGAATATGGCCATTCTCCGGAAGATGTTAGATGGTACATCCTTGAATAGGTGCAACCTAGAGCAGGACTTTGCCCAGACAAGATACGAAAAAAGAGAGAGGTATACTGGATTTTTTCCTTGGATACAACCATTACGGGACTCAATTTTGAGATTCCGTGGGAGCAAGCAATAATTTAAATATGACCATACTGGCAACGACATAGGCTGTTTGATTCATGAAATAGACGATACCCTCCATCTACTTAGGTCTATATTGGCGCAATTTTGACCATTTTTATTATTTAAATCTGGCATTAATTGCCCCATTATTACCATTAAATCAAGAACATTAACACTGGGAGACTTTCTAACATATTTTGCTTAAATTTAATGTATCGATCTTGTCAGAAATAAAACCCTTTATTGACATCAATTACGAAGCACTTGTTTTCACTCACCAAATAGAATATACAGGTCCGCTATTTTTTTACCTCATTATTGTAGTCCGAGTTTAGGACTACTCTAGTATGCCATTTGGCCCATAAGATCAGAGTGCTATGGAACATAATTGAGGACTACGGCTCGCGATAACTACTACATCTCGTTTCCTTGTAGTTTTAATTCCAAACTACCCGTGTATGCCTATTCGCCGGGGCACATAAACTACGTCTCGCGATACATATTATATCTCGTTCCTCGTAGTTTTATGTTTAAACTACTCGTATTTGCTGATTGGCCCGTGAACGTAAATCGCGACGCGTCTAAGAGGACGTAATCACCCTTGGACAAGTTAGACGCGTAACACACTTGGTTAATATATTTTAAACAGGAGGGGATATATAAGTAGCTTAAAAATGCAATATCTTTTCCCTTGATCTGGCCACGACAACGGACGCATTCGAGAACCCCAACTACATCATGGCGTCAGTCTAAAACAAGGTAATTTTCGATAATCGGTCTAGGAATGGTATTGCCAAATTTGAAGAGAAGTGAATTTTTAACAATACTTATACATCACCTCTCTTTTTGTCTCCGCAAATATTTTAATTTTTTAAGGACTGCCAGCGCTTCCAGTCCTTGAACTAACGATACCTAATATCCTACCTACATCACGGCGTTTATCCTGAGTAGGTATGTTTCGTCATTTAGTTATTAAACAACATTGCAGTAGTCAAATGGAAGCTAAGTTTGAACAAATGGTATACTATGGTTTTTTTCCTGTCCCCTAGTAAACTTTAACTCTGAAGATTTGTCAGTGATGTGTGCTCTTCAATTACCTAATAAGAACTATTTACAGTCAATACAGATAAAAATATTTCTCTATTTTAACTCTACCAGAACTAATAATTGTGACTTAAAGATAATTTAGATGACATAATCAATAGACAATCAGATCGCTTACTAATAGAAGACATATTCGTTTCAACAGTGGCTATTAATGTTTCTTGCCGAGCACAACAGCCGTCGTCCATTCCTTTAAATCACCAATCTGGTCCTACACAAGTATCGTAAATTACTTGCAGTCTGAGTTCCTAAGGGCCATATGTATCATACTACCGTTTAGCGAATTCCAAATAGCGAATTTTAAGGAATCGCTATTTGGAATTCGCAAAACGGTATGTATGTACAAAATAGCTATTAAATAGCGATTCTGTACCATTCCTAATTTGCGATTAGCAAATTGCTAATCGCAAATTACCCATTCATTTCCATGGGCCAGGAGGCCCATAGGAATGAAGGTGCAATTTGCGATTAGCAATTAGCTAATCGCAAATTAAGAATTTTTTCAAGGGTGCAGGGGTGTCTCAAGAACACCCTGCTGCGCCCCTGAAAAAGACATTTGGGGGCATATGGCACACATACATGCCCTAAGGGCATGTATGGGCGTCATATGGCACCTTTGGTTTGTTTTAAAAAAGCATTATTAAAAGAATTCGCAACTTACCACCAACTAGAAGTTGGTGGTAATTTGCGATTCCTTAATGGCATTTTTTGCATTTTTTTTCTTTGATACATTGCATTTAAGGAATCGCAAAATTTGCAATTCCTTAAGTGCAATCGCAAAATAAGGAATAGAAATTTTTGTGATTCCTTATTTTGATGCAAAAATGTTTCATACATACCATTTAGGTATTTAGCATTCGCAAAGGCCGAAATTCGCAGAATTTCGGCCTTTGCGAATGCTAAATAGCTTGATACATATGGCCCTCAATAACAAGGTAACTATTTATTTACACCGACTCTTTTTATATGTAGACATGCGTATTCCTTCCTTACTGTTAGTACACATACACTTTTCATGTATTGCAGTGTTTACTCTTGACTTATCCACTTCAACTCGCCTGCTAGTCTCCCAAGAAGCGCATTAATAAGAATAAGTAACATGGATATGAGGTACATAAAGTATGACTTATAACATGTCCTTCTATATTAGTCCGGTTTGCTAAGATTAATTGGTCTGATATTAGCCTGTTTGAGTGATAACTAACCCGTGTGCCTAGATCAAAACAATAGGATTACATAATAATAAGAATGCAGTGTAAATAATGGACACACAGTATATAAACAAGCTAGTATATGAAACCTACTAAAAAGATTATTAAAATGGGTAATTTCATATCCCTACCCTATACTAACCTGAAGACTAATACATGAAATAACTAAGGTATCTTAGTACTATCGTGTTAAAATGTCTATTAACTCTAGTCACAGTTTCATTCTTAATGTGTTTCCCCTAACTTTTAATTAACAAAGGTATGGGAGTGCTACCCTCTAGTTGAATAATCTACCGTGAATCAGTGCATGAAAACAGAGTGAGACCACACCCTAATGTAAGTAGACATCACCAATATGTTTCCATCTTCCCCTGTTTTTATGGTGAAACTTTAAATCCCATAACTTTTGAATATGGGTAAACTAGAACACAGACGTGACAAACCTTAGTTCTATTTAGTATGTTTGGCATACCAACCCTGGTTCTTTCTCCCTTTTTTTCTTTTACTACCCTTTGGTCTCTTTCCTTCTAGCTATTTCTCTTTTTAAAAAGATTAAGCTCTTTTGATTATATGGAAAATTCATGGCTTCCTGTTATCTGTAAAGCACTAAAATGACTCACAGATAGTAGTTGAAATCAAAGAAGCAACTAAAATATGAAGTTGATGTGAGGTGTGTAAAGTATCAATTTATCAGCTATTATAGCATTTAGTTGTTTAGGACGGAGTATGTCTAGAGAAATATTGTACCATATATGAGACCCATTTATGAGATCAAAAGAACGACTTTTTACTGAAAATGTAGCTGCTCCTTTATAACTAATACTGTAAATATCGAAAATATATTGAATATAAGAAAGTTTGTGTGTTCTGGTATAAGTTAGACCAAGACCCAAGGCTGTTATACTGTATGTATAATTATTGTATAAGTATGAGTTTGTGACATGGTTTCTATATGTTTTTCAGTGTTAAATGTAATGTCCAATTGCAAATGACGGACTCCTGAAGAAGGCAAATGCCGAAACGCACGTAGAGTTTCCATCCACCGCTTTGCTTACTCCACTAGCCCTACTTAAGATCATTGTCATTTGTTTAATTCCCTTCTTTTTTCTTTTTTGTTGTGGTTTATTATGTTTTCATATATCTCTTTAAATATAATATGTACGTGATTGACTTTTTAATGCAGAATATGTATTTTTATATAAGAAATGTTTAACAAAAATGAAGAAAATAACTGAAATAAAATCCAAAAAATCAATTTATTCACAAACAATTTGTTTAGTTTTGTACATGTCACAATATTTAATTGATTAATTGTAAGGTTTCCTTGAGGTTTTTGGCTTATTAATTAAGTTCACTACTAGTTGCTTTACAAAAGAGAGTTCATATTATTCCCTACAAGTAGTGAATGCATTAGTAGTAGGGGTCCCCTTTTTTCAAAATTGGGCTACTTTAATTTGAACCATGATTGAGCTCACTTAGGGCGTAATTAATATATTATTAGTCATCTGAGATACATATTTTTTATATAACATCATGGATTTCAACATTCTCTTGTTTAATAGATATAGAAAAAAGCTAATAATACATATATAGCTATATATTGTATTTATTGTTTTAGACTTGTTGTCAGACATAATTCAGTCTGATGTATTTTACGTATTTATTTCCATTGTTATTAACACATGTTTCACATTAAATATCTTAATATGAGTCCATGATGCTCCAATACAGTGATTTTAATTAGCAATTTCCTAATGACTTGGAGAGAACAAATATGACACAAACTTGTAGTCATTTTTCTGAAATTATAACATCAATGCACAGTCTTTTTTAGTGGCCATAATTTGCGTAGCATCATGTGGGGCTTTGAAAAATAAGAAAAAAAAGACACTTCAAAATGAAATGCACATATGAACAAGCCAGGCTTGGCCGTAACGTGTTATATCTTGTGGACATGTTGTAAATCATAATAAATTGCACTAATGAACTTGGAGTCTGTGCCTGGACTTATTAAAGGGTTTTGGGAGTTTGGACAATATATATATATTGAGAGAGAGAGAGAGAAAGGAGGAGAGGCAGAGAGGGAAGAGGAGAGAGGGGGGAGAGGGAGAGGAAGAAGGAGAGGGAACAGAGGCTTACTTTTGAGTCTCAGCTTGGACATCTCTCCCTGCTATCTGTGAGCAATTCAAGATTTATCTATAGATACCTAGGTTAGAATAAAACTGAGGCACTATAATCTCTCTCAGGTAAAAAACATTACCAACCAAGGGTTAAAAAAGATGTGTTCTTGCACCCCTGATATTTAGCCTGCATACGGCAGATTCAAGTAGTTCATGTAAGAAATTATTCTTTTTTATAAACTTACCTTATCTCATAAGATGCCCTCTGTATGAAGATGATACTGTAAATTTGGATACAACTAGACCAATGGAGGCCTTGGATAGTTATACTGAAGTAATAAGCAAATCATTAACTTTTCAAAAACAAAAGTGATTGTTTTTGGTTGCAAAATAAGCAAGAGTGACTACTAGTTCATTAACACCTTGGCTGCTAGGTGTTTTCCCCTCCTGTGCTGGAAATTGCCATTTTGCTGGTGTCATGACGAGCTCAGCTCGTCATCAGCACAGCTCAACTGTGCATCATGACGAGCTGAGCTCGTCATGAGCATCGAAAGGGTTTAGAACTCCAAGGTTGAAGAATCAGGTATATACCTCTATTTCGGTTATTAGCTAGAAGATAAAGGGGGGATTACTATCCACATGTTCATGTTGAAAATCAAAGCTGCCTCTCTTGTGTATGCCCTAAAAGATTGTACATCAACCCAATGGTTCTGTCTGCATTGCCAGTTCTTCAGGTTACTAAAGCACAATATCTACTGGCTTTAGATTATGGAATCTATGCGCATCTTAGATAGCATTGACTGTTGATGGATCTCACCCCTTTTGCTCTTTACAGATCACTATTTAATCTACCTACTTCTAGAAGTTAGTCCCAGATCATATTAAAGACGGGCTTGGATGGACAAAGCATGGTAAAATCATTGCAGTTTAATAAAGTTATGTGCAAGACTCTGATCTACTCTGACTAGTTCTTTGAAAGCCAACTTATGGCAGGAGCTAGACTTCTACTGTAACCCATCTTGAAACCTATTGTCATGCTATTTAGGTTTCTCATTGACCATGTTGGATAGCAGTGGTAAGTGGAAAAACACCCTTCCTTAATCACAACTCATTGAAACGTTATGTAAGATACTTCAATATAGAACTTATCAGGTTGATATGCTATTGATTCTGCAGAAAGGTAATTTCCAAAATGACAAACGGAGGGTCTTTTGATGGGCACACCACAATATTTTGTGACCAGCATTATGATGACCTAGGTTAGACACAATTTAAAACGAATCAACATTAATTAATTTTTTGGGTGGCATGTGTAATCTCTGGGATTTTGCTTTTCTTATGTAGACCGTGTGGGGATCATACATGTATATGTGATTTTATGTCAAGACTGGAGGCTAATCTTATTGCAATCTTCTTTAATTAGCATACCACAACCACTTTAAAGAACTTAGAACGTTGTAACAACAAAAACTTCCAACCTAATAAAAGGCCAGAACACTCATAACTCTTCCTTCTTTTTTTGGCTGCCGCAGTTGAAATGAGTATTCCCTTAAGCTCTACTATTACACTGTTTATTTCTCACCTTTTTGTGATACTTTACTCTAGATCTAATTATCTTTCACTCTTTACACTTTACTACAATGTTATTTAATAATTTGATGCTATTTTGATATTGTATTTTATGCTTTTTCATCTCCCTTCATGCTTGAGTAACTGCTTATTTATTTCGTTTTAATTTCATAGCCTGTGACCTTATCTTGGTCTTGCCTTTCACCCCATTATCATTGTTTAACTTGTTTTTCCCATATAATTCACTGTATGTTTCCCACGCAGTTTTATTTTGTAAAATGCTTACTGCTCCTTGAGGAAGGCGTCCGGCGCACCATGGCAACCCCCCTGGATACCGTATGCACCACACAGCCACATTGCATAGGCGCTCTAATAATGCTCCAAACGCGGGCATATGATCGCCTGCTTCCTGGCTTGTCAGGCGCACCTAGAATTCACGCTTCTCTCGTGTCTCAGGCATTTTGCAACTGAACGCACCCAAGCGCTGGTTTCTCTTTACTGCTCCCTGCCCCGGCACATATTCCCCTTCTCTCTGGTCCCTCTTGCCCATATTTTGTTTAAACAAACAACAAAAAAGAAAAAACAGTCGAAGGACAATATCAGACGCCGAGACTACATGGCTACGTAGTCTCGGTGGCCATTTTGGGAGATTGGGATCCCTGTCTTTAGTAATAACGCTTCTCAAATCATTCTGACCCTTTAAAAAATACTGACAGTTATCCAGCTGTTGTCAGTTAACCCTCACTACCCTCTTGGTTAACTCTGGTCTCCTGCTCAATTCCTTTGCTGAACTGCTCTACTCTTGCCTTTGAGCCTTAATTTATCTACTTTATCCTCCCACCTGCTTTTTTAATTTACTCTTACCATGGATCAACAAGATTTACCTTCCCAAGAAATTGCCTCCACCTCCCAAAAGTCCTTTGAGGACAAATTAAAAGAAATGCTAGAATCCTTTTCTAAAGACACACAGGGGGACTGTGGAAAGGGTCCATCTAATGAATCAGAAATACAATTTACTAACGCTCGCAAACATAAGGTTGTGCTATGTTATGACTCCACGGGGAGCGCTGCGGTCGAATTGAGCTGTTCCTCTGATTTCGACTCAGACGGATCTGAGACCTTGCCACCAAAGGACAACAATAAGGTTGTTTTGTAGGGTCATGATTTTGAAGAGCTAACTGATCCCTTTGGGGTACTTATGTTTGACCCGTCTTTATTAAAACACCCCTTATCTCCTAAATGGTCTCCAGCTGAGCATGTAGGTAACTATATGCAGTTCTGGCTGAGAAAACTAATCCCAAATGACGTGAGGCTACGCCTCAGATCTGAATGTTCTAGATCATCACTTGCCAATAAAATTACACAAACCCCCGACTTGGACCTGAAAATATTTGCCTTTATTGCTAAGGGTGGTAGGGAACCTAGGAAAGGCCTAGACAAATGCTTACGTATGTGCCAAGACAGGCTCCTAGAACTGTCTGGCCCCTTGACTAAAAATTTTGATATGACCGAAGAGGCCTTTGTTGGCAATTCAGCCCTAAATGTGGAAGAACTGAGACAGTGGATACAAAGGGCAGTATGTCTCCCAGAAAATGCTAACTCCACATTAAATGTTGAAAGAATGAAAAGCATCCTCCTAAAAATTGACCTGAAATTGGTGGAACGTGCCAACAATGAAGGAGGACAAGAGGCTAATGGGCTACTCTTTAGGGGTGACTTCATTAAGGAGATGTCCAAATATGTAGGAGCCTTTAGCTCCATTCAAAAATCCCAGAGAGACATCAAGAAGGTCTTCAACAGACGAGTTTTTGGCGGGGCCAGGCAATCAAGAGGTCGATTCCCCGGCCTAGGCCAAGCCAATTAGAGGACCTCATTTCAAAGAGGGTTTAGGCCCAACATATACAAACCCCAATACTCATATACAGGCTTTTACCCTCAGCGACAAGGCTTTAGAGGAAGAGGCTCACAAGGCGATCGCCGCTCAAGAGGCTCAGGTGAGTCAAGACCCCCCTGTTATCCCTATAAAAATAGGCGGGAGGTAAGCACAATTTGCAAAAAATTGGTTATCAATAACACAAGACCCTTGGGTATTGGAGACTGTCATGCAATACCAGATAGACTTTGTGGAGGAACCTATTCAAGAGTATATTCCGGAGATTATAAGGTTCGACAATGAATTATCCAAATTAGTAGACAGAGATGTTCAAGACCTTCTAGAGAAAGTTGCCATCGGGGAATCACTAGAGTCCACCAAAGGGTTTATAAGCAATATTGTCCTGGTTCAGAAAAAAGAGAAAGGTATGAGACCAGTTATAAATCTAAAAAGTCTCAATGATTGGGTATAGTACCACCACTTCAAAATGGAGGGTCTTCACCTAATAAAAGATATTCTTCAGCCGGGAGTTTGGCTTGCAAGATTAGATCTAAAAGACGTTTATTTAACAATACCTATTTGCAAAGATCACCAGAAATATCTCCATTTCAGATGGGGTGGGAAAATGTAGGAATTTTTATGCCTACCCTTCGGTCTCTCTTTGGTTCCTAGGTGTTACACCAAGGTCCTCGGGCCAGTGGTAGGTTATTTGAGGGAGCGAGAGGTACGTCTAATTATCTATCTAGACGACATACTCATAATGGATCAGGTCAAATTGAGAGTTTTAGATCACACTACTTTGGCAATAAACCTTTTAGAGGATCTAGGCTTTGTTGTAAACATACAGAAGTCTTGTCTAATTCCAAACAAGATTACTCAATTACTAGGTTTCATGATAGACACTGTCTAAGGTCAACTGAAACTTCCACGAGAAAAATTAAGACGTATAAAAAAGGAATTAAGGAATGTCCTAACTTTTGGGGAAATTTCTCTTCGAATGCTAGCAAGGGTAATAGGCTTACTGTCCTCTATGATCCAAGCCATTTTTCCTGGTCCTTTGAATTATCGGGCGCTCCATCGTCTGAAGAGCAAACATCTAAGACATGGCTTGAGTTATTCAGAGGAAATAACACTCAGGCAAGAAGAAAGGGTTGAATTAAATTGATGGTTAAAAAATATGGAGGCATGGAATGGGAGAGCAATTTTTGGGTCTCCCCCAGACCTGGTGATAGAATCAGATGCAGGTTTGTCAGGATGGGGTGCGAACTGTGGCTCAGTTTCTACTGGTGGTCTTTGGAAGGAAGAAGAAAGGAGTCTACATATAAGCTTTTTGGAACTCCTAGCAGGCTCTTTTGCTATAAAAAGTTTTGCGAGGGACTTTGCCAAATGTTCAATTCTCTTAAGAATGGACAATGTCTCAGCGGTGAGATATGTCTACAAGCTAGGAGGCCCGAAATCAAAAGATCTGGCAGATTTGGCCAAAGTATTTTGGGAATATTGTCTGAAACAGAATATTGTAGTTCAGGCGGAACACATTCCTGAGTTGAACAATTTGGAGGCAGATTAGTTTTCTCAGAATCACAGGGACTCATGCAATTGGTGTCTGAAAAGGGAAGTCTTCCTAGCTCTAATGGACATTTTGGGTCCTTGCCAAGTAGATCTTTTTGCATACAGACTCTATACCCAACTAGAGACTTTCTTCGGTTGGCATCCGGATCTGGAATTCGCAGGCATGGATGCTTTCAGGCAAGATTGGTGGAATCTGAAGGGACATGCTTTTCCCCCCTTTTTGATGATTACTCGAGTAGATGCAATGGTCCACAAATGGAAGGTTCTCTTGTTCTTGTGACCCCCCTTTGAAAGTCTTAACCCTATGTTGTTAGAAATGCTCGTGGATTATCTGGTTTTACTACCGGTATTCCTGAAAATTCTTCTAGGTCCTTCAGGAGAGCTGCACAATCTAGTTTTACATGGAGAACTGAGAATGATGGTTTGAAAAATTTCAGGAATGTATGGAAAGTGCCAAGACTTTCTGACGAGGCATCAAACCTCATTAAAGAATATTGGGAACCAGGAACACGTACAACCTATTGATTGGCTTGGGAGAAATGGGTTTGCTGTTGTGTTGGAAGGAAGTTTGATACATTTTGGTGGATGTAGTTGAGATAGCTAACTATCTATCAGAATTGTTTGGAAGAGGTTTAGCTTATAGAACTATCAATGTTCATCGCTCTGCTATTGCTGCTGGTCATGTTTTGGTTAACGATTATTCTGTGGGTCAAAATTTACTTATTAAAAGACTGTTGAAAAGTATTAGGATTTCAAAACCGCCGATTTCAAGGTACAACTCCCTATGGGATGTTTCTAAAGTCTTGAAATGTATAGATAGTCTGGGAAACAAACGATTCTCTATCTCTGAAATTACTTTCCTTCAAGCTGACAAATCTCCTCTGCTTAGTCTCCTTTAGCAGAGTATCCGATGTCCAAGCTTTTGAAATATCTAACAGAGTTTTTTCTCTTGAAGGCATATGTTTTATTCAAACAACAGAACCAAAACTAATTCTCAAACAATTTTCTATCCTTATTTTGTTGATTAAGTCAATTTATGTGTTGTCAGATGTGTTATAGAGTATGAAAAGAAAACTTCTTTATTGAGGTCTAACGTCAAACAATTACTGATTTCTTTCAAGAAACCTCACAAAGGTGTATCACCTTCATCTATGGCAAGATGGGTTAAAGAAGTGATGAGAATGTTTGATGTTGATGTTAGCATGTTTGGTGCACACTCTGTTTGTGGTGCTTCTGCTTCTCAAGCTTTCCTGCAAGGAGGTTCTTTTCTTTTAATAATACTCTTAAATGTGCTGATTGGTCAAATGATATGGTTTTTCACAAGTTTTATTTTAGACCTGTTGAAAATGCTGCTCTATGTCTTTTGAAAATGCTTTAAATTAGCAATGAGATTAGCCTCCGGTCATGACATAAAAAGTAGATTTTCCCCAACCTTGATTGGCAGAAAATCTGGATTTTATTAAGGACTCGGAGGCTAATATTATTCCCTCCCTAATCCCAACCCTGTGCTCACTTGTCTTTTCTTATCTTTTAGGTTGTGCTCAACAATAAAAGGAAAGGATTATTGAATTGGATTTTCTACTATTGGTCTCTAATGTTAACAAGTTTTCTTTCTTCCCTGATGAGAATCCACTGGATTGGGACACTTCTTGTTCCTGTTTTAATATTTTTTTATTTGTCTTACTTAATTTAAATTGGTTTTTAAAAAAAGAAGGAAGAGTTATTAGTTTTCTGGCCTTTTATTAGGTTAGAATATTTTGTTGTTACAACGTTCTAAGTTCTTTAAAGTGGCTGTGGTATGCTAATTAAAGAAGATTGCAATAATATTAGCCTCCGAGTCCTTAATAAAATCCAGATTTTCGGACAATCAAGGTTGGGGAAAATCTATATTGTATCATGCCCTGCTTTTATTTAGAAATGCAGGTGCAGAACATTTTCCATACAGGCTTAAAATGGCAGCACACTTACTAAGTTATATTTACTTTGAGATTACCATAACATCGGGAGTCAGCACATTGGGATATAATACTTAAGAAGATAAGGTAACATTTATAAATATATTTGGTAAAAGAAAACAACTGTTGTATTTTTCCAAAATAGTTCAATAAATAAACTTGTAGTAAATATTGTTTTGATAGATTTTAAAAAGTGTCAAACATGTACAGGCATTTTTTAGATTGCAAACAAATTGGCGTTTACTTGTTTATTTTAAAAATGATTTTCAATTTTAGTATACCAAACAACATGTTTGTATGGATATTTAATCAGACATTATTTCTTAACCCTTTCGCTGCGGCGGCTATTCCGCCGCAGCGCTAAAGGTGCGGGGCGGCCGCGCGGCCGCCGCATGATGGTGACAGAACCGCTCCGTCACCAGCTGCGGTTGAGCTATGCTGGTGACGGAGCGGTTCCATCATGACCCGCCCCGCTCATTGATACTGCCGCGCAGGCGCGAAATCAGTGCTGCGCAGGCGCGGCGGCCGGACCATGACGGAACCGCACCGTCATCAGCACAGCTCAACTGTAGCTGATGACGGAGCGGTTCCGTCATCAGCAGGGGAGGGGTTAAACTGCTGGTTGTGCACCTTTTTCTTCAATTGTGGATATTGCATACATGAGAAGAAGGGAGTAGCTGCTGCACTCATGAAAGAAACAAAAGGGCATATTATCAAGGACCGGTGTGAAAATTATCGCCGTTTTATTGGCAGTAAACTGCCGATAAAAAGGCGATAATGGGCTTGATAATACGCCCTTGTTTATTCCCGTAGAAGCCCATGTTAACATCAGAACATGGACTTCTATGGGAATTAACAAGTGTGTATTATCAAGCCCATTATCGCCGTTTTATCTGCAGTTTCCTGCCAATAAAACAGCGAAAATTTTAACACCGGTCCTTGATAATATGCCCCTTAATTTTTAAGTTTTTAGTTAAATATAGGGTAAGGTGGGCTGAGGTTTAGCTGAAAGGAATTCTTAAAGTATGGGGATGTTTTTGTGTTTTTCTGTACTTTTCTTTTTCTTCAGGTTATGTGACTTAGGCCCTAATTTAGAGTTTGGTCTCCCTTGACAAAGACACGCTTCTTCGTACATTTTTTGGTTTTCCTGGAGTGGTTCTTTATCAAATGTTTAGACATTTTCAGGTTTTTATGGAGTCAAAAACAAATTGAGGACTTGGATAAAGATGAATTAGGGTAAATGGCCTACGAATGTGGATCATTTACAAGCTGACTTAAATATTATTTCTTGGAATTAGATTGGTGTGTGTGTGAAACGCTGGTAGCAATTTCTAGATCAGCTTCAAGGTAGCAGCTTTTCAATGTGAGGCTTGGTAGTATAACTTAAAATAGAGCGAGTCTGTGAGCAACTGTGGTACATGGAACTCAGGAGCTTGGTTTACAATAGCACTATTGTAAGCCATTGCTACTGTTCTAATTTGTTGATTAGTCCAACATTTTTGTAGCGGTCAACTATTTACAATCCATACAAAACAGGGATAGCCTTGCTCATTCACTATTAAGAGACCAAAACTTCGATACTCTTAGCACTTCTTGTCACAACACATTTTTTGTCAGTGTTACTCTCAAGCCAAGAGCCTGAACATTATGAAAGCCTTCCAAACAAGAGTGGAATGTCATACCGATGCTGTATGCAATTGTTATTTGATTTCGTGTATGGTAGTTGCTACTGAATGTACCCTGTTCATGAACTAATATTGTTTTCTGCATAATCTATTAATTAAATTGCTTTTAAATATGTATGTCTCATGTCATACCTCCATCAGCTCAAATATTTACTGCTCCAATAATTTAATCTCTGTATTTTAGCATTTCACATACCCACACAATATTTTAAAATAATATTATTTAAGTGAACTTTTAAATGATCCCCTTGTATCCCATTTATCCTAATTTATACTAATACCCCAGCTCGCAAGAGGTTATTGAGTTGCCCTATGTTTGGTATTTTGATAAAGATGAGTTACTTTGCTTTTTTTAGGAAGGGGGTGTTGGTGGTCTCTCTCCAACATATACACACTCTTCACTGCATTTTTAGTTTTGCATGAGTAGGTCTTTAAAAAGTTTTTGTATTTTCTGGTTTTCATGGCACTGAACAGGGTTCTCCAAAGTCAGTCCTGGAGGGTCAGATCTATGCCATTTTTTAAGATAACTATATTTATCTAAATAAGAGTTCTGCTAAAAATCTGGCATGGATCTAGCCCTCTAGGACCGACTCTGGAGAACTCTGGCATTGAAAATGAATGCGAAAAAATATTCTAGTACTTCATGGATCAAATTAACGACTTCTGAACATTAGGTTTTATTTGTGATTTTTTGAGTATTTTGTTTGTTGAATTGTAATTCTGCCATGTGTTGTATGTTTAGTGGGGGTAAGGGTTACAAAAAGTATGGAATGGGGATTTTGCCACTATACAAAATCTAATGATTAGCTGTCAATTGTGTAGGGTGCTACAATTGTTAACTATTATTGTTCGTAGATTTAACAAAGTATTTTGACTATTACGACATGGTGTAGTCTTTTGTTCAAGGTACTCTACATCTGAACATTTCCAAATTGTCACACTTTTGTAGCAGTTGTGCATTATTTTTTTATATTTGTTAGATATTTTTGGTTGTAGAGTAACTGAGAAAGTTTGAGCTTGTCTCTTTTCTTGGTGATTTTGTTAATTTTTAAAAGAGTTGGACCAGCCCTTATTATTACCCGCATTATTAGGGTTTGCACCCCCTCCTTCTAAGCAGATCAAGCAACAGGTACACCACTCGATATTGAACAATGGCAGTCTTCTCCTCTCTTACCTGCTAAAATGGCCAATATAATTATCTTTTTATTAATATAGTAATGGTGCCAGTTTCTTTTTTTTATTTTGAAAAATGCATTTGAATAATCAAATATTGTTTTCATTACCATGTTCTGAAATTACACAGGTACTATTGATTTTTTTCATTGAATTCTAACTTCACAGCAGATTGTTTGCAAGTAATGAAAAAAAGTATCCCTGAGTTTGTGAATTTAGGTAAAACTTTTGATCACTGTAATCAATGAGAGTTCAAAATCAGTTATGATTTTTTAAAGGTTGATTTTATTTTTTTCCCCATCCTACTGATAAAAAATTAGTTTAGATATAGAACTGCATGCCTGATAGCAAATCATACAAGAGAGGGATGTTATTATCATCTGTTTTTCCATGTATGGTGTACATTAGGGTAAATGGATGGGGTCAAATTTTAAAAGTGACATTCCTCATCCAAACATTGCTTTTTTTGAGGGTTCCTAAATTGCTTACAGTGAAAAAAAATGAATAAGCATTTTTGAGTATGTTTGTTATTGTAGGGTAAGAAAGGTTTCTCAGAGAAGAGTGTATGCAGCTTTTCAGGAAGATTGGTGTCAGAAAAGATGTGGGTTGGGTTTTCAGATCCCTACATACCTTACGCTTCCTATTAATTGTACTTTTCAAAATGTGACTGCCTGGAAGATATCCAAATACATGGGAGGGTTATTACAGGATGCCTCATTTAGGGTTGAACTTCAGGGCCTCACTGGAAGTGCTTGCAATGTTGTTCAACTGTTTTTCTGACCTCTACATCTACTGCAGAGTCAGAGTGGTTGTGTTCTGGGTTTCTTTACACAAAGTCCCCCAATGACACAGCATTGCCCATGCACTAGCCAGAGAAATAGTTAGTCATGCTTCAAATGAACCTGGGGTTGTGTGTTCATTTCTCTGCAGTGCACATACACCATGTTGCTAAGAATCCTACTTCTCCTCTTTAATTTAATATATTTGATAAGGTTTTACATTTTAAACATTTCTATAAAAAATGCAATTTGAATTTTACACTGTGTGGTGAGATACTGTTTTCTTTGCTAGGCTGATTTCTTCTTTTGTTTTCTCATCAGAAATGTTGGTGGAAAGAGAAGAAAGAGAAGACATGTTTAGCAAATTGTGCTTTTTGATGTTTTCCCTGTTAAAAACATACTAAATTAGCAATATTGGACTAGTTACGACGTCGGGCGGACATGCGTCTGCCTGATACCATTGCAGTCTGCAACTGACCGACCATAGGAACCGCCGGATTTTCATGCGACCGCCAAATTGGCGGTCGGAAACATCCCTTTCCCAATGGCATCTTGTGCGGTGGGCAGAAAAGGCCCGCAGCACAAGCTGTTATTGATAAATGGATGTTTTAAAACATCCCTGCACTGTGTGGCAGTCACCATGCAGTGCCTGCCACATGGTGCAGGGATATACCCCCAGGCCCCATAACAGAGGGTCAGGTGGTAATAGTGCCCTGCTAGGGGCTCTCGAAGACAATTTTCTGACAGCCTTTCCATGTCTTAAAGGCCGGCACGAAATAGATGTTGGAAAGTGACATCATCATCCCGACGGCAGAGCCTCGCCTGGCTCCGTCGTGATTAGGGTATTATGGAGGCCTCCGATGGGTTCCTTGAGCCCATAGGAAAAGCAGCAGAATCCCCCTGCAGGTTTCACTCTGACCGCCATTGTCCTAATACGGCATTCAAACTGAAACCCACAATGTCGGACGGAAAGCCTCAGACAGCTGGTCAGAGGCTTCCTGCCCAACATCGTAATCGGGCCCTTTGTACTTATTATTGATTGTTTTTATTTGATCTATTTTTTGTCTTATTCCTGGTTTATATTTCAAAAAGAAAGATGTTCTTATTTTAATGACAGATTTTGACAAAAATGATATAGTTTTACCTGCTTAGAATATTGAAATTTAGCAGGTTTTTTTCCTATGTTTTCATCCTTGCATTACTTTTTATCCGTGGTAGCAGATCTCAAGATATTTTCAGGTAGTCAGGTGTAATTGAGATTTCATGTACAGAGTATTACACCTTCAGGAGAAGAAGTATTTATTTTATTGACATTACAAATTAGATATAAATATGTAAATGTACAGGAATTTTTAGTCAGAGTGAGAACTTTAAAATCTGCCATCTCCAGGACTGGAATTCAGTGAAGTGAGCACTTTGCAGAGAAAACATGATCCCAAGGAGCGGTATTCACATTGATATTTTGAATCACCTGGTGTTTGACAATATTCTTCTTAGGTCTGGCTTGCCAGCACAGCTGTCTGTAAGACCTATTGTTACCAATTCCTTAAAATATACTTAGAGTGGGTTTTCAGTCCGCCTCAAGGAGCATTTTTCGATAACATCATGCTATTGAATGATTGGTGCATCATTCTGCTTCCTATGAAGTTCTATCATTGCAATGCATGAAAAACTATTTTACACACCAAAAGTACTCAGAACGATCACACAGTGATCACAAGGAATTTGCAAAAGAGATCTACATAGGCGTTCTGCATGAAAACAGGAAAAAAGTTGTCTTTATCTCTGGTGGGGTAAGAAGTCAGAGAGGGTTCCAAAGAAATCCAGGGCAAACACTATATTATAAAGTACAAAGTCCGTAGGTAACACCCCCTTGATCACACCATCAGAGGTCCATTGCCCTTGTCAAGTTGCCAAGTTGCAGACCGTTATATTGATAGTTTATCCCACACTGGACATGGGAACTACACCTTTTCTCGGACACACAAGGATTGTAACATTTGCTCAATAGGCCTTCAGTTTATGCAATGTTTCTCCATGTACCTTCGTCAAGGTCTTCTTCTCAGGCTCTTTCCTCTATCTTTAGTGCAGTAATGTATCTATTCTAAACTTACAATGCATGTGAATACCTGCAAGAAGTGTTGTGGTAGCAGAAAATTGAAACAATATTTTATGAAATGCAGCATGGTGAAATACAGGCCTAAACTGTTAGGACAAGTTAAACATTAATTCAATGGTGCACATTTAATATGCTTGAGCACATTCAAACACTAATTAATATACGTTTCTAGTGCTTGTTTTTTAATTCATACTACTTGTGGCATAAGTAACATTATAAAATAAATCAAGTGTATGTATGACTTATGTATAACTGAGAACTACATTTGCATGCATATATGTGTAACATCAGTGCACATATTACATAACATTTGTAGTTTCCAGTAAGATCACAATCTACATATATGAGGAAGGTTTTAATCACAGTTTCAAGTCATTGTGTGTTAATCATACGTTATAGCACATGTTTAGGAAAGTTGGGTTTCTTCTTCAGAGTAAGTGCATTATCTGTTAAAACAAGGATGGTTTTATATTCATTAAAACATTATTAAAACATCTTAATTAGCATGGTTAAACACACTTGTGAGTAAATTCTCAAATTCTACAATAAATGCACTCTTCAATAGTAATGTTGAGTGAAATATTTTTATTAATCATTGAATCAAATAAAAAACATGCTAAGTACATGTTTATGTCATGTATTTATTAACATTTTTTGTTGCACAGATTACAATCTGATTCTTTTCATCTTTTTCCTCTGGAATCCTCTAGAAAGTTCATGTCATGATAATATGTCATAATAATTTGTGCTCTTTTTATCCTCCAGTTCCATGTCTGCTCGCTTTCTCTTCACTCCCTTTTTCGCTTGAGCACATTTGTATCTTAAAGATTACAACCAAGAATAATCCACAAAGAGCAAATATCACTAAGGGTTTCAGAATGCTTTCAACAATTCCCCTACCTAGGTAGGCAAAACATATGCCTACTGCAGAAAATCCATTCCCTATTACTTCCCAAGCATCTGTTGCTGTTAACCCTTTCAAATCCTTCTTCCGGTCAGTAATGTTGCTAATGTATTTCTTCAGGTCTTTACTCGTGACTGGAATGTAAGTACAACATAGTTGAACTTTTAACATCCGGCAGACTCCACCTTCATTTGCAAGAAGGACGTCTAAAGCAAGTCGATTCTGCAAAACCATAGATCTAATGGCAACCATTTCTGTATCTATCACTAAAAATTCTCCATCAGTACCAGCAGACAATTTGTCAAATACAGACAAAGCTTTCTAATCTTGTGAAAGTTGAGTATCAGTCCTACAGATGGTAACAGAGCACCACAAATATCTCCACCAATTTCACTAGCACTAATAACTTTTTTAGTTCTCACATGCGTTTCCCCTGCCAAATCATGAATTTGTCCACTTGACGAATTTTTGGAAAAATTACTCCCATTTAACATGTCCCATACCATCTTTTGGGTATCCTGTAAAAGGAATGTTTCCTACAAATGTAATAAACTCCAGGAACAAACTGAATCTGCTCCATCTAAGTATTAACCTCGATTTCCTCTAACTTCAAATGTATAGTCACATTCACACGTCCCTACGGAATTTGTGTCAGTTGTGGCATTCCTAATGAAAATGCACAATATCCCTCTATGTTGTCAATCCAAAGCTAATGCTGCTGTATTTCCCTCTAATATGTGTTCACTTTTGTCTTTAGCCCTTTCTGCCACTTTTGAATGATTTGTCGCGTTAGCTAAGATGTTTCTCCTTCTAGTCTTCTACTGAATCAATTAATTTATTTTCTGCATCAGATTATGTCTGTGTGTATAAGCAGTGTTCGGTTTCAAGATGGGTCTAAAGAAATGTCCCACTATTTTAGTGTTGTTGGTATCAGGCTGTCTATTCAAGTGCTTCAGCACAAGAACTTCTGAAAAGATCAAGTCATGATTCGAGCAAATTACCTTTCCCATAGAATAAGCTCAGCAATAAACTACAGGTAATTCCATATGTCAAGGGGAAGTGATGGTACGCAATCCCCATAGCAAATGATGTAGCTAGTTGCATACAGATGTAGCAATCCCTAGCATCCATAGTATCAACATATTCATAAAGCAGCTTTGAATAAACATTCAATAAATAATCTTCTCTAGAATCATTTTCATGTAACTTTTTCTCATCTATGAGAGATATACTATTGTCAGTAGAAAGTGTGGTTGAGTGGAACATGTAGACATAGGCTCTTCTACCTGTAAATGATGGGGCAAAATCAAAACTATAAGTAAAGCAACTAGCATTATTGTCACAATAGCAAATATTCCGGCGCATATGCATTTGCATCTTGTAGTGTTTGCTTTGGGCTCCATGTGTTCTATGATGACAGACTATTGAACTAGATGACTGCAGCCCGGTTCCTTCAGTTAGTTTGCACTTGCGCAGGCAGCAAAGAAAAGTTCAAATGTCCTTTCTAGGGCAATGATCTTTGGGAGACCTCCTTAACCCAACTCCATGTTCTTCTAAGGGATAACCTTATGATCCTTCACCAACTCGGGCCTTTTCTACTATTTGTATAGTTGGGAAAAGCTATAAAGTTCTTTCTCTAATAGATGTGCAGTTCAAACTCACTAATGATCACTTCTAAGAAAAAGTCAGTCCAAGGAAGCTCAATTGAATTCAAATGGTTATAGCAAAATATGAAGAATGCTCTCTCCCTGTCATGAATCTGCATGTGAACTTTGCTGCTACAATTTGCAATGGTGCATAATCTTTCAATATGTTTTTTTAAATCTTGTTTTCTAGTTCCTTGCTCCTCATACAAGATAGTAGTAGTATGATCCTAACAATTGTATGTATATATGGTCATTTGTACATGTTTAATACTTATGTGCCACCATTGTTCATTAACCGAAAGGAACTTTAAAACATCTTGTGCCATCATATCAATAATCTTATTGCTACTAACTGGCACATGTTCTTTACAGCTGATACCACAATGTAGATTGAAGATGGTAACACGTAATTTAGCAGAACAGTTATTACACATGTTTTCAGCCAAGCAGGTGTGACGGAGCCCCTTTGAGAAGCAAACCGGCACACCCACTACATGTTGTTTCAATGAAGTGCAACATGCACAGCTCTATCAAAAGGGAACGAAATGCACAGGAGCCCCTTGGCCTCATTTTTCTTGAACTGCACTTACCTGGAGTGAAGCGGCCCTTGGGAACTTCAGCTCCACATCCTTGTTTCAATCGGCATCCCCATACCTAGTCTTCAGCCACACCTCTTCCTCCAGTCTCCCAGACGACGTCCACTGGCGTTCTTCTGTTCCACCGGAGGTGGGAACTCATATAGCTAAAAAGGAGAAAAGAGACACAACAATTAAACTATATCTTGGCAATCGTGTTTTGCGAGCGCAAGAGTTTTGAACTTTACAAACAGCTGGTTATTATTATTCTTGTATTTGAAAAAGGTGAAAGTGGATTCAGGACTACGAAAGACTGAACTCATTTCTTATTATTGTTATTTTAAAAAGTGAAAGCATTGAATGCAAGAATTCAGGACTACAGAACAAGTCTTTTTATTTTGAGTAAAGGCAAAGACTGTACTGGACATTGCTTTCTTTTATTTTGGGAAAACTTGCATTTGTTAGAAAATATTGAGTTCCAAACAAAGTAAGCACGGACAATAAGTACATTTATATGTAATCTGTCGTACAAGTAGAATCCATATATATGTTTGGTATGTTTGATATCCTTAGATGTTAAAAGGGATTTCTTTAGTTCTGTTCTCTTCCTTTTGTTCTTTTGTTGATAGTTGCCTTGAGACAATAGAAGGTGTGCATGTATTAATAAAGAACCCCAAATCTGATTCCCAGCCAGAATGTGAGAATCAGAGCCTCAACCAAAATTTTGAGATGCAAAATTTGGGAATCCTTTCATGTTGTACTATAGATAAGGCATGAATTTAGAGTGACCAATTATCATATATATGCCGTATATATCTTCTCTGATAATAATTTCTTGTTTTCCTCATAGACAGCCAAGACACCTCCCTATACTCTTGAGCATTGGGTCAAGAAACATCATTATCGTTTGAAGGCCAGATGTACAACTTCCAGTGCAGTTTGTCTTTTCTCTCTCTCGCCCCAAACCCCTTCCCCTTGGAGCCTCCACAGTGTGAAGTTTTGTCATTGTTCCTAGGGTAGAGTCTAGGGGGTGTGGGGTACAGTCGTCTCCCCAAAGGAACAGCCTGGATTTCAGGTGAGTGGTTTCGTAACACCCCTAGCCATTGACAGCTAGCTAAGTCCATTCAGGTGAAGATTACCGCCAACGAGGTACTCTTGCTCTCTTTGATCTCCTTACTGTTGGCCCTTCTTTATCAACCTCACTCAAGCCAAATCCTTTAGTATCTTCCGGGATAGGGTTTGGTATGTGTACTTCAGACTCTATCTCTGCCTTCTTGACCACCGGTCTTGGGTACAACTCACGACACCACTGCACTACTCCCCTCAGCAGGTTCTGAATCTGGCACAGTCAACACTACTGGATGAGACCCTCCTGTACCTTCAACTGTTGACTCTCTCAGACCCCCTCAGGCCAAACAAGTGCTGTCCCAGGAACTTGCTGATGTCCAACAGCTTGACTAACCTGCTCCCTCTGTCTCACTGTAGCCACCGGCACATCAGGAACAGGTGTTGTTATATAATCAAAGGGCCAGTTAGGGAGACCTCCTCACTTCAGAGCAGTTATGGCGACCAGAATCACCAGGTAGGTGCCACGCCAACAAGGCTCCAAGCACTATTTGTGCAAGTGCTTATTCACTATAACCCAGTCACAGGGTCTGAGGTCATGGCACTGCTCCTGTTGAGGCGGGGCTGTAGCTTCTCCAACCTGGTGAGACACAGAATGCACCCCATCAGCCAGTCCTTTGCAGTAATCAAGAATCATGTCATCTGTAACGTTCAAAAGTGAATTCGCAGGCATATCTAGCAGTCTCATGGCCCTCCCCATGATGATTTCAATGGCAAAAATCCTGTCCTCCTTTCTGGAGTACTGCATAGACTCATCAACACAAGAGGCAAAGCATCAGGCCACTTCAGAGATGTTGAAGCACACACTTTAACCAATCTGGATTTCAATGAGCCATTGACTTGCTCCACAATTCCAAAAATGTTTGGTCTTTAACTGCAGTAGAGTATCTGTTCAACTTGTAATGCTGCACATAACATCTTCAGGTCCTTATTTTTAAAATGAGTTCCTAGGTCTAACTCCAAAGAAGGTGGGAAACCAAAAAACTGTGTTAGCTCCCACACCAACAATGAGGCCACTGTGAGACTATCATTTTTCCTAGTCGGGTAAGCTTCATCCCAACATGAAAAGATGCACACAATCACCAGATTAGATCTCAATCCATTGCAAGTGGGCACCTCAATGAAGCCTAATTGCATCCTGTTGAAGGGCCCTCTTGATCTCCCTATGTGACTTAGTGTTAGTGCTGTTCATCTACCTCCAATTTGAATCTGGGGTTAGACCATGTCTGTCTTAAGAGATGCACCATGGAGTCTCTCCATTCGTGTGAGTGGCCATGATAATGTCTCACCATTGGAGGTATTAAACTATCAGGTAACATAGGCTTTCCATCTCCTAAAACCCAAATGTCATCCTCATCCCATTTGACACATTCTGCTCTGGCCCAACCTTGTTATATGTCTACTTTAGGCAATTCTTCCTAAAACTTCTTAACTTCCTCCCAGGTATCAACTGCAGGTAATAACAGATTGCAATTTTGTAGCTTTCGAAATTTAATTGACGTACTCCCCATCAAAAACGCATGAATTCAATGCTCAGTATACTGCAGCCTCATCGGCATATTTGTTACCCACTGCCACTTAATAAGTGCCTTGTTGATCAGTGACACTTTTTACCACAGCAATTTGGGCAGTTAGTTGCAGAGCCTGTTACATATTTCTCACATTTTCTACTATATAGATAGGTGACCCAGAAGAGGTCATGAATCCGCGTTTGGACCATATCTGCCCGAAGTCATGAACAACACTAAAGTTGTGTTGACTATCAGTGAAAGTTGTCACCTTCACCTGGTCTGAAACACAGCATGCCCTAGTAAGAGCAATCAATTTTGCCACTTCTCCTTGAAGTCAAGAGGCTTTGACCACACCTGAGACAGTACTGACAGCATAGGCTGCTCTCAGGGTTCCTTCATGGTCTCTTAAGCAAGAACCAAAACAAACAGCACATATTCTGTTCTGGGTAGTAGCACATCCTGTATGTCAGGTTTCAGCTTGGTACGTGGTTCAGTGACCTCAAGATAGTTATGCTCCACTTCACCTTCAACCACTTCGTTCCCAGGGTAGTAGGATGGCAGGATTTAGTACAGTACAACATTTGACAGAAACATTTTTGGTAAGATGACTATTAGTAAAGTGCAGTGTCCGAGTTTGAGTTAGCAACACCTCAATTGAGGTGTCGCACTGCTCAATGCTTATGTTAGTGGTGGGAACAGTTTTAAGACTTTCAGGCAAATCAGCAGCGAGGGGGGTCAAGTGTGGCTGAAAAATAGGCCACAGTTCAGCAAGCATTGCTGTGCATCTGGGTTCGAACTGAAAGAGTGTAGCCCTCTCTCTCACTGCAAAACAAAGCAAAACATTTATTATAATCAGGCATTCCCAGTACTGGGGGGAAGCAGAGACAGTCTCTCTGCTCAGAGAAAGCATGCATGCAGCTGTCATCCCCTGGTACCAGACTTAACATGTCCTTGTTTGTCAGCCGCTGTAAAGACTTGGCCATCAGGGAAAAGTTGGGAAAACACTCACCAGTCCCAGGAACATCCTGACTTCTTTCTGGGTAGGTGATGGATTCATTCTCAGAATCGCTGATATTTTCTCTTGTGAAATCTTCCTTGCTCCTTTCTGAATATGATGTCCTGAATACAGGATTTCTTTCTTACCTAACTGCAGCTTGTTCTGGGACACTTTGTCCATTCTCAGCTAAGTGGTTCAACAATGTAATTGTGTCACTTTTGCAAGCCTCCTGCATATTTGACGGCACCAATAAGTCGTCAATGTACTGGACCAAGACTGAGTGATGAAGCATGACTAAGATCTCTAGATTCTTTTTTAGTATCTCATTGAAGATCGAGGGACACTCCGTATACCCATGTAAAACCTGGCACCATGCCAAGACATATCTGCCAAAATGGAAAGCGAAGAGCTACTGAGTATCCTCATGCAATGCTACAGAAAAGAAAGCTTGACACACTCAGCCTCGCATGGAATCTTAAACAATATCACAATTGAATTCGTTATCACAGGACAACAAGGAACGACAATTGAGTTTACCTTCCTCAGATCTTGATAGACGCAGTTCTGCAAACCCATATGGGGTGTGTTACATGGACTCCCCATAATTTCTTCCAGAATGCCTTGCTCAAACATTGAGTCAATCACAAGAATAATCACAGCAATTGTTTTAGGGGTCTCATTATATTGTGGGATTCTTGGGTACTTAGCATTTGGCTTCACTGTAATGGGGACTGGTTCGAGTTCTTGGATAAGTCTGAAATCTTTGCCTGAAAAGTCCAGACTCGAGATAACGCTGTATCTCTCCATTCTGATGGCAAATCGTCTTTTGTCAACATGGGGTGCATTTCAATTTCTGATCTCTGTCTGAGCAGTTTAAAGACAATGTCCTCATCATGGCTCTGGAATTCGAACCCATGTGGCGTTCAGTAAATGGAACAATTCAGCTTGCACAAGAGATCTCGTCCAAGAAAATTCACACGTCTTAAATCACACACCACAAATTGGTGAGGATCTTCAATGGTACCGCTTCTGAAACTGGGCTAGTCATTTGTTTACTTGCAACTACTACAACTTGGATTCTTTGTTCCAAGAGGGGTAGGTTAGGAACCTCTGCTTTTCTTACAGTAAAGCGGGTAGCACCAGTGTCAATGATGAATGAGTCAGGATTCCCATTTACCTCACCATCCACGTACGGACCACTCTGATCTACCTCTAAAGTTGTGCCAAGCACACAATCCTCTTCCGCTCTCAGGCCCCATCATTGCAACAGGTCTGAGCTGAAATCATCTGCTTAGATTATGGAGTACTGTTGGGACATATCCTGATTCACAAAGGATTTGTGTTTACATTGGGGACCTGATTTGCATTATATCTCTGGACATTTGCATTTGATTGTGGCAATAGGGCTTGTGGAAGTTGCATCACCTGAACCTGTGGCGCATTAAGATTAGGGTTCTGAATTCTTTGTCTCTGTGCTTGCTCTGTCTGAGCAATATTATTTCCCTGTGACTGAACAAATCCACCATTCGGACCTTATTTCTATTAACCCTTTTATCAGCATTAAATCTACATTCACATTTCCACTGCCCCAACCTGTCACGGACGTGGAAGGGTAGGTTTTCTTCAAAGTCAGCAGATCAAAACCTGTCCTGGAATCAAGCAGGACACCTTGTCCTCTGCCCTGTGGTTGAAAACCATTAACAACTTGCATCTTAGGAACTCCCTGTCTATATATCTGGCACCTGCATTCTCAACAAATAACTGATTTTGACCTCGCTGAGCAGCCTTCATTTGTGCTATCATTAATTTCTTCTTCAACTTTTTTGCGATTCATTTCCAATTCATCACTGCAATACTTTGCATATCTTAATATTTTGTCAGTGGGCTTACTCTGCCAACCAATCAAATGCTGCTGAATCATGGAACAAACCTCAAGGTTCAATCAATACAAAATCTGTAAAAAAAATGTCCCATGTCTTTTGCCTCAATAGTTTTGGTTCCACTGAACTGTCTAAAGGCCTGCAACAATCTCTCATAGTAAGCATGTATGAACTCTTTGGTCTCCTGGGTTGTTCTGTCAATCTTGACCCAATCAATTTCCTGAGCACAGATATTCGATTTGAAAAATGTAATCGTCTGATTGTACTTTGTCATTACCAGTGCTGATGGCACATGCAATTGAGGATGTCTCATCTGCTCCACTTCAGGCCAAGCCACATCAATTTTGCATTCAACCCACAGATCACCTTGAACCACTCTTTCAATTATGGTATCCAAATCTTTCCATAAAACTGTTGATATATTTTTACAAATCGATCAACCTGTCTGTACCATTCCACTAGATTCTCTCTCAATTTCGGAAAAACATTTGTGAAGGATGAACGATCTGAGCTGAAGTAGTGAAGTAGTGTGGCTCACTGGTTAGAGGCGGCAGACCCGAGAGCAGAGGACGGCCCGGGACCAGGGTTCGATTCCCGGCGCGGCAGGTTTCTGGACCAGGGTCAGCGGACTCGATAATTCTCTCGCCTCGGTGCCCACTCTGATCAGCGATCACACTCGGCAACTCTGGGCATTAAGCTTGCCTCATCTTCACTAACGGCCCCACCAGACCGCCGGGGATGCCTGGTCTCACCCTGGAGATACCCATTAAGGGACCATCTCTCAGGGAAGCCAGGAAGGGTTTCGCAGCGGTCGAAGCGCCTTGGGACCCTACGGGTAAGTAGTGCGCTATATAAATGCCAATACATACATACATACATGGTACATGGACATACCTGCCAGCAAGCACCTCTCTCAGGGGAAGCATGTGTACATCCTCATCATCCTCCTTTGTTACAGATGGAGACATCAGTAACCTGACTTTCTTTGGTTCTTTTCTCTTTAACCATCTACCTTCCAATTTATCTAATTCTTAGGAAATTAATTCCTTAATCTATAATTTCATTTGTGACAGACGCATGTTTGCGAGATCTCTGTCACTAAAGCTTAACCTGTAAGTTCTTTAAAGGACTTTGGATTTCGGTATATCAATTCCATTTCTCTGAGCCAATTCAGACAACTTGTCATTGGCATGTCCTAGATGACTGGTAACGCCTTTGCACAGGAATAATAGTTCATCATCCTGGTACGCATTCAGTTGTGTTAAATCAAGAGTCCCAATTATCATTTCTTCTAATTTTACTTTAAATTTGGCCACATCCATAACCGTTTCTATCTTGGGGCTTGTGCAGTTGCCGTACTCGTTACAGGATTTCCACTACTTGTCGGGTTGTCTATACCTCTGAACCACTCATCCTGTTCGTGGGCAGTAAGACCTGGTTGACCTATTGAAGTATTAAGAATTATCTTTTCACTATAGGTACAGCTACTGAAACCAAGAGGTGAATTCAGAAGGAACATGTCATAAGTTGGGGTTCCCATTGACATCTCTGCCCTAGGGCTATAGTAATTCATTGTTGGTGGGGTGTTTGTGTTGGGCATGAAAAAGGGCGACGATCTCTGAGGAAATCTCCTGCTCAAGTTGAACCCTGTCTGATTTAATGTAAGGTCTACATTTGCAGCACATGGGTATTCCCCTGTGTTGGAAACATAGGAGTCTGAGGAATGGGTCTCATTGTCGAGCCGACTGAATTGCTAGTCACAGTATTCATTCCTGTAGGAACAGATTAAATATGGGTAGCATTCTTTGCTTCTCTAGGCTTATACAAGGGAAGTACAGTAACAGCCAGTGCATATGAGGCATTTAGAGCATGTGAAGTCAAAGGGGTTATCATTGCTATAGTCTCTCCCATAGAATTTGAATTCATATTTACTGGTGCTGTAGGCAAATCAAAGGTCTCACTCATGGGTACAATATTCGCTCCACCAGTCTGGGTATCATTGTATTAACAATCATTTAGTTATAAAATCATCATTTATATCGCTGCTGCTGGCCTCAGTTGCATTAGCTGTGTCATCTGTCTCTTTAGTCTCTTTATTTTCCTAACATTTGCCTTTCCTGTCTTTATCACTTGTCAATGCAGGGTATAGTCTAGCTCAGGGGTCTCCAACCGGTCGATCGCGAGCTACCGGTAGCTCGCAGAGACCCTGTGAGTAGCTCGCGCACCTTGCTCCTCAATTTAGTAGCCCTTTAGTGTTGTTTGGGCTCTTTAGGCTGTTTTGAAGCTCCGTTTCCTGCACTCACCCAAACCTGCTGCTCAGATTGGCTATGAGGTTAGCTGGGGCGGGGCAGGCCGAAGAGGATGACGTTCCTCCTTTGTACATGCAGATGAGTGTCTCGTGACCATCTATGCGCCCCTGCCTTTACCTCACTAGCACCGAGTGTGAAGGGTGCTAGTGCGGAGCTGCAACAGGGGTGGCAGGGCAGAGGAGCTGGTTTGCCATTCGTGCAAGCAGTTAGAACTGCCGGGACCCACGCCATCTTCAGTTTTCAGCAGCACAGCCCGCAACCAAATATTTTCATTGATACCAGAGCAGCAGGTAAGCGTGTGCGCACCCCCAGCCTGGGGCCTTGAAGTACGACACTAAAGACTAGGCCTGCTAAAGACCCTGCATACCATCATGTGCAGTGTAAGCCTTAAACATGCAGGGTCCTTTCATCAATTTCCAGGCCAGGGACAGAGTATTCTCGCCATGAAGCAGTTGGTCATGGGAGTCTGATAATAGGAGAGGCCGCTCTGCGGTATTAACACTGATGTTTAATGTTAGTCAAGTCACGTGGTTGCCAATTTAAGAAAATAACTTGTAGCCGTAGGGATTAAAACCCTTTTTGCAGCGTCAGACACTGCCCAGTGCTGCCCCCCCCCCCCCCACCCTATTCTCAAGCTGCTGAATGGCTCCCTTGTGGGTAGACATCGATGTAAGGGTCCGGTAAGATGACCTGCCCTGCCGTCATTCATCTTCCTGCCACCGCTGTCAGCCCCGGTATATTAGGCCGGGGGAGCTGGTGGTAGTCAAACTCGACTAGGGCACGCTGGTGTACTGCTCCAAGCCACTGAAGCCTGTTCTGGTTCTCAATCCATGACACAAATGCTGAATACAGCGCGTCAAGTGTGCTGAGGCCACAAATCTACACACCCATGTAGCACCAACTTTGCTTCTTTTTTATGAAGCCCCGGTTCCTTGATAGTACCAACATTTACCTCTTCATACAGTACCCCCCTGCAACTGCCACAGTTCGTTCCTCTTCTATAGCGCCCACCGTGCAACTGCCACACAAATTCCTTTCCTTTCTAGTGCCAACATCGCTGCTACCGGAGCTACTCTTTGCATCTATCACCAAACTCCCCCTACCTGATGGGGAGCCCTCATCCTCCCACAATGTATCTTTCCCTTTCTGCGCCCTTTCTACTTCCACAATGTGCACAAAGCCTCGGCCTTCCTACCAGAACTAATTACTAACTTCACTTATACTGAGCCTTTATATTCGAGCAGGCCTATGTTAGGGAAAGTGAACATAAACAACGAAGCATGCTTAATTATACTTAACTCCCCATATTCCAAAATGCTTACAGTGGAGCAAATACTTTCTTGCTCCTGAATGATTATTACATTCAGAACAAACCTTTCAGAAAACATGGAATAGGCCGGGTATAAAAGCAACTTGTCAACAGGCTCAGAACACACGCTAAGTGAGATGATTCACAGGTGAAATTAGAATGAGAGATGGAATGGTAGTTTTTAATGAAGTTGGGAAGCTCATTATCATTCAGTAATTTGATAAGCAACTATATGAGGGGGGCTGATATACTATCAGGGGTGCACTATTACTTGCAATGGGTCGACTCTTGACAACACAAATGCAAAGTCAATCCTTTCAGTGTTTCTAGGGAACGTATTTTGTTCAAACCACAGTATGGGCTCTGAAGAAATTAGGCTTGAAGTCAATGAAACAAGGCGTGGGGGTATCTTTGAAAAATGCACAAGTTTCTTGGAGTTTAGTAGCTCACGACGATTTTCACTGACCAGAAGTAGCTCCCACGATACAAAAGGTTGGAGACCCCTGGTCTAGCTCCCTCAATCATATCTGTTCTCCAGGATTTCTGTTCTGCATCCCATCTAACATTCGCACAAGTGCCTATGGCTTTCTTGGCTCTCCCTTGAAATCTCTCACCCTGTCTAAGATGGGATGTATGTTCCCAGGCAGTAAGTGCATCATATTGTGTAGGTCTAGGAGGCGGTTTCATTTTGTACAGTGACCTCCTCAAATGCTCAACAATTCTCAAATTAAATGTTCCATACAGAGGAAATGTCAAAAGACCATATTTCTCAGTGATCTAATGGCATTGTGCAAGCCAGACACTTTTGTTGATAGTATGATCTGGTGTACTTTTAGGCAGTGCCTCATCTCCCTTTCTAACAGGCACGGTCACATCTTCCTTCAATATGCTTTGCAATGCTTTAAAGAATGTTAATGTTCTATCAAAATATGTAATATTCACAAATGTTTCATTAGAACCATAAAATTCATTTTCACTCACAATTCTCTGTCCGGTGATCACAACCATTACCAGCGTGGCTCTCTATGATGTTCTCAACCAATCCCAGCATGGCTCTGCATCAACCGACCTATAGCAGTGCGGCACACTATGACGTCAATCTCACTCCTTGCAGCAGTTCACCTTTTCTCTCGAGCGCGTTCTGTAAGCAAGTTTGAGCAAAACAATGCAAGTAATTTCAACAACTAACTTTGGGCCTAATTTAGGTCTTGGTGGAATCAGTCCTCCCGCCTTTTCCCATCGGATTCCCCGCCCGCCTACTTGGTTGTCCACCCACTTTATTTAGATGCTGGTGGTTGGATAGACAAAAGACCATCGAAGTGCTATTGACTCTGCCATTTATGTTCACCTATGTCGATGGCACCACAGGCAAAAGCAGCTGTCAGAGGGAGTGCAGCCAGTTTGTACGCCAGGCCAATCACAATGTTCCACCCCACCGACGTGACTGTGGCGGGGAAACCTTCACACCTGAGTTTCCAGATTGGAATGGATATAAGACGAAAACTTTCCTTCTTTCTGTTTTACACTTCCTTTTCCATCATAGAGCTGATCGTACAAGTTCTGCTTTTGCTGCTGCTACTTGACCACGTAGCAAATCCACACCCTCACAGCCAGAATCTAAGGTGAGCTTTTATTGTAACTTGTTACTTTTGACTTGTAAATTTACATTTGATCTGGATTCTTGCACGTTGAATCCTCTCTTACAAGCAATATGCCAATGTTTAATGCATATGTGTGTAAAGTTGTTGTTTAAAAAATTGAAAGAGACACACCTGTATAATTTTATTATTTAAATTTGGTGCAAGTTGCCTTCATGATAATGAACACTTACACAAACATGGACATCAATTCAAATATCAAAAACTGACCATGCAGGTGTCTAAACCTAATTTTTCTAAACTATAAAATCATAAACATATGCATTATACATTATTGGTATAATTGCAATGTACTATAATGTAGAAAATGCACTTGACAAGGTGAAACGTTGTTTCAAAATAACTTTAAAAGCAATGTCAGTTCCAAACTTTAATCAATTAATATATTAATCAATTCACCATTTCCCCCGTCTAGTGCATTTCCTGTATTTAATTGTGCAATGCATATGTGTTTATTTTCGTCACTTATCTAGTTCAAATAAACACATCTGTATTAACACTTAAAATAAAAATATGACAAATCCATTTGTTGGTGTGAGTGTCCATAATCATTATGAATGCATACATCAAATTTTAAATGCCCATCACATACTTTTATTAATATTGTATGGAGTTTACAAGTTAGACAATGTAAAAACAATTTGCATTTTCTGTCCTAATTTTAAGTTAAAATATATACATCACATTTTAATTATTAAAAGTTCTCAGAATCAAAAATATTAAATGAAAAGTAATCTCAGGACAAATTTGGTGAAATGTAAGTATTTTTTGGTAATAAATGAGATACTCCTCTCAACCCAAGATATATTTTATTTTCAAACATCAACAATCAAAAAAAAGAAATGTCCCAAAGACATGGAGTGTTGACCCAAACTTGCCTCCTAAACAGACTGCCATAGGGGAACCTCTTCAGGAAGGAGCATCTAGAGGGGAGCATCTAGAGGGTAAACAGACAAAATATCGACTACAAAATATGGAATGGACATAATATCGTGTACAAAATATAGGCTGGACAGAATATTGAATGGACAGAATATAGACGTCAAAAATATCGTTTTGAAGGTAAGTAATGTAATATCGAATTTTAAAATATAGATAGTCAAAATATCGAAGTACATAATATAGGTTAAGAAAAATATCGAACTTTTAATAATATCGAACTTTGTAAAGTGTATTTTATGTGTTAAAAGTGTTTATTCATGTTATAATGAATTTAATCAATGAATTTAATGTTATTTAAATTTTGCGTAATTTAATTCTGTAGTGGGTTGTGGGTTTATAGGGGAATAAGGTGGGAAGTAATTTAATTATAATTAATTAAATATGTAAATTTATTTATTGGTATTTGTTTATAATTAATTGTTAATTCATTTTTATTTAGTAAATAATTACATTTTAATTGCCAATTGATTTTATTTATTTGATTAATTGATAATTATGTTAATTTAACTAATTTCATTTCTGTAGCGGGTTGTGGGTTTATAGGGGAATAGGGTGGGAAGTAATTTATTTATAACTAATTAAATATGTACATTTATTTATTGTTATTTATTTATAATTAATTGTTAATTAATTTTTATTTTGTAAATAATTACATTTTAATTGCCAATTAATTTTATTTAATTGATTAATTGATAATTATGTTAATTTAACTAATTTAATTTCTGTAGCGGGTTGTGGGTTTATAGGGGAGTAGGGTGGGAAGTAATTTAATTATAATTAATTAAATATGTTAATTTATGTAGTGTAATTTAATTATAATTAATTAAATATGTTAATTTAGTTATTGGTATTTCTTTATAATTAATTGTTAAATTATATTTTTGGGGTAATTAATTAAATTTTATATGCCAAATAATTTTATTTGATTAATCGATAATTATGTTAATTTAAGTAATTTAATTTCTGTAGCGGGTTGTGGGTTCATAGGGGAATAGGGTGGGAAGTAATTTAATTATAACTAATTACATATGTTATTTTTTTTTTGTATTCATTAGATTTTAATTGTTAAGTAACTGTTGAATTACTAATTAATTAATTGTTAATTTGTAATTAATTAGTGTTAATAGATAATTAATTGTAATGATTAAATTAAATTAGTATTTGTAACTAATTAATTATTATATTATATTAAAGTGGTAATTACTTTTAATTAAATTTTTTATAGATATTAATATATATATCTTTTTAAATAATATATGAAGTATCTACTTTCTCTACTGTTGCACTCTCTGGAGTGGGAATAGTAATTTTTACCCCTACGCTATCCAACTCTTTCCCTACTGTTGCACTCTCTGGAGTGGGAATAGTAATTTGTACTCCTACGCTATCCAGCGCTTTCCCTACTGTTGCACTCTCTGGAGTGGGAATAGTAATTTTTACCCCTTCGCTATCCAACGCTTTCCCTACTGTTGCACTCTCTGGAGTGGGAATAGTAATTTTTACCCCTACTTTTCAAACGCTTTACCTACTGTTGCACTCTCTGGAGTGGAAATAGTAATTTTTACCCCTACGCTATCCAACGCTTTCCCTACTGTTGCACTCTCTGGAGTGGGAATAGTAATGTTTACATCTACGCTATCCAATGCCTTATCTACTGTTGCAATAATATTGGATATATTTTAATTATATTATGTTACTATATATATATGTTTAAACAAATATGATTGTAAAAAAAAATGTTTTACTTTAATTAATTATTTAATTATTATAAGGTAATTTAAGTCTTTTTAAGTATATTTTAGTAAATAATTTTTAATATTAATTTAATTTAACATTGTTTTTAATAAAGTCGATATTTTTACAAACTATGGGGGCATATTACCAACAACTAGCAATAATTATCGCTATGTTGGTTTAGCGGCGATATTTTTATCGCCGAGCTGCGGCAATTTTTATCGCTTAGGAGCCTTGCTATTATCAAGGTTTATCTCCTAAGCTATAAAAATCAGCCGAAATGCATGAATATCGCTGTAAAGTCAGCGATATTCATGCATTTCCGAGCAAATGCTCTTAGCCATGTTTTCCACCTACCATTGGATAACATGGCTAAGAACTGCTTAGGGGCAGGTGTTAGCTTTTGGAGATATTTGCGCTTAGCGCGAATATCTCCAAAAGTTTATAATAGGAGATAGCGATGTTAGCGACTGTTTCCAGTCGCTAACATCTTGGCACGCCCACTTTGCATGTCATTAGTGATAAATATCACTGACATGCAAAGCAGGGCCCAATATGGTCGCTATCTCCAACTAGCTGTCGCTAACTGGTGTTAGCGACAGCTAGGTAATAGGGAGATAAATAAATTTATCTCCGCTTTCTTGGCTTTTAAAGCCAAAAAAGCGGAGATAAACCCCCTCGATAATATGCCCCTGAATTTTTGTAAACAATATTTTTTACTCGATATTTTTGTACTTACCTGTTTGTATATACAAAGTCAATATTCTGTCTGTCGATATTTTGTCGCCAATATTTCTGGTACTCGATATTATGTCCCTCGATATTATGTCAGTGATCCAGCGGAGATAAAGCAGGCACCTCAAGGCACCTCAAGGATCTTCTATGGGAGGGGTGGGTTTAGGTTTGGGAGAGGTGGTAGGGGAGGGCTTGGGACGGAGTGAGCAGTGGGTTTGGGAGGGTTGGGTTTGGGAGGGGTGAGTTTGAGTTTCAGTTTGGGAGGGGTGGGTTTGGTTTTGGAAGGGGTCAGAGCAGATTAAAAGCAGTTCTAGGATAAATGGTAGGAGGGCTTGGAGAGGACTGGGATTTGGAACAAGAGGGAGTTGGAGTGTTTGAGGGGGTACAGGCTGATGTTGTGTGTGTCTGTTAAGCAGTTGCATGTTGGTCAGGTGTATGGTTTGTATGCTTGAGTTGTGTTTTTTGGCAGGTGTGTGTTGTTCAGGTGATTTTTCTGTTGTTTTGGGTGTAGGTTTGGGTTTCTGTGAGTTTTTTTTGTTTAGATGAGAGTGCTTTGGAGGTGGTTGGTCTGGTTGTGGTGTTTGTGGGTGTGGTGGTGGTTGTGGGTGTGGTGGTGGTTGTGGGTGTGCTGGTAGTTGTGGTGCATGAAGGTGTGCTGGTACATGTGGGTGTGCTGGTGGTTGTGGGTGCTGGTGGTTGTGGTGCTTGTGGGTATGCTGGTGCATACATGTGCAGTTGGTTGTGGGTGTGCTGGTGGTTGTGGGGGCTGGTGTTTGCGTTGTGGTGGGTGTACTGGTTGTTGTGGGGATGGTGATGGTGGTTGGGGTGGTGGTGGGGGGTGGTGTGATGGTTGTTGTGGTGATTGTGGGTGTGGTAGAGGTTCTGGTGGTGGTGGTTGCAGTGATTGTGGGTGTGATGTGGTTGGGGTGGGTGTGGGTACATTGTAAATAGTGTTTGTATGTTGTTTGTGTGTTTGTTTATGTTTATTTAAATGTTTGTGTTTATGTGTGTGGGTGAGTGTGCCGATTGTGTGTTTTGGAGTGTGTGGCTACAAAGCAGTGAGTGTGCTTTGGATAGGGGTGGGAGTTTGGAATTGGGAGGAGGAAGAGACTTGAGTTGGGGAACAATGTTGGTCTGGTTGGTTGGCTGCCATCAGTGATGACGCTAGTCATGTTAATGATCTCTGCCGGCCGGACATAGCACTATGAATGCGTGCCAGGAATGCTGCCATTTCTTGCATATGGCAACTTATCCCCTGGATGGCATTCAGGAGTGCAGTCTGGCAAATGGAGATGCTGCATAGAAGGTCAATAGCCTCCTCACTGAGCGCAAAACTACACTAGTACTTTACGAAAAAATTGGCACAACATTACAGTAAATATTTCATACACTGATTCACATATAATTTACAAATTTTAAAATATAAAGAAAATTACAATATGCGACAGATTAAACCTTGATGCATTTCTAAAAGTCCCTCATGAGTCTTGAGTTGCGCCTTATTTTGAGTTTGCCTGATGGGATACCCCAACATATATGTGATGAAACATTCCATCTGCCAAAGTCCCTTTAAGTATACTATCTTTATTCATCATTGATCTATCATCTGGACATAACAAAGGAAATACAAAAAAAGTTGTGGGATATGTGTTACTCTGTCACCAATGTGTACACATTCCTGTATGTTTTATCAATATAAAGTATGCCTTTCACCACTTAAAAAAACCAGACTGGGTTACCTGCACATTTGTTAAGGAGTCAAACAGCATGCTAGTCTGTCATTTTTAACATACGTTCAAATGTTTTTTTTATGCAAAACATATTTATGATATATTTATAATAAGAAATGTAGCCATTTAATCTGATGTTTCTAGTAATTTTGGCTCACATGTCCACTATTGTTTGTCTATAAAACCAACTCACCAATGTGATGTTTGGAACATTCACTGTATCATAAGTGCATGCTATGCCATGTCACCTGTAATAGGGCTAAAGTAGCATCATTCACAATAGTGAAGAAGCATGACACCTGACAATTATAACTTGTGGCCTGTTTGGTACAAATGTCCCTTATAACATCCCAGTTAATCATATATATTTGTTGTTTGCACTGGCATGTGTCTGCTCAAAACAGTCCATTGGGAGTGATCAGAAATATTGTGTTATCATTTTTCCACACTGTATTACACAAAACACATCATCATACATCTTGTGCAAAACTTACACCTTCAAGTGCTCTTCTTGTGTCTACCCTAATGTTGATGCCATAATTTGCTGCTCTATCACAAAATAGTTATTTAACATGTTGAACTCATACAAGAACTTACCCCTTTGATGCTGCTGTTGGGCTCTCATCGGCCTAACTAGCGCCGGATTGGCCACCGCAAGAATGCAGGCCATTAGGGAGGGTCAGAGTGCAGCACATGGGAGGACTGCACGAACTGGACGTCAGATGACTTTTAGGTTCAGCGTTGTAGGTCCTCCCACGTCTTGAGACAATGTATGCTGCACCGCTTGTAGACCCCCAAGGTGCGCACCTTCCTTGTAATGGCCTTTTATAGTGTCTCAATCTGATGGGTCGTTAACCTGTATGGATACACGAAATAAAAGCAACAAAAACATTTTGAGACCTTTTGTTTGTCTGTATTGATGTAACACAATTTTCACAAATCAATTGCAAGCATTGGTCAAAAGTCACAACACAACATTTTGTTTTCTCATTCTGATAAAAATGAAAAAGCACATTGGTATTAACCTGTTGAGCACCCTTATCCCTTGTCTGAGCCTTAATTTCCTAATCTAGGCCTGTCACATCATCAAGGCAAGGGAACCTCAGAATTTTCTGATGTGAGAGCTACTTGTGATCAGTGAAAATCATTGTGAACAACTGAAGGCTAAACAACTTGCGCATTTTTACCAGACACCCCCACGCTCAGCTTCATAGACTTTAAGCCTAATCTCAGTAGAGCCAGATACTTTGGAGTTAACTAACTATTATAACTAAGGGCACTATAAAAAAGGGCTGCGATGTGTGTCAGTGAGAACGCTGTCTTTGGGGATGTATGTACATGTGCGCATATGAATGGGATATATTTGTATGGGTGACTGAGAGCCGGTGTTGTATGCGATTGCTGCACAAGACATACCTTTCGCCATAAGTGGCACTGTTACATGCATAACACAAACATGCAATCATTTTACTTCAATGAGAGAAATTTAAAGTGCAGACAAATATTCTGCCAATAAGTTAATAATATGGAACATTTCGCTGCACTTTAAATTTCTCTCATAATAAAATAAAGGCTGTATTTTTCTATTATACCTATGGCAGTGTCTACTGGGAGAAAGGGACCTGCTGTTTGTAAATGTGACACTTAGGGGTCAATTCCGATTCGGGAAAAAAAGCATCCGTACGATATGTATCCGGAGCCCTCTCCGTACGAATCGTACCCGTCCGACCGAGTCGCTAAGTACGATCTGTATTCCGTGAATCCGTCCGAATCGTCGCGATCCGTACGTATTGCAAGGCTGAAACCGTGAACCGTACGACTCGTACACATAGGCGTCGATTCCGATCCGGTAAAAAAATCCCCCTGTACGCATCGTATTCGTAGGCGAATCCGTACGAATCGTAAAAATCCATACGACCTGCGTAGTACGATCCTGTGGCGCATATTCCCGTACGAATATCAGTCATCCGTACGAACAACAGTCGAAGCCCCCGTACGACTCGGCTTCGGAAATGTAACCGTACGATTTGTAAACCTGCCGTACAACCACACAAGTACGATCCAGTTGGGGAACTCTGTACGCGATTCGTACGGGCCAAATTATTCGCGCATGAAGATGGTCCCGTACGGTATCCCATGCCTCACAGCAAGCGTAATCAATACATACCAAACGTGTAGCCCTTGCGCAAGCCTACGCGACCGCGCTCCCCCCCCACCCCCAAACGGCCCGTACAACTCGCACGCAGGCACAAGTACCGCACGCACACCCCCCCCCCAACAAGCGAACCCGAGCCCCCGACCCGCCAACGGCTCGTACAACTCGATCGCAAAGCCAAGTACCGCACACACACCCCCCCAACAAGCGTACCCGAGCCCCCGACCCGCCAACGGCCCGTACAACTCGCACGCACGCACAAGTACAGCACGCACACCCCCCCAACAAGCGTACCCGAGCCCCCGACCCGCCAACGGCCCGTACAACTCGCACGCACGCACAAGTACCGCATGCACACCCCCCCCAACAAGCTAACCGAGGCCCCCCCCCTCCGCCAACGGCCCGTACAACTCGTTCGCAAAGCCAAGTACCGCACGCACACCCCCCCAACAAGCGTACCCGAGCCCCCGACCCGCCAACGGCCCGTACAACTCGCACGCATGCACAAGTACCGCACGCACACCCTCCCAACAACCGTACGCGAGCCCCCGACCCGCCAACGGCCCGTACAACTCGCACGCACAAGTACATCACGCACACCCCCCCAACAAGCGTACCCGAGCCCCCGACCCGCCAACGGCCCGTACAACTCGCACGCACGCACAAGTACCGCACGCACACCCCCCCAACAAGCTAACCGAGGCCCCCCCCCCCGCCAACGGCCCGTACAACTCGTTCGCAAAGCCAAGTACCGCACGCACACCCCCCCAACAAGCGTACCCGAGCCCCCGACCCGCCAACGGCCCGTACAACTCGCACGCACGCACAAGTACAGCACGCACACCCCCCCAACAAGCGTACCCGAGCCCCCGACCCGCCAACGGCCCGTACAACTCGCACGCACGCACAAGTACCGCACGCACACCCCCCCCAACAAGCTAACCGAGGCCCCCCCCCCGCCAACGGCCCGTACAACTCGTTCGCAAAGCCAAGTACCGCACGCACACCCCCCCAACAAGCGTACCCGAGCCCCCGACCCGCCAACGGCCCGTACAACTCGCACGCACGCACAAGTACAGCACGCACACCCCCCCAACAAGCGTACCCGAGCCCCCGACCCGCCAACGGCACGTACAACTCGCACGCACGCACAAGTACAGCACGCACACCCCCCCAACAAGCGTACCCGAGCCCCCGACCCGCCAACGGCCCGTACAACTCGCACCCACGCACAAGTACCGCACGCACACCCCCCCAACAAGCTAACCGAGGCCCCCCCCTCCGCCAACGGCCCGTACAACTCGTTCGCAAAGCCAAGTACCGCACGCACACCCCCCCAACAAGCGTACCCGAGCCCCCGACCCGCCAACGGCCCGTACAACTCGCACGCACGCACAAGTACAGCACGCACACCCCCCCAACAAGCATACCCGAGCCCCCGACCCGCCAACGGCCCGTACAACTCGCACGCATGCACAAGTACAGCACGCACACCCCCCCAACAAGCGTACCCGACCCGCCAACGGCCCGTACAACTCGCACGCACGCACAAGTACAGCACGCACACCCCCCCAACAAGCGTACCCGAGCCCCCGACCCGCCAACGGCCCGTACAACTCGCACGCACGCACAAGTACAGCACGCACACCCCCCCAACAAGCGTACCCGAGCCCCCGACCCGCCAACGGCCCGTACAACTCGCACGCACGCACAAGTACAGCACGCACACCCCCCCAACAAGCGTACCCGAGCCCCCGACCCGCCAACGGCCCGTACAACTCGCACGCACGCACAAGTACCGCACGCACACCCCCCCAACAAGCTAACCGAGGCCCCCCCCTCCGCCAACGGCCCGTACAACTCGTTCGCAAAGCCAAGTACCGCACGCACACCCCCCCAACAAGCGAACCCGAGCCCCCGACCCGCCAACGGCTCGTACAACTCGATCGCAAAGCCAAGTACCGCACGCACACCCCCCCCAACAAGCTAACCGAGGCCCCCCCCCCCCGCCAACGGCCCGTACAACTCGTTCGCAAAGCCAAGTACCGCACGCACACCCCCCCAACAAGCGTACCCGAGCCCCCGACCCGCCAACGGCCCGTACAACTCGCACGCACGCCCAAGTACCACACGCACACAACGCCAAAACCCAAAACAGCACAACAACACCAAACATGTCTCCTGTGTACACACCATTGAGTAAGAATGAACAGGTCACAGCTAAACAGAGGTCAACACTGACACCCACCCCATATATGACACACCCAACCAATTCAAAATAAGCCACACCCACATCTTCACCTACAAAAGGCTCCACACATACAACCCATCATCCTTTGCAACATACCCATTATAGCAAAGAAACTGAGAGCACACCAACAATTGCAGCCACATACCTTCACACATACACCCTATCACATCTACACCCACACCACCCCCTTCACAATCACAACCACACACCCTCATCCATACACACCATCACCCCCTCAACCACATACACCCCACACCATGACCACACCCAAGAATCCAAAGTTCACCAACCCGGAGATGGAGATCCTTACCGATGAAATCATCAGAGTCGAGCCACAGCTGTTTGGCACATTGGTCAGACAGACCAGCATGGCAGAAAAAACTCGCCTGTGGGAGAGGATCATAGACCGGGTAAATGCTGTTGCACCCATCAGGCGCACCAGGGCGGATTGCCAGGCCAGGTGGTACGATCTGCGGAGGATGGTCAGGAGGAAGATGGACCAGGACTACGCCGCTGCACACCACACTGGAGGTGGTGGTCCCCGCAGACCTCCTGTATACCATCCCTGGGAGCAGAAAGTCATGGAGCTGCTGGCACCGGTGGGAGTACACGGAATACCAGGAGCCGTTGAGTCTGGTGAGTGTGCAAGAAAAACATGTGACAGGGGTGGACTTACAACAGTGCCCAGCAGCATGGGGTGGGTGGCCATGAGTCCCAGCATGACTAAACAACATGGGGATTGATGCAAGGGGGAGGCACAAAGGGTGGAAGGTGGAGGGTAGGAGGCTACTCCCATGTCATATGTCTCAGGGACACACCCAAGCACCATGCCCAATGTACAGGGATAGGGAAAAATCACACTACATAGTATATTACAGTTGCTCAACTATTTCATGTGGTGGACACACCTTGCGCAATAAACACACCACGCAGTGTCAGCGTAAAAGGCCATTTCAATACACCAGAACTGCAAATCTGAACATAACAGTAACAGCAACATAATAATAACAACAAACCCCCACTCACACTGCCCCATCATTCGTTTCACTCGTCCCGCTTCATCACCAAGCCCTTGAGCCACCAACCACGCTTCATTCTTGCCCCCCAATGACTCGTCATCCAGCCCCACTCATTGCGTCGTGCCATTCACGCTTCTATGCGCCCTACGAACTCACCCCCCCCAGGGATGGGTGTGCCCGCTCTTGCCCCCCTTGTCCCTTCAAATACTGACAACCAGTGAACCCCCTGTAGGGTGGTTCACTGCCCCCCCCTCAAGGCTGCCCATCCACCACACACACACCATTCACTCCCTGCTACACCAGATACCCACATTCCACAACTTGCTCCACACATCTCTCATATCCATCATGTAGTACGCATTGCCCAGCTGGGGCAAGTGCACCCCGTCATCCCTGAAAACTAACCGCTCCTCCAGTCGTATCCCGCCATGCGCAATAACCTCAATGTCCTTGTATGCACAGTACGGTCTAACAGCCCTATTGAGCTTCCTCCGAGCCTTCTCTATGGCTCCATGCTTCAAAGCCCCTCTCCACACTTTTCTGGGGACCAACTCCGTCCAGGCAATGCAGGTCCCCGCAAGCCTCTACTTCAAAACCTTCTGGTCCCGCTGCATGAGTTGTAACAATGGAAATGCAGACAGTTGCACCAGGTCGTTCTCCCCCAGAAGAATGATCAACAAATCTGGCCATCCCCTCTGTGGGACCACTTTTTGCAAGCCCGGGTAGTAGTGCGACCCATCGCATTCCACTTCGGCCCCACCATTGTACCTCATGCAAGTGTCCTCTCAGTCCCAGGTTGCGCCCGTAAACCTGCAGCTCCGCATATTTGGATGCCCAATGCACGAAGGAGTGGCCAACAATCCAAGTCACTGTCCTACTGCCCGGTCCACCCACGCAACCTACAAAGAAAAAAATGTCAGAACAAGAAAAACAGTCCAAAACAACCAACATCCTGCCTGGGACCATCCTACTTCCTCACATACCTCTCACAACAGCGCAACTCCCATCGCCCAATCCTCCTAATCCTATCCCTGGACCAACCCAACATTGCCGCCGCAGTTGCAGCCCCAATCCGGAAAGAGTGGGTCCCAAATGCAGCCTCATCCATGCCCAAACGCCTCAAGCCCTTAGGCAACACCGCCAACAAGTGGCCCGCCGTCACTCTTGCGCCAGATGCATGACAAACAATCTCCACACAACGCACCCCCCCTGTCCCCTGTAAAGTTCGCCATTCCAACACCGGGCAAACCGCCACGCCAGACTCTTTCAACCACACCCACTTGCCTCTGCCCAATGGAACCGTCTTGGAGCATCGCAGCCAAATACCCATGCGCCCCTCATCCACACGAACCTCCTCAAACAACCTCCCAGCCCCACCTCTCGTACCCAAAAGCTCAGACACCCGGAACGCCCCGAAAAACATCCACACCATGCACATACGGAAACGACCCAGCTCACCCAGGTCACAACTGCATTCCAGCAACACCCCCACCAGCCTGACCAACAACTCAAACGTCACCGCCTCTCAGCCTACCCCCACCCACCCCACTTTCCCTGCCCCAACCCTGCAACATTCTGGCCAGAATCACATCCTTAGTTGGGTCAAAGCCCAGGAACAAAACACAGTAGAACTATATCCCTGCCAACTTTCCAGATATCGTAGCCGCAGTCAAACCCTGATCCATGCAAGCCAACACGTAACTCCTCTGCCCCTGTACCACAGTTGACTCCCCACTCACTACCCCATCCACCGTCCAGCCCATGAAAGTGCCAAATTCAGACCATGCCAAATGATACGTCCTCCTTGTGGTCGCAGCCAGTGATCCTTCCATCAACCCAATCATCCTCACTCCCCCAAGGCCCAGATGCCGGCCGGCAGCTCGGTCTTGCACGTATCCGCACACGGTGCCAGGTGTCGAAAACGCTGCCACAGCGAACGAGACAAAGCATCGGCAATGTCATTTTTCGGCCCAGGGACATGGTTAGCCCGAAACACCACATTCAACTGCAGACACACCAACATGAACATCCACAACTGTCGCAGCACCCTCAGGTCCCTTGCCCTCTGATGATTCACCAGCCCCACCACCGTCATATTGTGGAGGAGCACTGACCTATCACGAAATTCCTCCCCCCACACCGCCAGTGCCACCAGCAAAGGGAAGAATTCCAAGAAGGCAATGCTCCTGCCCTGTTTGATCCAGGAGGCCGGCCAGCTCTTGGGCTTCGTCTATTCCATACAGACAGTGACACACAGGGGACTAGATGTAGTCAGGATGGTGAGGCAAGAGCTGGGACCAGCCATCTTCTCGGCCAGATCTCAAATTCTCGGCCCAACTGTGCTCCCTGGGACCCTGGTAGGCCACCCGAAAGCCCTCAGTGAAACCCCAGACGAGCCGCGCCGCAGCCTCCTGATCCGGGTAGCACGAGAGCCACGGGGCCATCGCCTCCACCCTAACCGGTGTAGGCGCCCTTTGGTCCAGGTTGGCCCCGCCCCCTGGTGTTCACCCATTGCTCCGAGGGGGTGGCGAGTGTGAGGCACAGCGTAAGGGCATGCTTCCCGCAGCTATTGTAGCACTTGTGCTTGAATTTACAGGGAAACCTGGAACAATACCCCCTATTGTAAATCCAACAGGCCCCCATGGAATGACCCCCCTGCTTGGACTGCTGCCCCAAGACAATGGTGCTGGGCACTGTTCCACCCCCCGCCCCGCCTTGTGCGGGACGTGGCGGAAAAGACTGACACACCACCGGTAGGCCGCTGGCCGTGTGAGTGGACGCCGTGGAGTGCGACAACGCCATCCACTGCATCCAAAGCTCCTGATCCACCTCCCCCCCAACACATCTCGGCATTCGCGCTAAGCCTTGCTCCAACACCTCATCATAGCTTAAACAAGCAAAACCTCCAAACTGCATCTGTGCCTTGCGAATGATATCCATGTACTCTAAAAGTGCAATCGCCCTTTCCAAATACCTCTGGCAATAAACACTGGCATAGATCAAGAAAGCTGACGTCCAAATCTCCATCGTCACCGGCACCCTAGGGCACCTCGTCAGCTCCCACTCCTCCTCTTTAGACCCCTCCATAGCCTGTACCTCCCTATGGAGCTACTTTAACACATCGACAAACTCATGTTTGCAGATCCGCTCCTTGAGTTTCTCAAATAAATGCAACCCCAGAGGCATCGCCAGCCCCATATATGGGAGCCTCTCAGGCACCTTCACTCCCTTCTCATCCTTACCATCCCCTTTGTCCGTCTGCACCCCCAAAGTCACTTACTTACCATCCACCTCCTTACCATCCCCGGGTGGATTGCCCGATGGCCTCACCGCCTCCCGCACTGAACCGTCCCCCACACCCACCGACCTGCAAGTCCTCTTCCAACCTTCCCCCCCCCCCGCGGGGCCTCCTCCCAAGATGCCCACCAGGCACCCTCACCTGTGAGTGCCGAGGCCCGCTCCCGGTGCCGTCCTCTGGACTCAGTCACCTGGACTGGCGTCGATCCGGCCTTTGTCTTTGTTGCCGTTTTGACCTGTAACACACCAAGGTTGCCGTTGGCCGCTGCACCGCCTACGCCTTCCAAGTCATCCCGCACCTCCCATTCTTCCAGCTCATCACTCTTGGGACCATAATCCAACTCAAACACCGGTTCCAGATCCACACCCACATTGTCCACCTCCTTCAGCTCACATTTCACACCTTTCTGCACACCTCCCCGCCCACACACTCCAGATCCGCCACGCGTTGCAGGTGCCCGAGCACTCGGTGGGGGGACAGCTGCTGCAGACTGCCCTACTGCTTCTGTCTTGCGTCTTGGAGCCGTCTTGCGCCCCGCCAGGCACCCGAGGGCTCTGCCGACAGCCGCCGGCTAGGATCCCCGCACACCCCTCAGGTCGCTCAAACCTGAGCGGGCCCCAGCACCATCGGCCCTCAAAGCCGTCCTGGCCGTCCATACACCTGCCATACCCCCCCCTGGGGGGGGTGGACCTGCACTGCCTACCTGGCCCTGACCCTCTTAGACTCCTCCTCCCTCTCCGCTTCCCTTTCCTCCTCAGAGGTCGGGGTGGGAGGGCCCTCAACCTCATGGCCCCACACAGACCCCACCCTGGCCCGTGTCTCCTCGGCCCACCTGACCTCCAGAATCTGCTCAAACATCCTCTCTCCCCGGGCCCTATCCTCCCAGGAAGCGGCACCCCAGATCCGAGGGGAGGGTGCGGGCAGTAGCTAAACAAATCAGCCCCCTGGGGGAAGAAACCCACCTGCGGAAAACCAGGAACCCAACCAGGCCCGGCAATGGGAACCAGAGTGGGGGTCCCACTCCGGCCACCCAGGTTCCCCACCACCCCCTGCCTCGCCATGGCCGCTGTGCCAGCCCTAGAGCCGGTGGACAGGTCAATGTGGACCTCCTCTTCCAGCCCTGCAGACTCTTGCAAGGCGTCCCCAAGCACATCCTCCCCTGGATCATTGAGAGCCGGCTGCCCGGAAAACCCAGGGCCCACCCCCCCCGGTGTTCCCGCCTGCTCCAGGGCAGGCCCAGACAGGCTGTCTGCCTGCCCCTCACCCTGCATCGCGCCAACCGGCACCAGCAGAGGCCCTTGGGGCGGAAGCGCGGGGGGCGCGGCCCTCACGGCCACCCCCGAGGCCACAGGCAAAAACTCAAGCAGAGGGAAGGCCCGCGGGGGACGGCTCCTGCGTTTCCAGCCTCGCGCCGGGTCCTTGGGCACTCCGCCCCCCCTCTGTTCATCAATCCGGGACTGCAGCGTCCTGCTCATCATCCTGGCAGGCCACCACCGCAGCTTAACTAACGGCTGATTAAATAACGTGGTTATTTAATCAGTAATCCACATCCCTGTACTGCCGAGATTACAATGCATCTTAGCGCCGAGACGCCCAAGGGTAATTGTACGCGCTTTATAAATATCACAAACATAAACATAAACCCCGGCCGAGGCAGCGCGCAAGCCCCTGGTGGCCCCCACCCAGGCCTGGACCAAAACCCCTGGCTGGATAAGGTCTTTCCCACCGGCCCTTGCGAGCAACAGCAAGGCCTCCCGGACCTGTATTGCGGATACCCCCGACAGCTCGCCAAAAACCATGCTACAGGCTTGAATAAAAAAATACCCAGCTGGCGTGAAACAGCTCGGGAAAAACTCCTACCCAAACCTGACACTACGGTCACTCCAAGAATAACTAGCCCTAAACTAACCAACTCCTGATCTCCCTCCCGATGGTGCCATGCGCAGAAAGAGGAAGTTCCCTTCCTCCCCTGCGCCTAAATACCCACCCCCGGACTCCTCCCCATCCCCTACCTGGCCAATCCCCTGCGCTAAAGACCCCGGGGGAAGACTAGTCTGCGACTCTGCTTCCCCCGGGGCCCGGCATTCCAGAGAAGCAACATTTTGTGGCACAGTAAGGCAGTGCAGCGAGCAAGCATGCACAAACAACCTGGCTCCATCCCTGTCTCCCTCTCTCTCCCACTACCACTGTTGCCCACTCCCTCTGTTGCAATCTCCCTCGGTTGCCCTCTCCCTCGGTCGCCCCCTCCCCCTGTTGCACTCCCTCCCTCCCTCAGTCTGCCTCCATCCCTCTGTCTACCTGCCTCAGTCACCTCACCTCAGCCCCCTGGGCACACAGACAGTTGCACCCAAGCACTGCACAGCCATTCAAAACACCATAGACATGAATGTCCAGGGACAGCAGTCATCTACTAATAGCCTGCAACACACCCACCTTTTGCAGTGGACAATGTACTGTGTCAGGACACACATTTGAGAATGGTCTGTAGTACACAATGGGCACAGGTGTAGGCACCACAAGTCTCTCATGTGATCAGTGCAAACACAAACACCAGGACAAGGTCACACATCCTGTGCATGAACCCAAAATCACAAATATGCCCGCATGCAACATCAGGGGCCAGCCAAATTTTTAACAAAGGTGGCTTGCTAATCACACCAAAACTACTGACATGGCCTGTCATACACACCCCTTACAGAAACTCATCACCTAGGGACAAGCATCGGAGTGCAACAATGTCACAATTGTCATGTATCACAACTAAACACTCACTCATATGAATATGCATACAAGTAAGACATGCACATTGAAGAAGCTACAGTCCATTGTGCCTTCCAAACAATACTTGCCCCATCTCATGACTGATGTGGATGCACGTAAGTAACAACATGGACATGGGTATTGACAAGGTGATGCGTCTCAGAGAAGTGACACGTTCAATAGCAATGATCGATAAGTGTGTGTACAGGTCCAGGGGTGTTGGCATTGTGTGGCCATCACGGAACAGCAAAATACATCCAATGTAGTTGATGTCATGCTAATTTATGATGCCCTGTCTCTTACATCAACATGCTGCATCTAAACTCTGTGCATGCTTGACGCAGGCATAAGGATTTTCACCATATCCTGGATGTTGCGTCAACCTGAGCAATGCTTAACATGTGTTGGGCCGGCAATACAAGACACAGCAATGGCTGTGTCAGTGATTGACAAGAGATTGGAAGAATGAAAAATACCCCTGAGTACATGTAAAATTACTACCACTACATGCACAACTGAACAATGACAACAATGACAACAATGTAAAGCATGTGGAACAGTGATGCAGATAATGGATAAATAACCAATATATCACTTGATAGTGCCTTAACAGTGTCTCTCTCTCCCACACACAGGGCAACGTGTGGAGCCTAACCCACCCCAGGGGGGAGAAGGATCCCAGTCCCAGGCTCAGCCGGACACAGACCCCACCGACAGCCAGCCCACTCAACGCACTGTGGATGACCCCAACCAACCTGGCACCTCTGGATCCCAAACACCTGCAGCAACTGTACCAGAAACTTCTCTGCCAACCACCGGAACCATTCCCAACACATCACAGCAGACAGGTCAGAGCCTTGCACATGATCCATCAGAGGGCCTGTCTGAAGATGAGGGACACCCTTTGTCGGGCGCCCCTGAGGTGGCTGACAACCTCCACTCTGCCAGCACTCGGGGGGCCCGTCGACCGGATGTGCCCACAAGTGCAGGCGGTGCACATGTGGGTCAGGGTGGTGGCAGAGGTGCAAGGCGGAGGCGGGAATCTGGACAGGCAGCTGCAGGGACCGGTATGGCTGAACTCACTAACATCCTGGAGGCATACCGGCGGGACACCAGGGAGGTAGGCCAGCTTGCGGAGGTCCTCAACCAGGTGAAAGAACAGCAGGCAGAGCTAATAGCCAGGCAAGACCAACATTATGGACGGGTGGAGGAAAGTCTGGCTCAGCTCTTGACGGTGCATCGGGAAATGAACCACTCGCTACGTCAGATAGCTGCCAACATGCAGCACCCTCCCTGTGTCACAAGGCCATCAACATCACGGCAAAGTGTGACACCAGCCGCAGGGAGGGGGGAGGCGGAGGAGGAGGAACTCTCTGACGTAGCTTCCCATGCATCGTCCAGGCCTGCACCTGAGGGCCCCCCAAGGAAGGTTGGTCGTCCACGTCTAAGACGTTGAGGGGCAGTGGCCCATGCACGACTCCCAGGACACAGGACCTGGCATATTGCCCCTGGGTGCAACAGTTTCCCCTATGCAACTCTCCCACATGGACTTGCTGGTCACAGTCTACCCGATGATGCCACGCACTGTGGCCTGGACTCTGACGAGAGTAACTGTAAGGCACCACTGGACTTTGGATTCAACACCTTTATGTACTGCACCTATTCACATTTCCAGCACAAGATCACCAAATAAATACACTAAACCACATACGCATTTGTCAAATTATCATTGAACCACAGCATAAAATGTTAGGTGTGTGCAAATGTATACAATGTAAGGGTATGCAGCAAACAGCAGCAATCCACACACTTGCATCAGATTCCGTGTGAGGACACACATCAGTCAGAAATCACTAACAACTACATACATGGATGGCAAAACACAACTGTGTGGGATAGTAAATGCTGGAGGGGGGGTTCGGATGCCAAACTGCTATCACAGCCAGGCCCCGGAGAGTCACATTGAGGTGTACAGATCATTGTGACAAAAGTAGTTGTCCACGTAGGGAGTACCTACAATTGTGTCCTAGGGTTATGTGAACTATCATCAACATGATGCAGTACTGTGGATGTAATGAATGGCGCAAAGGACAAGGGTGGCAGGACAGACTGTGGGCAATGGGCTGTTGCTCTCTACACAAGCACACCTGAGTAGGTGACCTACCCCTATGTAGCTACAAGTACTAGACTCCTGTCACGGGAGCAACGCATACAGAACAACTACCCACGTCGGACACATACCTACACCAGACTGGGTAAATCACACCACACCCAAGAGATGTGGTCATGGTGTGTGTCCCCTGTGGCAACTTGACTGACTGTGACCGCTACGTCGAAGTGGTGTGACCAGGTTGTGTACTGCCACGTGACTGTTAGCAAGATGATTTTTCCTGCAGTGGTGTTGACAAGGTAACAATGTACAATATTGTGCCTATGGAAGGTGTGTGTGTGCTGTGCACCGCACATGACCTGGTGGTACGTAGACCCAATGTAATGTGAATCTGCATAGTTGTGGCAGTATGTGCTTCACACACAGACACATAAGCTGCAGTGGCTGAGTCAGAAGCATTGTGATACCAGGAGGGTGATTGTCTGGTGTTGTCTGTGTGTAGGGTGGCAGGAGCATGCTCTACAAAAGGATGGAAGGAGGGTAATCCTGTGGGTGTCTGTGTACCTGGATCGTGTGTGCTGCATCGTGCCTGTGCATGCAGCAGCAATGAGTGAAGACATGACGGCAGGAGGGCTGTGACAACTTGCCAAATGGGCACATACCGCAAGGCCATTTGCAAGCCACAGACTTAAATGTGAATGTGAAGGCAGGAGTGTCTGACTCACTCGGGGTCAATGCTAATACAATGGCACAGTAATGACCAAAGATCACAGTCACTCTATCAGGGCCCTTACATACATGTGGGGCACAGGACACACAGCGTCAGCAGGTGTATACTACAGCTAGGGTGTGGAAAGCTGAACAGCTGCTACAAAGCCATCGACCTTACACAAAATATAGTATTACAGCCTTCCCATACACCATGCATGTGCCCGCTGGACACGTCAACACAACAAGCATAAGCATACTACATGCCAAATGCTACTCATGCACATTAGAAGGACATGTCCGTTGACATGAAGGCGGCAGAATCTCAAATATGAACACACGTCATGCACAACATGAGTTAATTATATTGTGAGCCCATGGAGCACTGTCAAACATACATGTGCATTGGCAAGGACTCCAATTTACACTATTAATGATGTCACCTGTAATGCAGCAGTAATATTGGGTAGAAGCCTGTCAAGGACTGGCCGTACCTTTCTACATCAGAGTGGTGTGATGCTCAAAGGGTTCCACCTCCAAATAGCCCCTTGGTCTGAGTACAAATGACAGACACAAAAGGGTGATCAGGCGACGGAAGGAGAGGATGGGAACTGCTGGGAGGGAGACCTGAAACAGAGGCAAATAACCATTATGAGTACATTCCATTATCACTGCTAATACAAAGACCTCATGTGATACACTACCAGTCACACCTGTGAAGTAAAATGACTGGAGACAACATTACATTAGTCCTCATGCTATCACATCAGATCCAATCCAATGACACGGACACATAAAACCTAGGACAGTCTGTGATCCATTAGAGTATTGTGAAACGCTCACAAGTGAGCAACCATGCAATGTGACCTATGTTGGTAGAAATACATTCACTGGCTCAGATGCGGTGGAACTCACAAACAAATGAAAACAGTTGGCAATACTACTTACGCAGACTGTAATATCTGTTATTGACCATGTGTACCCACAAGGGCCATGTAGGCAATATTTACTTCACCCACAACAGCTGTAAGAATCACATATGATGAGCAAGCTAATGACCTACATGCAATGAAGGTTGTTGGACTTGGCCCGTCTGGCAGGTCCGCCCCTGAAGTATTTATGGTATATGTAACCTGGGGATGGTGATTCCCCCTCTGAGTGCGTGTAAAGAGAGAGCGACCTACCCTTCCCTAGGAATACATGGGGAATGGATGAGTCCTCGGTAGTTCCCGATGCGTAGGTTGTGCAGGGTCAAGTCTGGTATGTATGAACTCGTGACATTGAGTGCTGTGCAACTGTACATGTGGCATGAGTGTGTCTATTGTTGAAGTCCCTATTTCAGAAGTTGGCATATTTGTGAAATGTGTGCCTGGCGTATGATTGGCTGAGGCAGGCTGGTGAGCCTGGCTCCCAGGATCTGGGAGGGTCTGCCCCGGTGGTGAATGGAGCGTTTATCATGCTGATGTGAGGGGAGGAGTGAGCCTGGGACTGCTTGTGGATTGACTGTCTGGTTTGAGTGTCATGAATGAGGCTGGGTTTTCCCCAGACAATGCTGGCTCCACCCTCTGGGGTGCGGCTGATGTTCCGAGCCTGGCCAGTGTAAAGTATCCCCCCCATAACCAGTTACAGCAGGTTCTCTCCCTGCCTGCCCCTTCAGACCAGGAATGTGTGTATGAAAAGGGTGCTGTGACACTCTGGACTTGTTCTTGTTCTTCACTTGAATCTACCAGGGGCTGCCGCTGCTTGGGCTCAGGGTTGGCTTGCCTCCCTGGGCCCTGCCCTACTCCTGGACTACTGATGACCTTTTTCCCTCTAGGGGCTGCTGAGCTCCACCTGAGGTCCTGGACTCTGTTTGGACTGCTGCTCTTCCTCCAGCATTTACTTCTGACCCCCCAGCGCTTGGGGAGCGCTGTTCTTCCTACTTAGCGCCTGGAAGCGCTGCTTTCTGCCCTCGAGCGCCTGGAGCTCTTCATGGAGTTTACCCGCGCTGGGAGTGCTCTACCTCCCCTGCAGAGCGCCGTAATCCTGTCCTATTGCCTGGGGGTACTATTTCTTCCAGCCGGTGCCACCCGGCCTTTTGCCCTGTTCTTTGGGGTGTTCTATTCCCCCAGCAAGTGTCTACCTCACTAACTGCCCTACTCCCTTGAGGGAACCTAGCCCTCGCCAGTTTCCCCGAGGTCACCGGCCCAGGTTCCTTCGTGTTGTCTAGCCCGGGCCGTGCTGGGATTGGCCGCTGACCCGGGTCTAGCTGCTGACGTCTCCCCGGGCCACGCTGGGATTGGACGGCGGCCCCAGGAGCATAGGAGGCATCAAGGAGAGAGCGAGCGTATGCAGGGAGCCGCGGGAGCATACTCCGCGCCCCTGGTATCCCCCCAGGAGACTGCCGCATCCCCCCTGGGGCCCCAAGAGCAAGAGGGAGCCCCGGAGAGCGAGGAGAGACCAGCGCGTCTGCCAGCCGACCGGTGAGTGCTGCAGGAGGGGAGGCGGGGCGTCGGGGCGCATTGCCGGTGCCCGCCCCTCACCTCCAGTGCAAGCCCACATGCGCTTAGAGGCCCGCAGGGCCCCCAGTGACGCCGGGGCCCCCGAGGGGGGCCCAGCCTGCCCACAGTTCCTTTACCAAGCCCCGAGAGGGACTCCTCTGCTCATCATGAGCCCCGAGAGGCACCACCATTGCCCCCCTGTTCCCTCGAGCCGGCGAGGCTCCACCCGGCATCTTTGCTCTGGAGCCCTGGAGGCTCCCTCATGGAGTCATCCTCCCCCGAGCCTGCAAGGCTACATCAAAGCCCCTCAGCGGCCCAGCACTTCGTGGACCGCTGCCACGTTAACGTGTGCCCCGGGCCCCTTGCAGCCCACTCTGAACATCGAGACTCTAAGGTGCCCTTGCCCCAGGTAGGCCATGTGGCCTATGGGGTGCTACTGACTAATATCAAAGTGATGCCTGAGAATTATTATGTGTTGCCCTGCTGATGGGGGCCTCTGTTGTGTTATGTACCTTGTCCCTTCCCTCCTGAATACCCGATGTCCCATGTGCGTGATCCCTGGTCAGAGTGAGTTCTACTGCTAGTTCTAGGAAGCTCCCAGTGGATATGTGTTCTAATGCCAGTGCTATCATGTGCATCCCCCTGGCAGGGTCCCCTTGGCCCTGCCCTGTACCTTCTTCCGTGTAACCCTGGCCTGTGCCTCAGGCCACTTGTACCATGTGTGTTCCTATGTGTCCTTCTTAATACAAAGACTATTTTCATATATACTTGGTGTGGAGTCCTTTTGTGGGAGGCCCTGGATGTTGTTGTTGGTGGGCGCGTGCGCAAATGCTTCACACATGTCCTCCGAGACAGGCCTGACTGCCCACACCTCGTTACCTGGAGGGTGAGCAGGGGTCGACTTTACATAGGAGTGCCGGTCTCTGACTGGCTGTGGCGCAAGCCCTGGCCGGCGGGGGGTCCCATTTCCTACAAAGGCACTCTGTGGCCAGTCTTATGATCTATCAACATAGCATTACTAAGCTAAACATGAGATGCTGTTAGAAGAAATATCAACTTGAAGTCAAGTTGAACCAAACAACAATATGATACCCTACCATTGGACATGAATGCTGACCGGAACTCGAGAATCATGTGCATGACCACATTCCACTGGTGCAACACAATAATTAAGAGATGCTTCATCCCAACATTGTCATGTCTCAAGCAAAACATACATGACATCATGTGATTCAAAACAGAAGTGCTACTCACTGTGAAGGCTGGTGGAGCTGGATTTTCCACCTGCACGGAGGTAACGACATGACAGTGACATGAAATAGTGCAACAAGGGGCAATGCATCCATGTCCACAGATTCACACGACATTTCTCAGGACATGTGGAACATACAGTGGGCAACACCTGCACGACATGGTGGAATGGCAACCAAACTGTCCCAGAAGGTGGAGGCAAGGATCCAGTCACATTCTAATGCACACGGTGATGCTGCAATCCCCCACAGAGTCTGTGTTTGAGAGCTCTGACACAATGTCAAACCATGGTATGTGCTATGTTGCAGTGGCAATGTCTACACACATTGATGCATCCACCAGAATATACAACTACAACAGATGACTGTCAGATGGGGTGACTATCCAGTCATGGGATTGGGCATACATGTAATAAGTAACAAATTGTTGATGCATGTATTCATGGTCGCACTACATGCACATGAACATGTACCACACGTTTCTACACATACCAACGCTAAACAGCCTCGTATGAGTCCTTACCCAAAATGACTTCTCCACATGTCCATGCATGCTCCGTTGATTAGGCTGACGTTGCAATCATCTTCAGCAATAGCAGGGTGACCACAATGACCCAAACGGACAACAGGCGGGGTGAGCTGTGGATGAGAGTGGCACACAAGGGGTCAAATTCTGTACAATGTCATTCAGATAATGTCCTTTACCATATCCAGTTGTTGTAGTACACCTGTACATTCCAAGTATACACATAGCACGTATGTGTGTTGCATTACATCTGCACCTGTGTGACAAAGCACTACAGACATCAAAGTGACATTGCATACAGTCTGCTGCATTCACATCATGCTACCCATGCAACTCTCTCATACATGTATTACATATAACCTGCTATGACTCACCATTATGAGAAGAAGTTGCGGATGAGGTGAGCCCGGATATCATCTTCTACCTCCTCATCACTGGTATCCTGGCCAAGGCCTTCATCCTCTACGGGCGGATGTTCCAGCTCATCAGGGTCAAGGTAGAGCGGCACGGCCTTCTCCACTGCCATGTTGTGAAGCATGCAGCACACAGTGAAGATGTCACACACCTTGCGTGGGCTGTATTGGAGGGCTCCGCCTGTCCTGTCCAAGCACCTGAACCGGCTCTTCAGGACTCCAAATGTCCGCTCTATCACCCGCCTGGTCTTCCCATGAGCATTGTTGTACCGCTGGTCTGCAGCTGTCCTGGGGTTGCGTAGTGGAGTCATGAGCCACGGCATGTTTGGATATCCAGCGTCTCCTGCAAATCAACATCATGGAAATGAGTGTGTAATATGATTCGGATCAAGAAGGTGTGACATACTGACATACATAGCTGACGAATATACTCACCAACAAGACATGCCCGGTGGTTGTGCAGCTGCAGCATCATCTGTGGCACCCTGCTACGCCTCATGATGAAAGCATCGTGGCACGATCCTGGAAAACGTGCAGATACATGCGAGATAATCATGTTGGCAAGACACACCACCAGGGCATTTATTGAGTGGTAGTGTTTCCTGTTGCGATACGCCTGCTCCTGAGCCTGTGGTGGCACCAAACTAACATGTGTACCATCAATTGCACCAATAACATGTGGCATGCGTCCCAGGGCATAGAATTCCCCCTTGACATCTGTCAACTGTTCTGGAGTAGGGAATGTGATGAATTCATCTAGGTGGAGCAACATCGCTGCCAAAACATCTGTCAATACACGGCTGAACATGGTCTGAGACATCCCTCCCACATCAGCTATGGTCAATTGAAACGTACCTGTGGCAAAGAAATGGAGGGCTGCCATCACCTTTACCTTGGGTGTCAGCGCCGTTGGATACCTGTGTCGTGGTTGCAGGTGAGCCTCCAGTCTGTCCGTCAGGTCCTTGATCAGCTGTCTGGTGAAGCGATAACGACGGATGCAATTGCGTTCCCTCATGGCTTCCAAGTCAGGTAACGGCCGTTCCAGAGGGGGTGCCCTGCAAAACACATATGTTAGGAAATGTGTCCAACTGTCTGACTAAGACAATAACAATGTACATGGCACAAGCAACACTGCTTCAACAAATCTAGACAAGTGTGAGTGTGGTGTGGGAGACACACTGTTGTAACATGTTCAAACTCCCAGCCACTCCTCCGTGAACAGTACAAGACCTGTGGTCTGTGGAATGGATATGACATGCATACAAAATATCTGATGGGAAGGTCTTATTGAGCATGACAATGTATCATGTCAGTGACACACAGCATGTGAATGTCAGTAGGAGGTTGTCTGCACATCCAGACAGCTTACAGCAATACACACACCACATGTGGCATCTTTTGCACAGTTCTGACATAGTCATGTTGCGGTGTGATATTTCCCTAACTATTACCTGATCATCATCCTGCATAAATGTTTGATTAGTCACAAATGGTCTGTGATGCCATCACACATATGAGCGCTTCATTAATACAAGTGGCATGGTGTGCGTACATTAGAAACCCTGTAATCACGTGAAGGACACAATGTGGATGCTCCAACAGAAGATGTACAGAAATTTATGAACTGGTTACTTACCTTTCGTAACAATATTTCATAATGGAACAGTAGTAAGTAGCATGTTCCTGACTTTGAATACATACCAATCTTCAGACAATTTTGCCTCCCTGGATGCCATCTATGTGAGTCGGGGATATTGAGCCATCACTGGATGTAATACGGTGTTGCTGACTGGCATGCTACAAGTGCTTGGCCAAGTATTGCCCGTACCTACAACGCACACTCTGCCAGCAGTTACACAACCATGTCCCACAGACAGTGTGGGAAGCAGACAAAGAGGCATGTGATGTAGTAAGACCTCAGTCCCAGACTCAGGGAGGATGATGACATCTGTCCGTACTGCTCAGACCTCTTGGATACCCTCTACAGCAGAGATAGGGGGAATGTGGTATGTGATTTGGCGGGCAGGTTGCCCATGCTCTCTGGGGTGGGGTGGGAGGACAGGGCACATGGCCGGTCCAGGGAGGGGTGTGGTCGTCTGACAACGTGCCTATCTACAGCCAAACATGCCGCATGCCTGTATATGCAGAACAATATAGATACAGTACATTCCTCAGGATAGGCCTGCAGACGCTCAGCAGAGCGTGACTGCACTTGAAGGACCTCCGTGAGGAGGTTGGTCCTCACCGCAGCAACGGGGAAATGATTGGGCAAGGCTATGGCCGCACACATAAACATTACACTGTCCGTTAGCCGGTCATCCATGAACAGGTTTGGAGTAGACATCACCAGTGTCTGGCTAGGTGTCCAGACCACTTGCATGCCCCAGTCCACCTGTCCTGTCACCTTGGGACCGACACTCATGTGTCAGTGGGTCTTCACGAACCTCCCAACACTCTTTGACACACATTTCATGTTAATTAGGCCTGTCATGAGCTGTGGCCGGCTCGTAGGAGTTGAACCCCCCCCCTGCAGCATTAATGGCGGTATGCTGCCGCACAGTTCCCACGCCAGTGCCGTACAGGGTGTGGTATTGGGGACACCACCCCCCGAGAACGCCGCAAAGGCTGGCACCTGGGGGACAGTTGCCAGTGAGGTTGTGAGTTGAACCAGCGAGGACCAGGATCAACATTCAGATCCTTTCTGTCACAGCGGGTCTGGCACAAATGCGCCGCCTGCATCAGGGACGAAGTGAGTGATGGCGTCACGGGCAAATCACCAGACGCGCAAGTGCCCCCAGACAGGTCTGCTGGGCCAGAATCCCCCACTTTGGCCTTTGTTGGTGTGAGGGACATCATGGACATGAGGACCACAGGTCGTGGTGCAGGCTACAACGTCTGCAAATTTGACAGAGCCGCGTGGCCGGTGTCACCCAAATCCCATGCAGCATTGCACGTGCATTGTGTAGATTTGAAAGTGTGATGACATCTCTTTCACATACATGGGTTACCTGACGACTTGGCCCTGGAGGACTGATGTCAAATCCAGGGGCAATGATGTCTCAACACCCACGCCCAGGCACTCCTCCTACGTCCAGACCATGAGCCATTGTGCTGCAGGGACAACTGCTGGAATCTGAGCGGCATGTGTGACCAATCACACCTGCATTCATATGTCTGGTCCCAGCAGTCGGAGCAGCTCTACTTGTCTTGCTTGCCGTGAACACTGTGGAGACACCGACGGTGAGGGTCAGTCACCTACATGAGAGGGTTGCAATCCTCACAGGCTTTGTAATGGACATCCCTATTGGCACCGTCCTGAGTCAGACAATCCAAGTGAAATGGTCAGAAGTGATCGTACTATGATCTGGTTTCAAAAGTGAGTTAGGTTACACTTATACAGGACCAGCACAGGTGTTGTAAATACAGGGGACCTGACGTGAGCACGCTGAGGTCACGTATGAGTACCCAGACAACGTCATCACGGCACACACAACGCCAACAACACACGGTGGGCCGCAGGACATGCCTACCAACACACAAGTGTACTACTGAGTGGAAATTGGCATGTCCAGGATGACACGTGGGGATATTCTAAGGTGAGTACGATGATACTGTCCTGAACATTTCATATGCAAACAGCTGCCACAATATAACATATGGCACACACATGACGTGGTGACTCTGCGTCATGCTGTGCGTCTATTACACCTCTGTCACAGTGGGCATGTTGCTGTCATCATGTGCCAGTTCCCTGTACTGATTGGTGTGGCAGTCCAGTGTTCATGTGCATCGCAATATGTTGTAGACGTTACGTCGGTGCAAAGTGTTGTATGCATGTGATGCACATGTGCTGAAGGAGTAATGACAAGTCTTAACAGCTCTTCACACATCAACTGAGGCACTAGGCCACAGTCCCTGAACTTCTTCAATGTCTGACACACTTGGGGCATGCTGATGTGAGGATGGCATGCTGATGTATGCATCCACATTGTCAACATGGGGTAGAATACATCCCTGCTATGTGATTTCCTAGAGTCACTCTCCCAATGGTGACATGAAGGAGGTCAGGAACGCAGCCTACACAAACGTTCACATGAGCATGTCTGACACACTGTACATACGCCTCGTTTCCCTACAGCTTTTCAGCCCTACGCGAGCAGAGCGTACCCCAATGGTACGTGCGTGTGTACGCCTCGTTTCCCTATAGCTTTTCAGCCCTACGCGAGCAGAGCGTACCCCAATGGTACGTGCGTGTGTACGCCTCGTTTCCCTATAGCTTTTCAGCCCTACGCGAGCAGAGCGTACCCCAAAGGTACGTGCGTGTGTACGCCTCGTTTCCCTACAGCTTTTCAGCCCTACGCGAGCAGAGCGTACCCCAATGGTACGTGCGTGTGTACGCCTCGTTTCCCTATAGCTTTTCAGCCCTACGCGAGCAGAGCGTACCCCAAAGGTACGTGCGTGTGTACGCCTCGTTTCCCTACAGCTTTTCAGCCCTACGCGAGCAGAGCGTACCCCAAAGGTACGTGCGTGTGTACGCCTCGTTTCCCTATAGCTTTTCAGCCCTACGCGAGCAGAGCGTACCCCAATGGTACGTGCGTGTGTACGCCTCGTTTCTCTACAGCTTTTCAGCCCTACGCGAGCAGAGCGTACCCCAAAGGTACGTGCGTGTGTACGCCTCGTTTCCCTACAGCTTTTCAGCCCTACGCGAGCAGAGCGTACCCCAATGGTACGTGCGTGTGTACGCCTCGTTTCCCTATAGCTTTTCAGCCCTATGCGAGCAGAGCGTACCCCAAAGGTACGTGCGTGTGTACGCCTCGTTTCCCTACAGCTTTTCAGCCCTACGCGAGCAAGGCGTACCCCAATGGTACGTGCGTGTGTACGCCTTGAATGGGTTGCATCAGCAAGGGCAATGTCACCTTACTTGTGTGGGTATTTGATTAAGTACATAGGGGACATCTAGGGGAACAGTGGACAGATCAAAATGCAACCAGGTTGTCATGGATACTGCATTTTTTGAACCTCCTACAGGTGTTCTAGAAAATTCAGTTGGGCAAAAGTATACAATGTTGCAAAAGTTGTTGTTCAGCTCAGGCTCAGTTTTCAAACCATGCATATGTGTGTCATGTCCTTCTGTGTGAAGTGATTGGATGGAACGTAGGATGCTAACTATGGTGGCCTATCAGACACTACTCCTTGGACTCACAGCCCCTCTGCAGCACAGATATAAGGCAGCATGTGGCTGTGGTAGGGCACTTGCCTGCACAACATTGGTGTGGTAACCACAGCTGCTGTCTCTGAATCCTCTGGACCCTGATTGGCTTAGCATGGAGAGGGCACCTGCATTCACTGATGGTGAGAACAAGGCGCTGCTGGATGCCCTCCTCCCTAACTACAGCAAGCTGTATGGGAGACCAGAGGATCAGGTGAGTGATGTGTGCAATACCTTGGAGTGTGCACCTGTTTTGTGTGTGACATTATAGCCACTGTGTATGTATAGTGTCTACATGCAATGTTGTTGGGAGTGAGTGGCAGGGGGTACAGTGTTGTTACTACAGGCTTATTTGTTGCAGTGGGGAGTGTGACAGCATGTCACGTGCTGCAGTGCACCCAGACGTAGCATACATTGTTCAGTGGGTGCCATGCTGGGAGAGTGTTTAGCACCCATCATGTCATCTGTAGCCTTTCAATGGCATGTCATGCAGTGGTGTTTGCTCATACGCCACATACTCAGGCCCAACAGTGCTAATGTGTTTATCTTACAATGCCCTGTTATCATCAAGTTTTTTGTGCACATATGTGTGTGTTTGGAACATGGACCAGGTGTACTGATGCTCTTTGACTTTACATTTTTGACAGGTATCTGCCTATGAGAAGGGTGAAATCTGGCTGGACATCGCCAGGGCTGTCAGGAGCGAGGGGGGGCCTCGCAGGAGGCTCCGGAACATCAAAAAGAGGTGGCAGGACATCCGGTGCTGGAGCCGCCGCATTGCCAGAGTCCAACTAAAGCTGGAAGCTCCACGCCGGCATGGCGGCACCCGCCACCTCACCCCCAACATGCTCCGGGTCCTGGAAGTGGTGTTCCCAGACCTCCATAGGCAGTTGCAGGAGGGACAGCAGCAAGTAGTGGGTAGGTTTATGTCTGTATGTTGTGATGTGTGTCACATGCTCCCTGCAGTGCTCAAAGGCATGGTTACACTCCCATAGTTTGAGTGTTGTGGTCCGACAGGCACTCCATGCATTGCCCTCAGAATGTCCCCATTTCTGCTGGTGCTTCTTTACATGCCTTGCCCTAATCCACTTTTGACCTGCGCTTTGGATGATGTTTGTTTTTCACATGTACTCCTATGGTGCAATGTCTATGTATGCATCTTCCTTTGCACATCATCATGTAGGAGGGGGGGGTCTGTGACACCTGTTGGAACCTTACATGTGGCACCACATGTGCACTGTGTCGGCTGTTCTACATATTTGGGCACTGATCTTGAGTCTAAACATGTGTCTTCTGCACGAGTCAGCCTCAGTGGCCTTTGTCCATGTTACTCGTTAGAGTAGTCATGTGTTGCCTACAGGTGCACAATGTACAAGTGCAATATTTTGGGCTTATGCATACTCACACTGGGCATTGCGTCTGTGCATAGTGGCCACAGAAGTCAAATGTTCTTTGTAATTACTATTGATGCTCAGTCACACAATGAGGCTTGGGGTGTCAACAGCTGTGATGCCAGTGTGAGGTTATGTTACACTTTGTTCAGGGCCCAGGATGGCATAACATGTCACTTCAGGAAGGACTTTTCACATGTGGCACAAGGTGTAAGGAAATTCAACATGTGCAGGTCTGCGTTTGGGTGGCTGGGTGTCTACATGAGCTGTGATGCTTCATCAGCTATCCTGTTGTCAGGCAGACAATCATGATTGTGTCGCTCATGATAGATTTTTCCATTCACTGTTGCTTGTATCCTACTATGAATTATGCATGGTGTCTCTCGCAATTGGCCACAACTAGACTTATCATTGTGCAGGGTTCAGTCTCCTGTGACTCATGATGCATGCCATGTTCTGAAATGAAGCCTAAGGATTTGTAGCTGACATGTCTGATGTGTACAGGTGACTGATATGTTATTATTCTTCTCCTTGCCCACAGCATCATCATCTGAATCTGGAGGGGACACAGGCGCGGACCACGAAGAGGGACACACCGACAGTGCCACCTGCTTTGAGGAGTCGGAGGGAGGCAGTGGCACGGAGGGTGATGATAGTATGCTGGGCGGACGACATGTGACTGACACATCTTACCATGCCGACAACTCCGAGTCAGACTCTCAGGAGGGGGGGAATATGCTGCAATGGTCTCTCCATCATCTTTGGCTGGCGTCCCCTCCTCCAGTGCCATCTTCACCCTCCCAGTCATTAGTGTCCCTAGGGTCCGTGCTAGCAGCCGTGTCTCCTTTGTTCCCGGCACCGCAGCCCCTGCCCCTGTGTCCCCTGCTGCCCTCAGTGCTGAGACTGTGGACCTACTCCGACAGATTGCAGTAGGTCAGACATCCATACTGACTGTCCTCCATGGACATACACAACTGTTTACACAGTTGGTGTCGTTCATGGAGGGCATGTCGTCAGCCATGTCTGATCTACGTCGGGGTGTGGCAGCCATAGAGTCAACACTGACGGCAGCAATGTACTCCCAGCACCCTCTGTCTCCCCCCCATCCTTCAGACCCATCCACCTCTGCCTCTCCCATATGTACACCACATACACGCAGACGCCACAGGTCACACACACCCAGCACACCCACACGTCAGAAAAAGCTCAAAGCTCCACGCACACAATCTCAAGGGGATGTAGGCACACCCACAGGGAGAGGGGACACAACGCACACACGCATCCACACACCCAGGAGTACAGACTCACAGCCCTCTACCTCCACCCCCAATGTGTCCCCGGGTTCAGGTGGTAGCTTTTCCACACTGGCTGAGGTGTGCAGCCAGGTTTACATAGCTACTTTCGACGCTGCACCAGCCAGTGTGGATGAATCCACTACACCTGCACCCACTCTGCCTGTCCTTCCCTCTCCTGTCAATGCGGTGCCGGAGGATTCCACAGATGATGCCCCCATAGTTACCACTGCGGATTAAACACCATGTGCAGGCAAGTTAGTGTGGGATCACACCCATGGAGGCACATATTGTTGCTCGGACTTTTTTGGACTGGCCATTGGCCTTTAATGAGCAAGGACTCTTATTTGCTTTTCTTTTTTGGAGCAGCTGAATAAAGCATTTATGTTAATTTTCTGAAGTAGAGTTTGTGTGATTAGGTCTGTGACTGCTATGTGCCTGGGAGCTGATGTGATGTTCAAATGTAGGTATGTTAACATGTGTTAATCTCCTGATGGTAATGATGTTCACAATGGTATGTTGTTTTGTAACAGCTGGGCACTGGTGGGGGTGTTAGCCACACACACACTCTGATGCTGGGCACTGGGGGGCACTGGTGGGGGTGTTAGCCACACACACACTCTGATGCTGGGCACTGGGGGGCACTGGTTGCCACTGGTGGGGGGGTGTTAGCTACACACACACTGTTATGCTGGGCACTGGGGGGCACTGGTGGGGGTGTTAGCCACACACACACTCTGATGCTGGGCACTGGGGGGCACTGGTGGGGGTGTTAGCCACACACACACTCTGATGCTGGGCACTGGGGGGCACTGGTGGGGGTGTTAGCCACACACACACTCTGATGCTGGGCACTGGGGGGCACTGGTTGCCACTGGTGGGGGGGTGTTAGCCACACACACACTCTGATGCTGGGCACTGGGGGGCACTGGTTGCCACTGGTGGGGGGGGTGTTAGCCACACACACACTCTGATGCTGGGCACTGGGGGGCACTGGTGGGGGTGTTAGCCACACACACACTCTGATGCTGGGCACTGGGGGGCACTGGTGGGGGTGTTAGCCACACACACACTCTGATGCTGGGCACTGGGGGGCACTGGTGGGGGTGTTAGCCACACACACACTCTGATGCTGGGCACTGGGGGGCACTGGTTGCCACTGGTGGGGGGGTGTTAGCCACACACACACTCTGATGCTGGGCACTGGGGGGCACTGGTGGGGGTGTTAGCCACACACACACTCTGATGCTGGGCACTGGGGGGCACTGGTTGCCACTGGTGGGGGGGGTGTTAGCCACACACACACTCTGATGCTGGGCACTGGGGGGCACTGGTGGGGGTGTTAGCCACACACACACTCTGATGCTGGGTACTGGGGGGCACTGGTGGGGGTGTTAGCCACACACACACTCTGATGCTGGGCACTGGGGGGCACTGGTGGGGGTGTTAGCCACACACACACTCTGATGCTGGGCACTGGGGGGCACTGGTTGCCACTGGTGGGGGGGGTGTTAGCCACACACACACTCTGATGCTGGGCACTGGGGGGCACTGGTGGGGGTGTTAGCCACACACACACTCTGATGCTGGGCACTGGGGGGCACTGGTGGGGGTGTTAGCCACACACACACTGTTATGCTGGGCACTGGGGGGCACTGGTGGGGGTGTTAGCCACACACACACTCTGATGCTGGGCACTGGTGGGGGGGGTGTTAGCCACACACACACTGTTATGCTGGGCACTGGGGGGCACTGGTGGGGGTGTTAGCCACACACACACTCTGATGCTGGGCACTGGGGGGCACTGGTTGCCACTGGTGGGGGGGGTGTTAGCCACACACACACTCTGATGCTGGGCACTGGGGGGCACTGGTGGGGGTGTTAGCCACACACACACTCTGATGCTGGGCACTGGGGGGCACTGGTGGGGGTGTTAGCCACACACACACTCTGATGCTGGGCACTGGGGGGCACTGGTGGGGGTGTTAGCCACACACACACTCTGATGCTGGGCACTGGGGGGCACTGGTTGCCACTGGTGGGGGGGTGTTAGCCACACACACACTCTGATGCTGGGCACTGGGGGGCACTGGTGGGGGTGTTAGCCACACACACACTCTGATGCTGGGCACTGGGGGGCACTGGTGGGGGTGTTAGCCACACACACACTCTGATGCTGGGCACTGGGGGGCACTGGTGGGGGTGTTAGCCACACACACACTGTTATGCTGGGCACTGGGGGGCACTGGTGGGGGTGTTAGCCACACACACACTCTGATGCTGGGCACTGGTGGGGGGGTGTTAGCCACACACTCTGATACTGGGGGGTGTTCTGCTCACCACTTACACTTACAATCACATTGCAGGCGTTTGTGCCACACGTCTATTGCACTGGTGTAGTGCGGTGACGTACAGTCCCCCCTGGTCGATGACATAGGTACGGCCGGTCTCCGTATTGCACAGGTGTAGTGCGGTGAGCTGCCGTACCCCGTGGTCGATGACGTAGGAGCGGCGTATTGCGCTGGTGTTGTGCGGTGACGTACCGTACCCCCGGTCGATGACGTAGGTACGGCCGGTCTCCGTATTGCACTGGTGTAGTGCGGTGACCTGCCGTACCCCGTGGTCGATGACGTAGGAGCGGCGTATTGCGCTGGTGTTGTGCGGTGACGTACCGTACCCCCGGTCGATGACGTAGGTACGGCCGGTCTCCGTATTGCACTGGTGTAGTGCGGTGACCTGCCGCACCCCGTGGTCGATGACGTAGGAGCAGCGTATTGCGCTGGTGTTGTGCGGTGACGTACCGTACCCCCGGTCGATGACGTAGGTACGGCCGGTCTCCGTATTGCACTGGTGTAGTGCGGTGATCTGCCGTACCCCGTGGTCGATGACGTAGGAGCGGCGTATTGCGCGGGTGTTGTGCGGTGACGTACCGTACCCCCGGTCGATGACGTAGGTACGGCCAGTCTCCGTATTGCACTGGTGTAGTGCGGTGACCTGCCGTACCCCGTGGTCGATGACGTAGGAGCAGCGTATTGCGCTGGTGTTGTGCGGTGACGTACCGTACCCCCGGTCGATGATGTAGGTACGGCCGGTCTCCGTATTGCACTGGTGTAGTGCGGTGACCTGCCGTACCCCGTGGTCGATGACGTAGGAGCAGCGTATTGCGCTGGTGTTGTGCGGTGACGTACCGTACCCCCGGTCGATGACGTAGGTACGGCCGGTCTCCGTATTGCACTGGTGTAGTGCGGTGACCTGCCGTACCCCGTGGTCGAGTGCGGTGACGTACCGTACCCCCGGTCGATGACGTAGGTACGGCCGGTCTCCGTCTTGCACTGGTGTAGTGCGGTGACCTGCCGTACCCCGTGGTCGATGACGTAGGAGCGGCGTATTGCGCTGGTGTAGTGCGGGAGTGTGTGGCTCTACATGGGCAGACATTATAATCGTGTAGTGGAGATGTGCGCGTGTAGCAAGACGTACAGGTATGTAGTACCTCCTTGTACTCACCTTCTGCGTCGTCGTCGGTTTCTCATTACGAGGTGGTGGGCGTACAGGATAGGGATTACACGGACGATGGCGTCCATGTCCTGCTTGTCGCGTACCGGGGTGCGGCTTGTGCCGGAGTCTGGTTTTACGGTAGTTTTGAGCTGTCGTAGAAAAAGAGCCGTACGGAGTGTGTGGAACACGGATCGTACTTTGTGGTTCGGGAGACGCCGTTTAGGTACGTACGGACGTAACGTCGAGCGTCAGCCGACTGATATTCGTACGGACTTTCGATTCGTACGGCATTTTTTACGAGACGTACGGAGTGACGCATTAAGTTGTGATTGTACTTGCAAATTCGTACGGGGACGCCTTCGGGTTCGATTCGTACGGGGAAAAACGCTCCGTACGAGTATTTGGAGTGCATTTTACCGGATCGGAATCGAGCCCATACCGTACGATTCGTACACATGCCGTACGACCCGACGAGTACGATCCGGACCGGGGTATGAGGACGCAATTCGTACGGTCCATGTCAGGTAAGGGCGAGTCGTACGGAAAACCACACAAACACATACGCACCGTACGGTCCGTACACCCCATGATCGCAGGGGTACGCACCGTACCTCTGCGATCATGGGGTGTACGAGCCATACCCCCATTGTACGATTGGTGTACGATCGGTGTACGAGCCGTACCCCCATTGTACGATCGGTGTACGAGCCGTACCCCCATTGTACGATCGGTGTACGAGCCGTACCCCCATTGTACGATCGGTGTGTGAGCCGTACCCCATGTACGATTGGTGTACGAGCCGTACCCCCATTGTACGATCAGTGTATGAGCCGTACCCCATGTACGATCGGTGTACGAGCCGTACCCCATGTACGATGGGGGTATGGCTCGTACACCGATCGTACATGGGGTACGGCTCGTACACCGATCGTACAATGGGGGTATGGCTCGTACACCAATCGTACAATGGGGGTACGGCTCGTACACCGATCGTACATGGGGTACGGCTCGTACACCGATCGTACAATGGGGGTACGGCTCGTACACCGATCGTACAATGGGGGTACGGCTCGTACACCGATCGTACAATGGGGGTACGGCTCGTACACCGATCGTACATGGGGTACGGCTCGTACACCGATCGTACATGGGGTATGGCTCGTACACCGATCATACATGGGGTACGGCTCGTACACCGATCGTACAATGGGGGTACGGCTCGTACACTGATCGTACACCAATCGTACAATGGGGGTACGGCTCGTACACCCCATGATCGCAGGGGTACGGTGCGTACCCCTGCGATCATGGGGGGTACGCACCGTACCCGGGGGGGGCCGTTCCGTACCTGTTTCGGCACGAACTCTGCTTTTACGGCTGTTTTCAGCTCCCGTACAAAAAGGGTCGTACGGTGCATACCCGACACGTATCGTACTTGCTGGGTCGTAAAAACCAGCCGCAAACCGTACAGATGTCGCGTACAGCGGGTTCCGAGGGAGAATCGTACGGAGATTAGAGTTGTACGGTGTCTTGTCTGACTCGTACGGAGTACGGCTCCTGGTACGAATCGTACTTCGTCGTACGTACGGGGGACGTTGCAGGGTACGATTCGTACGGGAAAAACGCTCTGAACGGCTATTCGGAGTGTTTTTTCCCGAATCGGAATCGACCCCTTAGAAATGGTTGGAAATTGAAATGAAGAGTTCACATAATCATGGAGGCAATTTCTTCCATTCAAAAGCATTCAGAAACATCATTGTGTTCACAGCTCCTAGATTGAGTCGACAAGGACTTGTATTTAAGAGTAAAATAACTCCGTCCTTCACTTGTTCACCTCTGTGACCCAGCCCCAGCCTGCCACAAACATCTGATTGAGCAGGCACTGCTATCTGCAGCCTGATGATAATAATGTAAAATGAGTACAGCCTGAAAATGAGTACAGCCTTCCCTTAACTTTTGGAGGAAAGGATGACCTCTGGGTCTTTTAAAAAGCACTCAAGGCTGTGAGCTACTCTGAAGGTGTCTGGGAACATTGGTAGTGAGTGGTCGATTGGTTGGAGACACCTGATCCAGGATGAGTGAATTGTGGAGTAATACAGATAGCGGAAACTCATTTTCTTTTGTATGTTAATGAAAAGAAAAAAAAATATATATATATATATAAATAGATAGATAGATAGATAGATAGATAGATAGATAGATAGATAGATAGATAGATAGATTGACAGACAGACAGACAGACAGACAGATAGATAGATAGATAGATAGATAGATAGATAGATAGATAGATAGATAGATAGATAGATAGATAGATAGATAGATAGATAGATAGATAGATAGATAGATAGATAGATAGATAGATAGATAGATAGATAGATAGATAGATAGATAGATAGATGCGAAAATCCTGTCCGCCCCTCACTCAGGCGGAACACCAGGCACGGACCTCAATACTCCTCAGAAAAATCACAAACTCCCACACAGCATAGGTGGGTGAAGCATTGTCGGTTTTATTTGTTATTTCAAAACCTCGAAGATCACCGGAACAGTGCCTGCCATGACGCATTTCGCTCCTCACAGGGAGCTTGATCACATGATGCTTCTCCTCTGAGTGACGTTTTAAAAAGTGAAAGTGTGCACAACCGCCTGTAAACACAAACTCACCGAGTTCAATAGTGCAGAAAACAGACTATGCCATTATCCTAGTCAATGTAATAAAACCACAGTTGTAATAAATAAATAATCATACAAATACGATTAAAAAACAGAGTATGGTGAAAAAGTCATGGGAGTGGTAAAAATGCATCTAAAATGCAATTTTTTCCAAATGCAATCAATATAATAAATATAATAAAACCACTCATACATCAACCTAAATACCGGTCAAGATTGCTATCATGTTATAAGGGGCAAGTGCCCAATAAAATGATAAATGAGATTGCACCTCTCTGAGAATAACATCGTAAAGACATGATATGACTAGGAGATCGATAGTGCCACATAAAGACAATGGCATCTTGTCTAAACATTTCAGGCACAAAAAGTAAAAATCAAAGTCAACTTAAAGCAATTGGATACAAATAGGTCACCAATCAATATAGCAGCATATACACACCTGATATGATACAATGGGGCCCATTAGGATGTCGGGCAAATTGCCCAGACATCCTAATTAATATGGTGGCGGTGTCTAATAGACACCACCAGCCATATTACGATGGGCCAATTCAGATGCCGAAAGGCATGCGGTCTTCACTCTGGGGGGCCCCTGCGGGCCCCCAGAGTGAAGGAGGTGTGGGGGGTGCACACAGGGGGTACCTGTGGTACCCCCCAACATTTGCATACACTGCATACCTGCTGATTTGGGTATGCAAATGCATGCATGCATTTCTGACATTGTGGCGGGCGGTGCAGTGAGCACCGCCGGCCACAATGTTAGAAATGAGGGATGCGCCCGCCACAGTGGCGGGCGCATCCTAATGCTAACGTTGGGACCCCGCCCTTAAGGCGGGCGATCTCGTTTTCTGAAAGGGTGGCGGGCGGGCAAAGTCTGCCCGTCATCCTAATGGGGGCCCAAGTGTCATAATTTCCTATTAAAGTGCAAGTGCAAAAATATCTCAAACTGTCAAATTCATAATGACCAGCTACTAAAGAGATCAAACTGGAGAGAATCTAGTTGTAACAGATGCATAAAAAACGAATAACAAATCCTAATGCCAGCAATGTTAAATAGTCTGTGCAGAAAATAAGTGCAAAGTGAAAAAAGTGCAAAATCACTCTGTGCAAAATACTGGTTCACTAGCAGCTTGGGAAAAACCCAAAATCATTTAAGCCTAAATGATCATAAAGTGCAAGTGCAACACATAGTATCAAGTTCACAGGTAAAACCAGATCTACAGTGGGCATAAAAGTAGTTACAGACACATGACGAAATTAATAAACAGAATTCTCATCACATATGAACAAACAAACCCCACTAATAACTGAAAAAAAGAGAGAGGATAACTAACAAAATGGATCTCTGTTTAAAAATAAAGAGACTCTAGTTACCATCATAAAAAATTGTGCAAGTACTGACTCATATAAAGGCCGTTAGGGACTCTTGTATGGAGAGCTAAAATGAAATGTGATTCACGTTGCCTTAATAGCTTATCTTGATTTCCTCCCCGTCCGGGGTATGGAACTGAATCTAAAACTGTGAATTCCAGATCCTTCAGTTTGTTGTCATGAACTGATTTGAAATGTCTGGTGACAGGATAATTATGGTCAGAATTCACAATGGCCCTATTGTGTTGGAGGATACGTTTATGCACCGGGAGTTTGGTGCTGCCAACGTATTCTAGGTTACAGGTACATTTCAATTTGTAAATGGCATATTCAGTGCGACAAGTAAGATGTTCTTGAATGGCTGTCTTCCTTTCACTAAAGGCTGTCTTATAGTGAGTACCGTTCTTAGCAAACGTACAAGCACGGCAAGAGTTACATTTAAAGAAACCCGTTTTAGTGAGCCAAGTGCTTTTAGACCTAACCTCTGGCATAGGTTTCACAAGGGCATCCTTCATAGAGGGTGCCCTTCTAAAGAGGATAGCAGGCAGATTAGGTAGAATTGGACCAAGAATGTTTTCGAACAGTACAATTGGTCATTCTGAATAAATAATCTTACTTTTAGTATCTTCTTGTGTACTGAATGTAGTTATTAAACAAATCGAATGTACACCTTCGTTCAATGCATCTTTGTTAGCAGCACTTTTGGATTGGGGCTGAAGCAGAAAACCTCTTTGCAGGCTATTGGCTTTATTTAAGGCTAGGGTGAGAAGATGTTTCATATAGCCCATATTAAGAAATCTACAATATGCTTCCCTCTGACATTCAATGGAGACAGCTTTGGAACTACAGATTCTCCAAATCCAAATGAATACACCATAAGGTATGCTGTTAATTAAATGGCGGGGTGTGCGCTTTCTGCATGTAAAATCGAGTTTACCAGTGGTAGTTTTTCTATGTAACTTAGTGTGTAAGGTACCTTTGTTTATATACAGCAGAACATCAAGGAATTCAACACTGGAGATATCTATGGAAACTGTGAACCTTAAATTCAAATCATTGGAATTAATATCTCTTACAAACTCCCCAGTCTCCTCCTTTGTACCGCTCCAGATCAAACATATGTCATCGATGTAGCGGCAATAATGAACTATGTGACTACACCAGTGCTGGTGCTTGGTTCTGAGGACATGTTTCTCCCGACAGCCTACATGCAAACATTAGTAGCTGGGGGAGAAACATGCCCCCTTCGCCACACCATGCACTTGCTGATATATTTCATTCTGGAATAAAAATAGTTAGTCATTAAACATAGTTCAATTATTTCCAACAACATACTGTTATGTTCTTTCATGTTAATGTCCCTGCTCTCCAAGAAATGTCTGATTGCATTAAATCCATTCAAGTGATTAATGCTTGTATAAAGCGATTCAATGTCCATGACCACTAACAGATAATTGAAACACCAAATTACATTTTTTATCTTGTTTAAAAAGTGGTGTCTCTTATGTATGATGGTAAGGTGGTCACATGTGATTGCAGGAAAAAGTCTACGGGGCAGATTTATGAGTTCTAGCGCACGTCTGCAAATCAGCAGGGATGCGCCAGAACTGATGCGTCACGCAATTCCCTCCTTGCGGCACCACAGATGCGCCGCATTTACAATTCGGCGCACCATGGTGCAAGGAAGGGCAGATGCGTGACGCATCTTGTGGTGTACGGGCGGCGCATTGCTGGAGTAGCGTCGCAAGTGCGACGCAACTCCTGCAATGTACAGAGGCCACCCATACATAACGTGGTACCTCACTCATTACGCCTGCTTCAAGCAGGCATAAGGATTTGACGCAGCAGCATCGTAAAACTGACTGAGTGAAATCTTGTAGATTTCACTCCGTGAGTTTTACGGGGCTTTCCTACGAGGGAACGCCCACCCTGCGACAGAACGCCCACATGAAACCTGGCGCAGGTTTCATGTGGCGCAGGGCTTTACAACGTGATGCATCTGCCTAGATGCATCACGTTGTAAATAGATCGCAGGGATGCGCCACGTTTCCGCCCATTGCGTCACGCAACGGCGGCGTAAACGTGGCACAAGTCCGTCATAAATCTGCCCCTACATATTTAGAGAGATTTCTTTTCGTTCATACTCCCTTGTGTCGAAATAATGGGTCGACCTGGTACTGGAGTGATCTTTTTGTTTACTTTCGATTAAGATCCAAGGGCTCAGATTACCATTCACAGAAACTTGAGAATGGGAGGTCCACCCACAGTCAGAGCCCCAAAAGACAGTAACTGACAAACGCGACTAGGCTGTTCCTAGAGGAAGAAAGAAGGGAAGGAAGAGAAAGTGGTCACGGGAAGGGTAGGGGTAGTGCTCAGTGGAGGGCTACCCTGGGTATCCAATTTGTTGGATGTAATGGCCTCACACACCCTTGCGAGTGTCATGCTTCATCATAGGCAATGCTCCTCGTTGGGCAGGCGGTGCAATGCCCAACGGGCTCAGCTCAAAGAGGGGCTCTTTGGCGTAGATCTTTTATCCAACTGCCTATGGGTGAAGTGAGAGTGAGGGGCCAGAAGGGAAGGGATAGTGTAAGTAAGTGAGTTAAAATGTGGCACAAGGTACCGGAGATCAATTTATTCTGGTGGTCCCCTGCCACAAGAAAAAACAGTGGGTAGCCTGTGATCGAAGGAAATTAGGATTCCACGTCACGATCCAGGACTACATTGCATATCGTGAGGTCAACATGTTTCTCGCCTTCGCACACTGCCTTCGATTCTTCAGGACCTAATTATTTACTACTATCTCTAACAAACATGACCTAATAAAGTATCAGTTTATATTTACAGTTGTACTACCTGCATGGTACTGCTCTTGCCTAGGGGAGACAAAAGAAATCGTTATCATAATTCAGTGACAACAATTAACCCTTTTGTGACCGTGAGCACGCAGTGTTGATGTGGATAAGGTGACATACTAGTGGTGATTAGTGACCAGTATGTGTTTTCTGATATCACATATTTAAAAACATATATACACAGCATACATAGAAATAAAAACAGCAGCAGTTTCTCTCAGAGCCCCCGGTCAACATCCTGTGGTTAAGGTAACCTGTTACTCACCTAATGGTCAAGGTGTATAGGTGTCAACAGTACCCGGTAGGTCTGACATCAAGGGGGAACCATAGGGGTTTAAGGCTATGAAGGAAAACAAGTAAAAATACTAGTTTACAGACGAATGGTTTGCTTGTGTCCTTAGAAAAGGTGCCTGCTGATGTGTAGTGAGCAGGGAGGAGGTATCTGGTGCTTGGTTGATAAAGACAGTATTTGGAGAATAATCTGTCTCGTGAGCCCAGAGATCGACGAATAACGATAACGTTAGAATTGTTGATCCCAGAAATTGTAAATACAATAGATGTGTCAGTTATCCCATGGTGTAGAGAACCCAGCGCGTGGTTCGTTTACAAAGAGAAAGCACGGATCATGGGCAGTGATGGTCGTAGAATTGAGTGTTAGTCGCCCCTGACAGTTGCCGCTTGAAGGAACGGTATGCGGGAGAAAGGACTGTGGTCGCTCCCCGCCAGTTATAAATTTAAGAAGTGAAAGCGGCGTACATATGGTCAACAGCAGGAGGGGCCCCCTCGCAGTGTTAGTATCGCGTAGGGAGGTTACCGCCTTATAACCCGGAATAGGGGAGAGAAGTCAAAGAACGCATCTAGCCAGTGTAAAGAGAGCGACGTTCACGTAGCGTGCCCTCGTGTTGTTCGCTGGGTGTGGGTGTAGCCCAGGGGAGAACCACTTACTTCTCTCTGCCTCTGTCAGCGCCCGTTGTGCCTACCCATCACTACCGGGTCCAGATAGTTGTTTTGCCTGGTGTGTTGGTCTGTTAACTGTTGTTGGGGGCGTGGCCAGTGTTTGAGGTGATCCCGCCCTGCGCATCACGTGATTTAGGCCGTGACTGTGGTGGCCATCTTGGAAGGGACCAATATTTAAAAGATCCTAGCATTGGTATTGGTATGACGTGTACAGAGGTTACAGTGGAAAGGAAGAATGCTAGTTAGCCAATGGGAAATATTGTATATTAATGCAATGTCGTTATTGTGGAGACTACTAAACCCCGTGTGTCACACGACTAATTGTTACATTGCTTGAGTCGTATCGGACAAGAGTCAGGGTTGTATAGACTACCTGGAGTAGGTACTGTAAACCATGATCATACAGTTAGAACAGGGAGGTTGTGAAAGGCAGTGATTATAGCGCACTCCATGGGATGTCCTCATTGAGTCCCCACCTATCTGAGGATAACCGGTGTATCCACCTCTGTTCCTTTTGGAACAAGTTCTGTTTGGATTTGTTGCTGGGTGTCTCGAGGACAAGCCATCTCAGTGAGTCAGCAGTATGGTTTTGGTCTACAAAGTGTCTGAACATCTTGGTATTCGTTTTTTTGCAACGAATGTTGCTTCTATGTTCCGAAATGCGGATCTTGATAGGGCGGGTGGTCATGCCCACATACTGTAGATCGCATAGAGTACCTGCAAGTTAGGTATAACTTTAGCTTGTAGTGTCTCATCTGTATTGATGTTGATGGGAACAATAATTGACGTTCTGCTGGTGAATGTGTTTAATTGAAAATGTTTAATTAACATTATTTTCCTAATGAACTTAAACACATCAATCCTGGACTGGTTATATGAGAAGTGGTGTTCAGGACAAATGGAAAGACCAAGTGATAAAAGTTGCATTTCAGCTTTAGATAGAATGGTGTCTGTTAAATTGATGACAGTATTCTGAATGCCACTTTTCACTTCTTACAATTCCTTTGCGCATTCCCTCTCAAGGTAGTTTTGGCAGTGCTTGACCCTCCTACATTTGTTGACTGTTCCCCTTGCACATACTGAGGTTTGCGGGGTCGCAAGGTATACCACCGGTCCTCACTGACAAAATTCAATTCCTCTGCTAAAGAAAAGCTTGTTGTACCTAGTGGCAATGTTGACGAAGTACCTGGTTGAATATCCTCAGACTCGCTGGTAGATGTTAGAGAGACTGAGTCAGAATCACCTTAATTTATTCTGGCCTCACCTCCAGCCATTCCTTGTTTGCTTTGCGAATTGCCACTGGTTAATCTTTGTCTTTTATAGTTGTCATATTTGCATGCATACGTAAAAATTCTTCCAGTGGCGTAATCATTTTGATCACGTGCAAACTTAAAAATCTTTCTTTCCTTGATAGTGTCCTCATGTTTTTTTATACATAATTAAATTTCATGTTTCCCTTTATTGATTAAATCTGTTTGTCCAGTAGCATCAAGTAGGCCATTAAGACGATCAATTTCTACCAAGAGCGCATTGCGATCAATCTCTGCATATCTTTTTAAACTGTGGATCATGTTCATTAATGCCCGCAAGTTGTTTTCTGCCCATTCTTGTAACATAAGTGGGTTTGGATTTTCAAATGTGGGCGCAATGTGCACACGCAGCCCTCTTGGAACACGATTGGGATCTCTGTACTTCTCTAATGATTTTTTCTCCCACCATTTAGAGAGTTCGTTTTTCACCAATTTTTCTAATGTTTTTAGTAGGGATCTTACATCATTGTTTCCTGTGTCTGTACTAGAGCTTCTCTGCTCGTCTGTTACTTCCGGTAGGTTCTGGAACAGGGCCTCCGCTGCTGATTCCCTATCACGGATAGCATCATTGGAAAACATTTTGGTTTTTAACGTAGATAACACTGACCACTGCTTCATCAATAAAAGCGGTAACAATACAGAAGTAGAATCCCCTAACCCGTTGCGTCCCCTCGAAAACTGACACTTAACCGAGGGTCTTCTTACCAGGGTAGATATGCAGGTTTCCCGGTCCTCCGACCAAACAGACTCCGCAACCACATCCCATCGAAGAACACTTCTGGGTATGTTGTATCAGGTGAAACGGGGGGCACAGCACTGGCAAGTCTCTTCAGAGAAAAAAATCCATGCGCTGAAACGCAGATGGCTGACAAACGGTGTGCCTCAGTAGAACAGGAGGGTCCGTGAAACCAGAAACAGCCTGCTCCAGTTAAAACGATATGAAAGTGAAAATCCTGTCCGCCCCTCATTCAGGCGGAACTCCAGGCACGGACCTCAATACTCCTCAGAAAAATCACGAACTCCCACACAGCATAGGTGGGTAAAGTGGTGTCGGTTTTATTTGTTATTTCAAAACCTCAATGATCACAGGAACAGTGCCTGCCTATATATATGAACAGAGCCCTTGCTCCAGCAGGAGAAAAAAGCACACACACAATGCTTTTATATATACAGCTCCTTTTAATGAAAAAGGGTCCCCCAAGAACCTGCTGCTTAAAAAGAGACGTGTTCCGTCTGTTCAACAGCATTTGTCAATCAATCAATCAAATATATATATATATATATATATACAAATAACTTACCCGTGACCAAGGCGGTTCACCGCCGAAACGCGTTGGGTTTTTGTTTTTGGCTTGATGTAATGAGTAATGAATAACTTTTCAAGCTTCAAGACATCTGTGTCTTCATGGTAGGAGTGCATCGCGTACGTGTACAGAGGTATTTGGATATATATATATATGTTAATTTGTACAGAAAATGTAGTATATCTTCTAAAGTAACATAATGTAAATTTTGTAAATTTCACACACATGAACGTATCAAATATACATATATACACATAGAAATACACACCAAATAAAACATAGGTCATCAAACACACAAAACACATACTGATATTGTGGTGCTGTCTAAATATAATGTGTTTAAAAATACACACCTTCATTATTCTATGTAATTTAATAAGAATAAAAAGTTCACTTCAATCCCTACACTTCATTTAGGAACTATAAGGGACATACTAGCCTGTGTTTAAAAAAAAAAAGAAAACAAGCTAATCAGAATAAAATTCTTTTTAAAACATGTGCCTGTTACTCTGGTGAGTCATGGAGCTGGCTGAACAGGCATAAGACTCCATAGGCAGCAATTCCAGCACCTCTTGCTAGAAGGCCTGGAGCTCGTTCACCTGGCATAGTAACTCCCAGAGGTCAGAAACAGCAGCAAAAGTTGAGGAGGTGTTGTTGGCTGCAGTGTTAGAACACTAGTGGTATTTTTTTGCAATGCTGCATACATGTACACAACGCACATGATCAATGATCATCAGCGGTGACAGAAACATCCATTGGCTGCCGTACATTGCTTTCAGAACTGAAATAGAATGAGGCTAGAGCGCACTGCTTCCTTTTTCATTGAAATGTTCTTACTTTCGCTTGTGACCTTTTTCTGTTAAGCGTGCAGTCAAGGCGGCGCCTCTTGCCTATAGGCACTCAATGAACAATCCAACAAGTAGTGCTTCCCACTGACAAAGTAGAGCATCCCCTGACGCAAAGCTATAAACTCCTACTGGGAATGACCCAGAGTTCCTCTAAAGTTTATAAATGCACAAATTTTCAATGTTCATGTGTCTCTTTCTTTGTCAAAAAAGTATTCTTTTGATTAAGTTCATCAAATTCATCATTTAGAATGCATTTTAATCGTACTCAAGTCCAATGCATTTCAGTCATTTAGACGTTCATCTGGGACCACATGAGCTGAAACAAGGTATAACAAAATGCCATGTCAGAAAAATAATAAGGAATAATATCAGATAAGTACATGCTGTTCATTTATGTAATACTGTTTGTAGTGACTTTCTGTGCATCTCACCCAAGTGCAAAACCAGCTTTAGTGTTTTCGTGACATAATAGTGCAAAAATGCCATTTCGGGCACTCACATTTGTTGTCCTTGATAACGTTTTACACTGTTGCTATGTTAGCGAAACTGTCAAGGAAAGCGTAAGAACAACTTTGATATAGAGCCTTCTTTCGCGTACATGATAGTCAAGAGAAACACGTATAAGTGCATCATTGTATTGATTTTAACTCACTTTCTCGACGCATTGAACAGCGTCTCTTCTCTCCTGCTCTCGGTCAAAAAACGCAGTCGGCAATCTCCCGGCATTCGCAAGAAGCCGGTCCAATCACCCATATTATAACTCAATGTGCGGTAAACGTTACTCTAACCGTCATTCTGATTGGATGATTCCCGGTCACGTGAGCGGGATTTCTGCCAATCATAAGCGTCTCTAATACAAATAGCTGTCAATAAAGCTTTCTTATGTAAATCATGATAGAAAAACATGTCGTACACATCCTCTCACTCGATGCTATTACCATAGATGAACTAGTAGCATTATAAAATGAAACATAAAAATAAAGATGAGTGAAAAACATTCATCATCATCAGCACGATGTGACAATGTAGACAAAGAAATGAAATAACAAAATGCTTTACAAGTAGATGGCTACTACATCCACCAGTGTGGGTAAGGCAGAGCACAGCTGTGCTTCTATACATCTATCATGCGTGTTCATAAATAGCACATAAATTCTACCCGATCATTGAGTCCAAAGGGCTTATGAGTATTCAGCAGATACATCCAACTGTTCTCCCTCTGAAGGAGAAACCTGTTTTTGTCCCGACCTTCTATTTTTTCAATTACTTCCAGGATGGTAAAATGAAGTTGTGAGACGTTATGCTTAGCTTTATTGAAATGCAACGCTATTGTGGATTTGACGTTCGCAGTTCTTATGTTAGATTTATGTTCATTTAGTTGTGTTTTTATTTTTCGGGTTGTCTTTCCTACGTAAGCCTTTCCGCATGGACATTTTAACATGTAGATGGCGTTGGCCGTGTCACAGGTTGCATTAACACGTAGCTTTATGTTATGTCCCTTCATAGGGTGTGTGATCGTATTTCCTCTTATGATATTATTGCAGTGTCCACATTGAAGGCACGGTCTTGTTCCTCAGTAAGTGTCATCTTTAGATCTTTTTTGTTTCAATAGTTCTCCTAGATTTTTGCCCCTGGTAAAGGGAAAAATAGGCTGTTGTTCAAAGCTAGGTTTGAAGTCAACTTCTGCTCGTAGGATACTTCAATGGGTTCATATGATTCTTTTGAATTTATAACTCATGGTTGAATATTTTGATACAACTGTCATTCTTTCTTGTTTGGTCTTGATACGTGTCTTCAACAGTTCTGCCCTTGGAATGTTCTTAACCTTTTCAATAGATTGATCAATAAGAGTATTTGGATATCCTCTCCTTAGGAATCTATCACCCATAACTCTCAAGGTGTGATCCACTTTACTTGTCTCCAAGGTAATTCTTTTCGCTCTCATCATCTGAGATGTAGGTAGATTCTTTTTTAGTGAGTCTTGATGAAAACTTTGAAAATGAACAGTGTTGTTCCTGTCGGTCGCTTTTCTGTGCATTTCTGTTTGTATTTTACCTTCCTGTAAATTGACCCGGACGTCCAAAAACGTTATAGTGGACTTGGAGGTTTCCCAAGTGAGTTGTATTCTTTCGTTTTTCAGGTTCAATTCAGTTAGTGCTTGTTGTAACGTGTCTTCCGTGTTTTTCCATATCAAAAATATGTTGTCTATATACCGTACTATTATTTTCAGATTGTCAGTCCATGTAGGATTGTTCAGTATGTGCTCCTCCTCATATGCCTTCATGTATATATTAGCATATACAGGGGCTGCGCAATTGCCCATAGATGTCGCAACTAGTTGTTGATACCACTCATTGTTAGCCTTAAAGTAGCTGTGATATAGCGTGAAAATTGTCAGTTCCCTAAGAAACACATGTTAGCCTAAGGCTGGACCGGTCATGGAGTTTCACACCCACTTGGTGGTCAACTTCCACCAAGGTCATCTAATTCAAAATGGTCTGACCACAAGGTCAGACACCTGCCATTTTAAATGTAGAAATAGTGTGTTTGTCACTGTTAACTGTGTCATCAGCACTCGAAATGACTAGTTTGTTTACTCATGCAGATTGCTAAAGTTACTCTTTTTAAAAAAAACCTGTATGATATAGGGCGTTACTGTGCTTAAAAGTGATAGTTGCACGGTTTTGTTTATACTTCCATTGACAGAAGTGTTGATGGGAAAAATAGAAACAAAATAGTGAAAATAATAAATTATAATATATTATTTACACAATGAAAACGGATCACTGACATAATATCGAATACACAAATATAGAAATACCAAAATATCGAGAAAAAAATATAGAATGCAAAAATATCGAATTCCTATCTACAAACAGGTAAGTACAAAAATATTTAATCAAAAATATCGTTTTAAAAAATATAGTTAGTCAAAATATCGATTTTTTTTAATGTCTTAAAATTAATTCAAAATTAATACAATAATAAATATAACTAACTAAAACATACCTAAAAATACTTAAATAACCTTAAATTATTAAATAATTAATTTAAGTTAAAAAAACATACATTTTTTATATATATATATATATATATATATATATATATATATATATATATATATATATATTAACATAATATTAATAAAAAATATACAATATTTTTACAGTAGGATAAGGGGAGGGTAACATTTACCATTTCCACTCCAGTGAGTGCAACAGTAGGGAAAACGTTGGATAGCGTAGGGGTAAAAATTACTATTCCCACTCCAGTGAGTGCAACAGTAGGGAAAGCATTGGATAGCGTAGGGGTAAAAATTACTATTCCCACTCTAGAGAGTGCAACAGTAGGGAAAGCGTTGGATAGCAGGAGGGTAAAAATTACTATTCCCACTCCAGTGAGTGCAACAGTAGGGAAAGCGTTGGATAGCGGGAGGGTAAAAATTACTATTACCACTCCAGAGAGTGCAACAGTAGGGAAAGCGTTGGATAGTGTAGGGATAAAAATTACTATTCCCACTCTAGTGAATTTAACAGTAGGGAAAGTAATGATTTAATATATTGATAAAAATAAATTAAATATCAATACCAATAAAAATTGATCAATTGATATAAATACAAATAAATATTAGTTATTAAAATTCATTACCTATTCATAATTAATTAACAACTAATTATTTTTCAATAACAAAAACTAATTAATAATAAAATTTAAAAACAATTAATAATTAAGTAACAGTGAATTGATTATCAATACACAAAAGTAATTAATTACAATTAAAATACTTCCCACCCTATTCCCCTATAAACCCACAACCCGCTACAGAAAATAAATTAATAAAATTAACAAAATTATCAATTAATCAATTAATAAAAATTCATTACAAATTAAAAATGAATTAACAATTATTTCAAAATGAATACCTATAAATAAATAAAAATATTTAATTAATTACAATTAAATTACTTCCCACCCTATTCCCCTATAAACCCACAACCCGCTACAGAACTAAAACGCACAATTAAATTAAAAATAATTAGTAATTTCTAAAAATTAATATTTCATTTAATATAATTACATTACTTCCCACCCTATTCCCCTATAAACCCACAACCTGCTACAGAATTATATTACGCAAAAATTAAATAACATAAAATTCATTACTTAAAATAAATTACAAAAATAATATACACTTTTCACTTATATACTAACATACAAAACACTTTAAAAAATGTGATATTATTAAATACCTATATTATGTACTTCGATATCTTGACTTTCTATATTTTTAAAAAATTGGCATTATATTACTTACCTTCGATTCAATATTTTTCACCACAATATATTTTGTCCATTCGATATTTTGCCCATTCTATATTTTGACTTTGATATTTTGGTAATTCTATATTTTGAATTCGATATTTTGTCTTGTTACCAATGAAAACATATACATTACACATGTAACAAACATTATTTCAAATAAATAAAACCTTTATTACAGTTCTGTATGATTATGTCATAATAAACATGTCTTTATTAGTTGAAATGTGTGTTTAAAATTATAAAAAAATTTGCAAACATTCACAACATGTTTTAAAAAAAAAAATTTAAATGCAGACATATGAAACCAGGATGAGTGAGGAGACGATAGCTTCAAGTGTTCAGACCTTTTCCAGGAAGAATGGGATATCATTAAAAAATCAGATTGAATAGGCAAACAATGCTTGATTTATGTCATCAACTGGGGCCAGATCTTCTGCCTCACAATAGGAATCCAACAAAATTACACCAACAAACTCATGGAAGTAGTACTTTTTTTGGGCAAAGGATCATTATAATACACTATGGCAGTATCTGGTGGAATGTCACAACCCACTTTTAGTGCTGTACTACAAGACGTTCTTTCTTCAATGATGAGACACATCAATAGCTTCATCCACTTTCCATGAAACCATGATTTTGCTAATCTGAAGGAAGACTTTCTTGGTTTGGGTTGCCTAACATATGTGGATGGAGCAATTGATGGCACACATATTGCCTTAGTGCCACCACATGCCAGGGAACAAGTCTACCGCAATTGAAAAAACTTCAGATTAATCAATGTGCTAGTTGTCTTCTTACCAGATTTGTACATCACATGTATCTGTGTGCATTTTCCAGGATCAACCCATGATTCCTTTGTACTATGGAACCGTAGCATACCCCTACACATGTCATAACTTAGACCCGAGAGGGTCTGTTTTGTTGGTAAGTACAATCTGTCAAAATATATAGGGGCCCATTAGGATGGCGGGCGGATTGCCCCCACCAGGCCAGCGGTGGTCACCGCCGGCCTGGCGGGGGCAATCTGCCTGCCATCCACTCCGGAATGACCCCCCGCCATATTAGTATGGCTGAGGGGTCCACTGAGGACGGAAAGTCCGTCCGCTGCTTTTCCACCCCGGTCGCTTTGCGACCGGTGCGGAAAAGGGTTCATATGGTGGTGGTGTCTATCAGACACCGCCAGACATATTAGCATGGGCTTTAAACAATGCCTTTCCATGGCGGCAATGCGGCCACTGTGGCTCGCGCATCCTAATGCTGCCCACTGGACCCCCGCCCTTATGGCAGGCGGCCCCTTTCACCGACAGGATGGCGGGCAGGCAAAGTCAGCCCGCCATCCTAATGGGCCCCATTGTTTGGTTAATCTCATGTTGTATGATTTAAAATACTGTTAACATTTTTTGGCTAATTGCATTTTTTTCATATAGGACACTCAGCTGACCCTAACTCTCCATGGTTGTTAACACCACTCGGGAATTCAAAAACGCCAGGGGATGTCTGCTTCAATGCGGCCCAAGGAAGAGAAAGAAGGTCAACGGAGTGGGCTTTTTGGCTCCTAAATGCCATATTCCGATGTTGCGATAAGACTGGTGGAGTCCTCCTTTACTCACTTGATAAGGTGTGCCAAATCACCATGGCCTTCTGCAACTTGCACAACATAGCCCTCCGACAGAACATCCCATACATCACAAAGTTGGAGACCATGTATTGACAGTTTTTATTTAGACAGTTCAATTTAGAAAGGGCAAGTGAGGGAAATTCCTGAGCAAAGATGTTTTTGGATCAAAATGATGACACATTGACTTCTGTGTTCATTTAGAATCACTGGCATAATATCAAACACAACAATATCTACCTACACAAATATCGATGAAAAATATTGATAGTCAAAATATCGACATCCTATCCTTATAATGAAAATTACTAAAATATCAAAAAAATAATATAGATGTAAAAAATATTGATGAAAAAAATATTGTTGTTTTTTAAATATAACTTTTAAAAAATAAATTAAATAATAAAATTAATGTAGATGTAATGTACATTTAAAAAATATAATAAACAAATTTAATTTAAAACACTTTAAACATACATAGATAAAATTTCACATATAAATGTATATTTACTTTAAAATAATTATTAAACTAATAACTTTATTTATTTTAAAATATTATAATTATATAAAAATGAACTATTACATCTATATATATATATATATATATAAATATATATATATATATATATATATATATATATATATATATATATACATACACCTTTATCATAAAATCTAATAATAATAACATTATATTACAAAATAAACTGTTAAAATATTTATAAACTTACATTTTGCACTTCATTCAATGCAACAGTAGGAAAACTGTTAGATAGCGTTGGGGTAAAAATTACTATTCCCACTAGAGTGAGTGCAACAGTAGGGAAAGTGTTGGATAGAGGAGGGGAAAAATACTATTCCCACTCCAGTGAGTGCAACAGTAGGGAAAATGTTGGATAGGGGAAAGGTAAAAATTGCTATTCCCCCTCCAGTGAGAGGGAAAGGTAAAAATTATTATTCCCATTCCAGAGAGTGCAAATGTAGGAAAAGTGTTGGATAGTGTATGGGTAAAAATGACTATTCCCACTCCAGAGAGTGCAACAGTAGGGAAAGTGTTGGATAGTGTAGGAGTAAAAATTACTGTTCCAACTCCAGAGAATGCAACAGTAGGGATAGTGTTGGATAGCGGAGAGGTAAAAGTTACTATTCCCACTCAAGTGAGTGTAACAGTAGGGGAAGTGTTGGATAACGAATGGTAAACATTAATATTCCCACTCCAGAGAGTGCAAATGTAGGGAAAGTGTTGGATAGCGTAGGGGTAAATATTACTATTCCCACTCCAGAGGGTGCAACAGTAGGGAAAGTGTTGGATATCATTGGGGTAAAAATTACTATTCCCACTCCAGTGAGTGCAACAGAAGGGAAAGTGTTGGATAGCATAGGGGTACAAAATACTATTCCCACTCCAGTGAGTGCAACAGTTGGGCAAGTGTTGGATAACGAAGGGTAAAAATGACTATTCACACTCCAGAGTAGGGAAAGTGCTGGATAGCATAAGGGAAAAAAATACTATTCCCACTCCAGTGAGTACAACAGTAGGGTGAGTGTTCGGTAGCGAAGGGTAAACATTACTATTCCCACTCCAGAGAGTGCAACAGTAGGGAAAGTGTTGGATAGCACAAGGGTTCAAATTACTATTCCCACTCCAAAGAGTGCAACAGTAGGGAAAGTGTTGGATTGCATAGGGTAAAAATTACTATTCAAACTGAAGAGAGTGCACCAGTAGAAAAAATGTTGGGTAGCAGAGGGTTAAAATGTATATTTCCATAACAATAAATCTACATAAAAAAGAAACAAAATATCAACTACAATACAAAAATTGTCAATAACTCAAAAACATATACAAATATAAAAAATTACAAACGATAGAAACATATTATGATGTTAAAATATACAAAACATTTACTACAAACATTAATTTATAAAAAATTAGGAAACATTTTACAAAGAATTAACTATATTTAATATAAATTAATTATAATCAAAAACATTAATTATTACACAAAAATTATTATTTCCTACCCTAAAACCCTGCACCTTTCATAACACACTTCTACATTTCTATAAAAGTGTACCTCCATAATAAATAAAATTATTATCAAATAAACAATTATTATTAATTAAGAATCAGTTTTAAACAAATTAAAATTAATTTACTCACCAAACATTACCTCTATAAATTAAAAATCCCCACACAAAATAAAAGTAAACATTTACTATAATAATGTATCAATTAATAAATCAATAATAATTTGCAAATATTTATGAATTAATAAAACTTTAAATAATTTCCACTCTCAACCCCAATAAACCCCACAACACACACATGAAAGTATTTACACAATTTCCATAACAAAATAACCTTATTACATAATTATCAGTTAACAACGTATTAATTAATTTAAATGAATTTACTTCCATAAACCCCACAACTCACATCTCTACATAATTACACAATTTCCTCATTTAATTTGTAATTAATTAATTACCATTTATCAACAATTAATTAATTATTAATTAATTTGCAATAAATTACTCCACGCCCTATTAATCTATAAACCCAACGACTCCTACATAATTGACAAAATTAACATAATTACCAATTAATTATTAATAATTATCAAACAATTAATAATTAATTAATTATAAATGAATTAACACAAACAACATACAAATAAAAGAAATACTAACAAATAAAAAATTATAATTACTTTATGAAAATTAACTTACTTCCCACCCTATTCCCCTTTAAACCCACAACCAGCTCCTAAAAACATAACACTATGAACATAATTATCAAATAAATAATTAATACACATTTTTAACCAATGAATAATTAATTATTAAAAAAGTATTTATAATACTAATAAATAAAAAGTAATAATTACCTTATTATAATTAAATACTTCCCACCCTATTCCCCTATAAACCCACAAATAACTACATAACTAAAAAACACATTTAATTAACATAAAATTTTCACTTCTAAAAAAATGTACAAATAAAAAAGCAATACGTATACAAAAAAGTGATCACATACTTTTAAAATACATACTAAAATACATCACACTAATATAAAAATCGATATTATAAACAACAATATTTTTCCAAGTGATATCACTGACTTCGAAATTTAAAAAATGATATTTCTTACCTTACTGTCGATATTCTGGACCACAATATTCTTGCAGTCGATATTCTTATATCACGATATTTGCACCTCGATATTATGGTAGTTCGATAATCCCAACTCGATATTCTGTCCACCGTTCATTTACATTGTTTATCTTTGATTGCTATTAGAAAATATGTCTACAAAATGATTCATTTGTTATGTGCAAATTGTGTTATGTAATCAATTAATGTCTTTTGTTTTTATTCTGTTTTGGGTACCCTCACCATATCATCTTCATTTAGTCATTTCAATGTTGTGACATTTGCAATTCTATGCTGCTATTGCAAAGTACAAAGGGAACATGGGTTGATCATGTGAAAGAGACACACACTTTGGATGTACATATCTGATGCAAAGTCAACTTGTACAGTTATACAGCTATTCGGAGCGGTTTTTCCAGAATCGGAATCGCCCCCATAGTGATGCTTTAGTTGCTCTAGCCACATGTTATAGGCCACCCAAAGCATACAAACCTCCCTTCACTTAGGCTAAATGCACATTTGTATTAACTGAATGTAGCTGTTGATGTGTCTCATAATTGAAGGGATATATTTTTATAGCATATTAATTAAACTTGGCTGTGACATTTCACCAGATAGCGCAACAGTGTATTGGAATGATCCTGTGGCCACAAAAGTGAGCAATGCCATTATTTTCACTTTTGCTGATATTGATGTGGGTTTCCTATTGTGAGGCAAAGATCTGGCTCCAGCTGGTGACATCTATCAATTTTGGACGTCATTTAGGGTAAGTCAGTGGGCACAGTTGAGACCTCTGGCTTGCTCCCCGATATTCCTGGTAGTTCCTTCATGACCCCTGGCCTTAGAGGAGGCAAAGATTTTGACCCCCACTGAGGCCAGTGTTTGCAAAGGAAGTGCCAGGAGTAGCTTGGAGCAAGCTAGAAGTCACAGCTGCGACCCCCAACTGCTCCCAAATGACCTCCATGCCATAAATCAGAGTGTGCCTATTTCATCTTATCTTTATGACTATCTCCCATTCTGCCATGGTGGCAAGGTCTTGAAATGTAAAATAATAGACGTTTTTGAGCTTATGCATAGGTTATAATGTATTAGTAAATAATTATTAAATCGTTCTTTATTTCAATTGAATCATATCTTAGTTATTGAATTAAGGCTGTTGTCAATTTGTAAATACTTTTTAAGGAAGTGAAAACAATTAACTACATGGAAATTATTTAGGAGTACAAAAAATATATATTTTTACTTTACAAAATGTATGATGGGAGTAATAAAGTTAACAAATTGAAAAAAAAAAGATACAACACCGGTCTTTGACTTTGTTTGTTTTGGTTTTATTCTACAAAAACCAAATTAACTAAAATAGGAAAAAAGAACAAAGCAAACACAAAAATGGCATTATCAATCATTGTAAATGAAACTATTGTTTGAAGGTCAATGTCTAAAATTCAACTGGAATCAGAAAATTAAATGTGTCCAGAAAATTATCCACAGAGTGAATGGTAATTGTACACTGGAGAAATTCTCTCCGCGTCTCTTGCTGGTGCTAGTAGAGGTCTTACCATCCTCTCCTGCTGGTCCAGGTGAATGTGTACACCTGTGGGGGATGGTGCATCCGCAGGTGCAGGGACTGAGGTGGGTGCTGGTGTTAAGCATGGGCGAATTTTGCGAATCTGGCTTTCACGAATTTGCGAATGTTTGTGTTCGCAAGGGTTTCTGCCAGTTCGCGAGGGTTTTGTACCAGTTCGCAATTGCGAACTTACTTGTCGGCTCGCAACGGTCGCGACTATGTTGCGACTATGTTGTTTCTACATCTGGTTCATCATCACAGGTTCACAGCACCCTCTGTTTCACCACTGCCACCCTGTTTCACCCATGCCACCCTCTGGTACATCAATGCCACCCACTGGTTCATCACTGTAGATTATGGGGGGAAAAGCAAGCACACCTGCCCTGCTTCAACTGACATGAATTAATTTGGGGTTGATTTATTAATGTGTCACTGTTTTAAAATTCCAGTCTGGCACCTGCTTCCTTATCTGTAATTTGCTTTCTGTTGCAGTGCAAATTTTTTTCCAGGACCTTTGTGGCCTACTTGTAGCTATTCTATGAGCCTGCTGTGAGGGTCAAAGCAGGGTCATAGAATTGTTGCAACTAGCAACTGAACTCTGGAGGGGCCCCAGTCAGGAAGCACTACAGGGAATGGTTACTAATGATGAGTTTGAACTTTTGCACCTGCTGAGTGCTTTCAGTTTTGCAAAACTCGTTTTTCTGCAGAACAGCAACTGTAATGCCCCAAACAAACATAGGCAACTGAACTCTGGAGGGGCCCCTCAGGAAGTACTACTGGGAATGGTTACTAATGATGAGTGAACCTTTGCACCTGCTGAGTGCTTTCAGTTTTGCAAAACTCGTTTTTCTGCAGAACAGCAACTGTAATGCCCCAAACACACTTACTTGTGAAAGTTGATTTCTAATCCAAAAGTGATCCAAAGAAAGTCAAAAGGCCTCAAATCCAAAAAAGTGTAGGCAAATGTCAACCTGAGGAGTTATTCTGATAAAAATCATCATTTTCAGAAGGTCTATGCTGCTTGCTAGTGGATTTCTTGTGCCGAATTGCAAATTTTGTAATTTCGCGAGTGCGAGATTGTTGCTGCTCGCCGCACCTACATGTTTGCAATTGCAAACTCTCGCGATGCGTCGCCAAACTCCCGCGGGATCCCGCAGCAAGATCCAAAATGGCGCAGCACTCGCAAAATATAGAGAAAAACAACTCGGCAAACGTTGAATGACGGTAAGTGAACGCCGCAAGCCGCAATATTGTATCACCAAGAAAAAAAATTCGCTGCGTGCGAATTTGCGGATTTTTGGTAAATTCGCGAGAGTTCGCGGATTGCGAATTTACAGAAAATCCGCAAAATCCGCGAGCGGAACGGATTTTCGGCCCATGCTTAGCTGATGTTTCCTCTTGAGGCAGGCCCTCCCTTACTGTGAGCTCCCTCTGCAACTGCTTCATCTCCCAGAGCTCTATAAGGACATGGCCCATCATGGCTTGGGGCAGATGTAGGGATCATAAAACTTGGTTAATGGCCGACTGGGTGACAGTGACCCCAGTGGCCTCACTTTGCTGACCCACATAATCCCTCCTATGACCCCTAACCCCACTACCATGTGCCCTTGACCCAGTGTGGACCCTCCCACTGGTTCCTGACTGAACTAGGGGTGGTGGTGGTGTTGGAACAACAGCTGCCTGGACTGGGCAGCACAAGATTTGGGGGACGCAGAAAGTAGAGGTGTCCATAGGCTCAAGTGTGGTAACAGGTTGGGTGGCAGGTGTAGGTGTGGGCCGAGCAAGACTCACTGGACCTGTCTGCCCAGACAGACCAGATGGACCAAGCAGCTCTGCGGCATCCAGACTTTCAGGATTGGAGTCCTCCCTAAAGTCTTGTTCCTGTTCGGGCGTGGAGTTATGCTCAGTGGAAAATGGTTGACCAGCTGCTCTGGGTGTTGGACCTATTATGAATTTTAAAAAAAATGGTAAGTCTGGAATAGACTTCAAATATGTTTGAAGCTGAAAATGAAGAAACCTAAAAGGATAAAGCAAATTAATTTAATGATTATACCTTTCATTGGTATTATAATAAACTACACACAAGAATTACATTATCCACAATGCTACTTAAAAGGAGGTAAAAAGATGTCCTGAAATGACACAAATATTTTGTCCCGTATGCATTCCAAGGCCTTGCAGGCTACAAATCTGACAATGACACAACTTGGAAGGATGTAAAGCATTAATCATCATATAAACATTGCAGCATGCATTTGTAAAAAAAAAAAACGTATATTTACCATACAAAATTTCAAGCCAACAAAAATTGATTTGTGAAATCATTAACATCAATTCAATGAAATGACAAGGATAGAACAACATTAAACACAAAACACATTTCAAAACATACAGAACACTTTCCCTTATGTGAAAATATGATATTAAAGAGAGATTGAGCAGAATAACATTGCAATATTATTTTCACAAACCAAAACAAGGCATCATGGTATTTGTAGTCTTTTCCATTATCCATTGCCAACACTTGCAAAATTGTGATTTGAACTTGCCCAGTGAAAATATGCAGTAAAAATAAGAACTGACATTTATAATATAAAACACATATATGACTAATGTAATTGGTGTAAAAACACTGGCACCATTAGATCATGTGAAATGTAATGGAGATTCAACTGAATTACAATAAAATACATTCAAACAAACAAGACAAAAATAATTGTACTAATATATATATAGGCTAATATGTTTTAAAAAGGTGCAAAACACATTACCAATAGGTAAATTAAAGCAAAATGTACATTTAGGTTTATTGACACAATCAAAAGTGTAACTTACCAGTCGCCACTCCACCAGGGATTCCTCTCAAACCTTCAGGATGTAGAATCGGCAAGATTGACTCCTCCCAGGGAAATAGTTCTAACGAGGGGTCTTTGAACCACCACCAGTCCTCTGGGCCTCCAGGTGATGCTTAGAGAGCAGGGAACGGACTCTTCCCGCATGTGCACAGATTCTTTGCTACAGCATTCACTCTGTCAACTATTCTGGTCAACATTTGCCTTTACTGAGATATGATTGTATTTTGTACTTGAGCTCCAAACATTTGTGGCTCTATTCTATTTCATCCACCATGACTGAAACTTCTCCCTCTGTAAAATTGGGATTTTTCCTCCCTGCGATTATCCACACAATAAGAATTAGATACATTTGATTACCCACACGAAAATAAATGAAAGGAGAAAAAGGGAGAACAAACAGGGAAACCTGCCACCCTGATGGAGATGGAGCAATGTTAGCAATCAGGCCCTTTGTCTGCTCCACTAAAGAAATTAAAGAGTATTCATACACACAAGAGGTTAATTCAGAACAATGTTTTCCAACCTATTTTATCATTCACTTCAAATGAAACCTCTACCAGCAGGAACTCACTTGGGCCTGCGCCAGCGCATGGCAGCTGTTTGTGCACCAGCGCTGGGGAGAGCACAGGAATGAGACATATCATTGTAAATATGTTGCATTCCTATGCTCTGAAAATGCAGCCTCGTGGCGCAACTAAAGGGCTTGCAGTGCCATGATGCTGCACCTTCTGGTAAATCTGCCCCATAGTCTACTATCCTGGGATATTAGGCAATAACGGACCCGATAACCACTTCAACTTCTCTGAATCAAGCGCCACGTTCAAACATGAGCTTAAATCAACTTCGCGTGAGACCATACAGCCACTGCAAATCACTGTGATCTAAGCATAAGCAACTGCAATGTGCAACCCTATTAATACTCACATTCTTCTGCTGCTACAAGTCATTTCCGAACCGCTCGATCTTCATCAATCCTTCAACCGAATCAAGGGTTCATGGGGTTTGGACTGGTCTTAGGCAATTTCTAGATAGGACATTTTAACTCCCTAACATCAGTGTATAAAACATTCAACATACCACCAGATTTGATACAGTGTTTACTGGGACCACTTGCTTACCATTGGTCATCTGATGGATCTTTTAATCTGACTGAGAGGTGATGGGATTTAGCATTTACATTCATTCAAAATTCAATTGACAGTGCATCCCATTTAGCTACACAGTGAGGACAAGGAATCAGTAGCCAAGTTCAACAAAGTTTTTTTTACAAATTAATAATCAAGTTCAAATACACTGCTCTTAAAACCATGCTGTAAAGGTACAGAATGACAACTGGATGTCCCGGCCTCCTGAAGAAATTGAGGCAGACTAGTATTAAACAAGCAAGCAGTTCTGTGAATGTGATACAGAAGAGTAACATCAATATCTGACGCTCAGAAAATAATCCAAGATTCTCTCACCTATACATCAGTAATCTAGGATTTCAAAGTCCAGAGTAAAGTTGGAAAACCAAGAAACTCACAAATCAGGATATATCCATGAAGGAAATCAGAACAGGACAAAAGGAAATTAAGCGAGTAAATGTTAGCATCTCAGAAGCTCTGCAAAGAGTTTTCTATAGGTCAGGAATAAGTGTTAGCCTAAGCCACACTTAGGTAAGAATCATCAAAGGGAAGCATTGAGGTATAAACCTCTCAAAGTTCATTCAGGAAGTAGTGAATCAGGGAAGGTGTCTGCAAGGAATACTTAAAAGAGATCTGCATAGGGGTTCTATATGAAATCAGGAAAAAAGTAGTCTGAGTCTCTGGTTGGGTAACAAGTCATAGAGGATTCTGAGGAAAACTGGGGTAGACACTATATTATGGCATACAATGTCCATAGGTAATAACCCCCTTGATCACACTATCAGGGGTCCATTGTCCTCGTCATGTTACCAAGTTGCAGACTGTTACATCAATAGATTATCCCACACTGGACATGGGAATGACATCTCTTTTAAAGACACACGTTTATTGTAACATTTGCTCAATAGGGCTTTCAGTTGACAATATGTTTCACCATGTATCTTTGTCAAGGTCTTCTTCTTCGGCCTCGTTCCCCTATCTCTAGTACAGGAATGTATCTATTCTAAACTAACAATGTTAGTGAATACCTGCAAAATATGCCGTGTTAGCTAAACATGGAAAACAATGTTTTATGAAATGCAGCATGGTGAAATCCAGGCCAAATCTGTTAGGATAACCGAAACATTAATTCAATGGTGCACATTTAGGGGCCGATCAGGATGGCGGACGGACTTGCGTCCGTCCGCCACCCTTGAGGAGGAGGGAACGTCCGCAGGGGCTGCGGCGTTCCCTCCGTCCTGATTAGGATGTGACCGCCAGGGTGGCGGTCACATCCTCAATATTTAACATTGCGGCGGGTGCAGCTTCAAGCTGCACCCGCCGCAATGTTAAAATAGCATGTGTTACATTTACATGCACAAAGCGGCAGGGACCGCACGGTGCCTGCCGCTTTGTGCACGCAAATGCAGGGGGGTACCATAGGTACCCCCCATGTGCACCCCCCACCCCCCATTCACCCAGGGGGCCCGCAACGGGCCCCCAAAGTGAATGTCCGTATGCTTTTCCATGGCGGAAAAGCCGCCGTGGAAAAGCAGTTTTACACAAACATCATAATATGGCGGACGGTGTCTCATAGACACCGCCTGCCATGTTATAGCTTTTCCGCCGTGGTCGGAAGCCGACCGCGGCGGAAAAGCGGCGGACGGAATTCCAGACCCACCAGCCATCCTAATTTGGCGGTGGGTCTTTGGTGACTCCGCAGAGGATTTTCCGCCTCCTCCGGGCCGGAGGTGGCTTCCGCCGGCCCGGAGGAGGCGGAAAATCCTCCATCCTGATCGGCCCCTTAATATGCATCTGCCCATTAAAACACAAACTAAAATAACTTTCTAGTTAATTTTATTTAATTCATTCTACATGGTGCATACAGTAAATCTCCAAACTAAATCAAATGTAAGTATGACTGAGATGTACCTTAAATGCATATATGTGTAACGTCAGTGCACATATTACTTAAACTTTATTGTTTCCTGTCAGATCACATTCTACATATAAGTGGATGCTTTTAATCACAGTATCAAGTCATTATGTGTTAATCATAAGTTATAGCACATAGAAAAGTTGGGTTTCTTCTTCAGAGTAAGTGCATTATCTAATAAAACAAGGATTGTTTTATATTCATTAAAATTCATTAAAGCATCTTAATTAGCATGGTTAAACACACTTGTGAGTAAATTCTCTAATTCTACAATAAATGCACTCTTTAATGGTAATGTTCAGTGAAATATTTTCACTAATCATCGAATCAAATAAGAAACATGTGCTAAGTGCATGTTCATGCCATGTAGCTATTAACATTTTCCGTCATAATTTGTGACATGTAAAGAAAGGGCAACTTTGCACGGCACCATCCCCATAACAGGATTGATTGTTGAAACTCATTAATGGTGAATTGGGGTAAATTGTGCTGTCTCTGGTTCACTTAGAAACTTTAGTACTCTGCTTAGTAATGATGCTACTGGAGGGGGCTATGATGATTATGTTTGGTATTTCATTAACATATGGGATCTTTTTTACATTAATTTTCAGGGGCGGCCCGTGCAAGTAAGAGCGGTGGGCCGGGTTGGGGGGATTCGACAGACGACCATAAGTGGAAATTAAATAAATAAATATTTTTCCCTCACCGTCTTCCCAACCGGGTCCCACCGCCTCACCGCTCTTACCTGCACGGGCCGTGCCTGATAGTTTTGCTTGAGTGCTCTGCAACCCTATTGTTGAACTCAGACTTCAGTATTCCTTTCCCCTAGGTGTGCTCTTCTGCTTAATACTGTGACTTTAGACTTGACACTCAACTTCCTCTGAATGGAATTATGTTCATGTAGCAGTTATTTATATTGCATTGTCTGTCTTATATCATGACTGCCTTTTTGTATTATACACTGCGCGATGTATGGAAGTGCTTTGGAAAAGAGCTCTGCATAAATTCATACGCCTAAAACATGTTCTTCTTTCTCCTACAGAAGCAGAATACCAATGAGTATATTTTTTTATGGGACTAAATGTCTTCTCTGTGCATTATGCTGCTGGTTGAAGCGTACAACATAAAGAAATTTGTTATCTAGAGAAATGTGCCCTCTATGAAAACAGTATACCTCCTCCCTAGGTTGTTTTAGTTGAATGTCTTCTATGTTTTATACTCTTTACTCTTTCACAAGAGCTCATCTATGAGTTATTTTCTATAGTGTGTATAATATGATCATTACAAAACAAAAACATATAATACACAAAAAATATAATTGACAGATAGGTTAGTAGGGGATTGATAGAATGACTAGGTGCAGTTCTCGGCCTATTCCCAAAGGTGTGATAAAAAATGAGTTACTTAGGGAATCTTACGTCATGCTTAGAGGTCATAACTTATAATTCTTTGCTTATTCACTGACATTTTCAAGTGATTTATTGCAATGTATATGTTCCACACAATTATAACTGTCTGTGTCATTCACATTACAAACCCTGTGAGTGCATAATGCATGACATGCATGCATTTTGCAAACAACTGGTTGGAAAATTCTTCACATTTTTAACTCTAGTATTTACTATCATTTTCTCCATAAAATTATTTTCCTAACCGTGTTACCGATTTCTATAGACATATTTTAATTTTTGATTGGTTGCTTTCATTGCAAACTTACTCCAGGGGCATAATTCAGAAAGTTTGCACGGATGGGCAGACCTAGCATTACATACTATTTGCGTAGCATGTCTAATAGTGAATGGAGCAAACAGTAACTTCATCAAGGGAAACTGTTTTCAAGCTATTTTATGTTTTCATTATCAGAAGTGGATAGATTATGCTCTGTTTGAAGCAAAATAAGTTTGTTTCAATTTTTATTACATAGAGAGAAAAAATACTAACCCAGTTTGCTCTTTTTTTAAAATTAAAAACGGTTATTCCTTGTCTAGAATTTCTTTCTAGGAATTTCAAATGATTTATAACCAGTGTATGATGCACCCATAGAGTTGCAATATGTTTTCTCCAGGTTTAGCATGGTGAAGAAATATTTCTGTAATGCCATTTGCAGCGAAAGCAGTTTGTTCCATTCTGTATTATGCAAGCAGCAAATGTACACTTTTTTCACAAATGCACATTTTCATAATTAGGTGCCTGGTCCATTAAGGATTAAGGTATGTGCCCTGAAAAGGTTAATATGTAAATCTATTTTCCTATTTTTCTTCAATTGGATATTTACTGTATTTTAACAAATATAGATATCAAATGGCATCTATGTCTGGTTCCAAATTAGAGACAAAATATTTTAACAAACAAGATGAAAGATAAGGCAAGAATAAAAACAATAGACATCAACAGACAATTCTTTTCTGAGGAGAACCAAACCGTTTGTATTCCACCTTAAAAATCAATAATTGAAAAGCCTTCCATCAACCCTTTTTATAATGTATAATTGTTAGTCAAAGAAAATTGTGAAACATTTGAATAAGGGTGATTCATCAAAAAATTTATACATTTCATAGTTCTGGCCATCATAATTAGCCTTCCATTATAGTTCGCAAAACTGCAGTTCATTGACTCGAAACTGCACAATAAAATATAAACTAGCATGCCTAAAATTCTCTGCATTCCCACCAAGACTCAACTTCAATAAACTCACTGCTATGTCTTATGGAAATAAATCCTACATTTCATTTAACTAATTCTTAAGGTGTAGCATGAATCACAAACTCAAATTCAAATTCAAAAATACCTTATTTAGACAGTCAAGTCTACCAAAGTGTGAGAGTGGCAAGAAGAGTTAAAAAAATGATCAGGGGGGCGTGGACAAGAAGGCCAACATGGCGGATGCTCCTTAATGTCTCACCGAGCCCAACCCTCGTAATCCGTGCGCAATTCGGACGCAACCCCAGCCCTGATCACAGATCGTGATCCGTGGAGGTCCGGAGCCGTGCCCTTCGCCCGGGTGAAGCTTATGGAGTGACATCTGGATCCCTCTCATGGGGACCACCTGAAGCCGATCTGGTGGCAGCCGTGCAGTGCGGAGGGGACTCCACGGAGGGCACGCTTCGCCTCCCCGAAGCAAGATACTTCTGCTGCTGGGCCGCCCGGGCAGGGCACCCGGGGCGACCACAAGGTGAACCGGGATCTCCTCTAAGTCGACCCGTCACCCCTGCCGGTCGCTTCCTCGCCTGAGAATCCATAGACCGAGAGAGGGCGAAATTGGGCTTGGGACAGCCTTGAGGTGGCGCCGTTTGAAGTGACCTGAGCTGTGAACGACAGGAGGTGAGCAGCGCAGACCAACGGGGTAGATGCTTCCTTGCCCTCCTCCCTGGTGGACACAACTAGGAAGCAGATCCAGAGCAGAGGCCCACACGAGGAGGGTATGCAGCCAGGCCACGCAAGCCAAATAGCAAGGTACTTGTGAGACGCAAAGCCGGGGGGTGGGCCTTTCTGGGGCCCGATCATGGGGGCAGTCCCCTAACCCACTTGATCTGCTTGCTGGCCAGGAGCTGTCTGGAGACCTCTGAGGCCCGGGCTTACCTCTGCATCGTACCCAGGGCGGCCCATGTTTCTTGGCTGCTGGCTGAGGGTGGTGTCCCTTGCCAGGGCTCTGCTGGGCCCACCTGGCTGGTTGACCGCCTGTGAGTGCAGGGGGCCCCCTGATACCAGATTTGCCCCCGTTCTGTGTAGGTAGGCAGCGCAAGTGATTGAACTGCTGACTGGCCTGCCTGAGCTCTGGACCTCCTGTTCACCACTCTTCGAGGCCTGGATTGGGAACTCAGCGAGGGGGCTGGGACTGGGTGACTGTGTTCAGTTTGAGGGAACAGGGCCTCAGGGGTTCACCTCCTCTCCCTACTCTCGCTCTCCCCTTAAGCCTTCGCCAGTGGCTCTACTTTGGAGACACACCGATGTACCTTCCTGCAGAAGCTTCTCAACTGCTGATTTGGGCCCCTCGCACTGCCATCGCTGAGCCTGGGTTTGCCCTGAATACGCTTGGGTCCCTGTTGGCCTCTGGAGACTGAGGCCACATCTCGGCTCTCCGCTTGGTGGCCGAATGGGGATCCCGACAGCGCACCACACCCCCTGCCGGCTCCTGGGGGATTACAACTGGTCCTTCTTTAATTGCGTGCCACAGAGGCTAGAGCAGTTGAGTGGACCCCAGCAGACCATCTCTGGATTAGAGGACCGTTGGCCCCCGCAGGCTGTGACTCCACCCCGGGCGCCTGATCTAACGGGGTAAATACCGGGCCTGCCCTCTCCTCTGCACTTTCCATGGACATGGCTGCTGGAGATCCTGGAACAAGCTAGATCTACATAAATTCCACGACCCGTGCCACCCCCACCACTCCAGGATGAGCAAGAATAGTCCAGCCCGCTAGGGCACCAAACAGACACAGACTAAGATGGACTAGTACACTGCCGGCCCCTCTGCGAACTCCTCAGACCACCTTGGGGATGAAGGGCCTACCCCCTCCCAGCCAGATCTCACCACGATACTGCAGGCCATCCAGACTTCCTAGTCAGTGGTGAAGATAGGGGAGGCGCGGATGGACTTAGCCCTGATGCCTCAGGATCTCCGCAATGCCACAGCCAGGCTGACCGAAGTGGAAAATCAGCAGAAGACAACATCTCCACCATACAAAAACAATTCTTCACTCTTCTCACAAGAACAGCAGACCTCCACAAGCGAGCTCTGTGTCACAACATCCACTTCATAGGTGTTATATGCAGGCAGAAGGCGACGACCCCACACATGTGGTTGACCAAGTGAAGAGTTGGGTGAAATCGTGGATGCCCGCCAACCGCCTATCCTCATGGTTCACCATCAAACAGGAGAACTGGGCCCAATCCCTATGCCACCGCCGGGGCACTGCCTCGTCCTATCATTGCCCGCATCCTTAACTTCCGAGACAGGGATGCTGTCCTTCAGGAAGATCGAGGACAGACGGATCTCTGATTTGATGGCACTAAAGTCCTTCTCTTTCCAGATTACACCTGTGAGGTCCAACAGTGACGCCGTTCATACACAGAGGTCAATCAGAAACTGAGGGCGATGGATATTCAATAATGCCTGCTCATCCTGGCGCACCTCCGGGTTCTCTATCAGGGCAAATCCTTTTTTTTATACACCCGAAGATAACTGGCAGTGGCCCAGTGGCGGGAACACAGACTCTATCCATTCCATGTAGGCTGCGCAACAGATCGAGGTGGGGCAGAGGAGGGGTTGTTCACTATCTACTTCAGGGGCCCCCCCGGGAGAACCCTCTGATGCCACCCAGGCGACCACCCAGCACTGCCGCCGGGGGTGAAGGAATGAGCCCTGTGGTGGAGGAGTGGAGATCCCAACAGTCGGGCTTAGCTGCCCCCTCTTGGACTCGGTTTTGTCTTGCATCCCCAATATCAAATAACTGCCGTCAATCTCGCTCTCCTCTTTGATTGAGAATCTATTTTTCCCCTTTGCCATGGGGCAACACAAAGAGATTAAGATCAGGAGGATGTGTTCGACTCAGGTTTGGGGACCCAGATTGGGGAGCTCCAGGACCCGGCTGGGGACACCGTCTGGAGCCAGGTGGGGGTGACGGCCTTGGGGCATCTACTGCCTTATCTGCTCACCTGCCATGAGAAAATGTTCATTCCATCTGGCCACATCGAATCCAGTGGCCCGAACAGCTTCCACTTACCAGGCCTCCAAGATCTGTGGTCGAACACTCACATAGTCACTATGACACTTAGAATGGTACTGAATGCATTTGTTATGTATGTGCTCTTTCTTTATAGGGCAGCAGATGCTTCTGGGGAAGAAGTATGGGGAGGGGTGGGGGTGGGTTATGTTTACACACTCCTTTTTGCTTCTCTGCCTAACCATGTTTTTTCCCTCTCCTGTTAAGACACACGAACATACTGTATTCTAATGCACAGTCCCAGGGGTAGCTCCTTTCCTTCTTGCCACTGGCACAACTGGTAGAGGCTCCTAGGGCCCCGTGGATTGCCCCCAAAGGTGTACATTATCGCATGCTTGCCACACTGACACTAGCCCCGCACACATATGACCTTTCATGTTATGTCATGGAATGCTGCTAGACTAAGTGAAACTTGCAGCCATCCTGGCCTTTGCACACTGACATCACCCGGAAGCTCTCCTGCTGCAGGAAACCCACCTCTTGGGGGATATCTGCCCCTTCTTGGCATGGAGGGGATACAAAAGGGTTTATTATGTGGAGTTCTCGCTCATGGGGGGTCACCATCCTGCTGCACCGTTTATTTCCACTGGTGGTCACACATGTCACATGAGACCCGCACGGATGCTACATCACGCTTGAGGGCCAATTAAAGGTCCAAGTGGTGCTCCAGTTCTACATCTATATGCCACCCGCATCCCTGGCTGTTGGGCTACATGATCTTTCACATCTCCTTACCCGTCTTCTGCAGGGGATTATGGTGACATAAAGTGACTTCACTGCTGTTCCTGACCCCCAAGCAGACTGCTCTGGACCCCCCGAGATGTCTTGTGGGATCGACGCCTGCCATTTCACCGACTTGGCCTGGGGGTCTGCAACACCTAGTGGTCTTGACACCCTCAATGCCAGTAATTCATGCACACCTCAGCCGTCCACCACACTCACTCCTGGGTAGACCTGTTCTTTCTGCCTGCCACCAATTGCCTGAAATTGGCTCAGATCCAGATTCTGGTCCATGGCATCTCGGATCACTCCCCCCTGTTGCTGCGCCTGCTGCACCCTGTGGGAGGTCAGCGGCCTATATGGCCATGAATGCCTGGTACCTCCAGGAAAAGACACACAATTGATGTACAGAATGCAGAACAAATCAAAACATTCACCCCCAGTCAAGAGATCTGGGTTAAATCCATCATTCTTTTGCTCACCATGCCACCCCAGTTTAGACCAGGCCATATGCAAATCAGTCTTGACCCTGTGCCTCATGGGAACAGTCCAGTCCGAACTGCAAAGCCAGGTCCTCCCTGGACCGGAAACAAGCATACTAGGACCGGTTTTGGGGTTTCACCACTCTTCAGCCAGGATAGCTTGATTGCAGTGGCACAGTGAGCGCGGGACCTATGTCGGGTCATACCTGGCACACTTAGTGCGAGAAAGCAAAAGACACACAATTGATGGATGTCTCGTGGGATCAACGCCTGCCGTCTCACCGACTGGGCCTTGGGATCTGCGACACCTAGAGGGCTTGACACCCTCAATGCCAGTAATTCATGCACACCCCAGCAGTCCACCACACTCACTCCTGGGTAGACCTGTTCTTTCTACCTGCCACTGATTGCCTGATATTGGCTCAGATCCAGATTCTGGCCCATGGCATCTTGAATCACTCCCCCCCTGTTGCAGCGCCTGGTGCATCCCGTGAGAGGTCAGCTGCCTATATGGGGCATGAATCCTGGTACCTCCAGGAAACAGCATTTATTTGCAGCCTTTGGTCCAAACTGCAATCATTCTTTGCAATCAACGTAGGCTCTGTGGCTAAGGTAGGTACACTGTGATCCGCCAGCAAAGTGAGGTTGTGCTGCTTTGCTAAACAATACATCAGAGGCAAAGAGTGCGACTGATCGACTGTGATTACTCAGCGGGAGGCACAGGCTCCCTGGTTGGAACAGTAACTGGAAGCGGACCCACAGGTGGAAGTCTGTCACCACCTGGGCCTTATCGGGAAGGATATGTGGTTGCACTCCCTTGAGACAGCCAAACACCTATGGAGGGCTTTAACTTCCAGAATCTGCAGCTGGGGGGGTGTTTCAAAACGAGGAAGTTACTTTATTGGCTGATCTCACACCCGCAGGCCAACAGGATCATCCCAGAAGTACTCGCGTCCGTGGCCAACCACAGCGCTCCCTACCAGAGATAACACAGACTTTTGCATCCTACTACCAAAACATGCTAAGCCCACGGCTAGAGAGGTGGTGGTAACCCGGGCCTTCCTTGACTCACTCCCACTCCCCTGTCTGTCCTCCCTGGACATCCGTGCTCCGGACGAACCCCTCACAGCAGAGGAGATTAGAGGTGCCATGGCTGGTATGGCGCCCAACAAAACATTGGCTTCCTGGTGGAATATTACAGTACATTCTAAGAGGCTCTTACTCCTTACCTCTTGCAGTTCTACCAAGAGGTCATTCAGACAGGGTCTTTCCTGGCTGAGGTTGACTCTACAACCATAGTAGTGATACCCAAGACACAGCCTCGTCCACTTTATGTGCGGACTATCGTCCAATTTCACTTCTCAACGTGGACATGAAAATTTTCACTGCAATTCTGCTGAATCGACTCCAGCGCATTATCACAACTCTAGTGTATCCGACCAGTGCAACTTTATGCAGCACCAGAGCATAAGACACTGTATCAGATGACTGCATGTGACCCTGGCACACCTGCACCATCTGCCCCTGACCTTGCTTTACTTCTTGACTTTGAAAAGGCCTTTGATTTGGTAGATTGGCGCTACCTGCAGTTGGTGCTATTCGTGCCAGTATCGGGCCCAGATTCCAGAGCCGGTAAAGGCCCTTTACGCTAATCCCATGTCCCAGGTTTGGTTAAATGATGTCCTTTCTGAAATGTTTTCTATGAACAGGGACCAGACAGGGCTCCCTCTCCTCTTTGTTCTGTGATAGAGCCCCTAGCCATACTTATCCGCATGGTCCCTATTTTCACCGGTTGGAGGTGGGGGGCAAGCCACGAGGACTGCATTGCACTGCATGCGGCTGACGTCCTGCTGTACCTGGACCGGCTGGCAGTGAGTGGACTCATATGCCTCCGAATGCTCCAGGGGTGTTATATACAGGTACTATAATATAGGCCTGAGTAAACTTGTTACCCTTCACCTATATTCTCTCCCTACATTAAACTTATCACGGTTTACAGGGACTGACCTTTTACCTAGATATTACACTGCATTTAGAACGCGTTTTTCCCTAGTTCAAAATCTCATATATTATGCATGAGGGTTCTTGGAAGCACAGCAGGACTGCCATCTCCTGTATAAAATCTATGTACAAAGTTCATGCCCAACGTCATCCTTAGGCTGACTGAATAATACAGCAAGGTAGGACTCCTGGGGAGACCTATAGGTATATATACCTCACACCTTGCTAAGACCGCTAAGGGAGATCGAGACTTCCCATCCGACACACCAGAGACGCTGAGGTTCCTGCATGCAGACGCTCCAGCTCGCAGTGGTCTAACATCCCTCGCGGGGTGTCCAGCTTGAGACCAGGATGGTATCCCATAGTCTCACTTCATGTAATGGGGTTGACTGAATCCTAGAGGAATTCTTGGCTTGACACCTATGCCCATGCTAGGTACACTTAAGTACATCTAGTTAGGGAGGCATCGTAGGGGGACGCATCTTTTATCATGTGTTTTATATACTTGAATGTATTCAGGATTTTAGGTAGAACTATACCACCCTTTTACCTTTATAGTACTGTTAATCATTTATATCTTATACTGTCTAACGGTTGTTGCAGCACATCTATTCTACACCAAAATAACAACTGTTCAATAAATGATTATTGAAAACGCCTAGCTTGTTTTATTCAGTGTGTCTCTCTGTGACAACTAAGTAAGCACGAGTCACTAAGCGAAAGATAGTATATTGTTTCCACGGTCCCAAGGGATCAGGGTTGTCATGCTCGATGGTTGCCAAGAACTATTCTCTCCCTGGTAAGAGGAGTTTCTATTGGCCCTCTGAGCTAGTTGGTAAAAGAAGGCCAACATACCCACCGGGGGTGATCAGAGTTCTTCTGACACGAATACCACAGTGTATGCGCAGATCCTGTAAACTTTTTATAGGAACTACACAACAGGTGGTTCGAAAATGCATCAGGTCTGCAACTGAATCCCTTCGAGTCCATACTTGTTCCTCTATCACCGTCAAGGGATTACTTTGACTGGCAGGTGATGATCGCCCTGCAGGGACTTAGCTTCAAGTACTTGGGTATAGGGTTACTCAGGTCCCCGAACTCACTTGGACCCTTAACCTCCAACCATTGTTTCGGAAAGCCAAATCTGATCTTACCAAGTGGTGTCCAACCTGTATCTTTACTATCTTTCTGCCCAGCTGCTCATCATACACGATTTGTTCAATGGGGGGTGGTCAGACCCTGCTTACAGAGTGGAGCTTACACAGCTGGACTTCTCCCAGATCCAGAGCATGCTTTATAGATTCCCGATCCCCTTCTCATTGCCTATGGTGACCCAGGTGGTATTTCTTGCTTGGAGAGCAGCCATGCACCACGTGCAATGGGAGACGAGGCTCACGCAGCAAACCCCACTATCGCATGGCACCTGGTTAATGGAAATGGCATACCTTAGTGGCTCCCGCTCCTGGGATATTATTGGCATCAGAAGGTTGCGGGATGTCTGGTCGGATACTCATAAATGGGCTTCCATGATCTGCAGCAGACATACAACCTTGCACACTCCCAGTTTTACAAATACCTCCAGCTCTTGATGCCACTCCCTTCTATCAGACTCCCTGCCGGAATTCAGCCCGCTGGAAGCCAAACTATTGATGGGACACATGGGCAGAGGAGGGATCTCACAGATCTACAGCACACTCATTATTAACTCCCCCAGAATACTGGACCACCTCAGAAATCAATGGGAGGACTGGGTGGGACCCATAGAGATTGGCAACCAGAGGGACAGAGGACTAATGGTCCCATGGGAACTAACAACCTCGGCCTGGCTGCGCCTCATTCAAACAAACTATCTATACTCTGTTTATCTCTCTCCACACCCCCTACACATGGCCGGCCTATGATCCACCCCCACCTGCCCACGATGTGACATTGAACCTGCAGATTTTTAATACATGGTTTGGGCCTGTGATGTCATACTTACTTACTGGATGGAGGTGCTCATGGAGTTGTCCGGGGTTCTGGGCTGGGAGATTCCTATGTCACCCATACTGGTTCTACTTGGGGTATTTGATGGGATTGGGGGAACAAGAGTTGAGAGGTCCTTCTTGGGAAATGCCCTCTTGGTGGCTAAGTGTGACATTGATTTATTGGCTTGTAGATCCCCCACACTGGCAAAATGGAGGAGGGATGTGGACTGGTGCGCACAGCAGGAGCGGGTGGTCAAGGAAGCCCACGGGTGCCCCGAAAGCACGCCAAGGTATGGGGGAAATGGCTTGGGCAGTTAACTAGATGTGCCATCTCACTAGTGTGCTTCACACCATTTATGTAATGTTTACTGTGTACCTGATGAGTTGCCCTGTACGGACTTCTTACTTCCTATATCGCTATATGGTATGCATCTTATTTTACTGCTTTAATGCTGCCGTTAGTGATCTGAACCAATAAAACTCAATAAAATTTGTTTCTATGAAAAAAAATTATGATAATGATCGGAACCCTGTTTTTTCAGGAAAATCAGACATCTCCATACTGGTTCAATCAATGATGGTACTGTTAATAATTTAAAATACATTTCAGTAAGCAGCTTATGACTTAATAAAGTGGTCATTGGTTAAAAATACAGCCATGCGAAATTTAAATACAAATAGTAAGAATCTTCAACAATGGACCATGTAAAAGCTTGCTATTCCTGTCTGTTCTGCATTAAAATTAAAAATCAGTACTTTGAGTAGAAATAAGATATATCTCACATGTTTCTCGCCTGTGTAAGAGTTATCTTTAGTACTATGGAGGTTCAAGATTAAGCCGCTACCTCTTTTTGTGATTTTGGATTATTTCTTAGTTGTTTATCTGTAATATCCAGAAACTTTATAAGTTTGGAAATCACTTGCCGCTGGGCATTATTCAATAAGTGGCTGATGGCAGATGGTAAAGTCCTTAATCCCTCATTAGTCCACAAGTGCGGAAGAAGTCCTCTGCTATCTTCAAGGAGGATGGGGCATATGCAGAGCAGGTGGTTTATTCATTCCTGAAATAGTCCACATAATCAACATGTTTTAGACTCAGTTTTCGCTGTTCATGGAGGAGGCAAGTCTAGTGACAAAAAGGAAACCATCCGGACCTGCAGGTATTTCGTTTTGTAATAGGGTGAAAATGGTTCCATGATTTCACAGTAATATGACCTTCAGATCATATCAAATGTATCACTCAGGACCATGCTCCTAAAAAGGCATTACTTCCCGGCTCATAATGTATTTAATTTTTGCTCTCTATTCTTCTATAGTTGGGGTATTCTCTCATCTCCACAACTGTGTTAAAAAAGTCCAAAAATGGGGTGTGGCCGGGCAGCGCCGGCTTCTCGGGGTCCTGGGGGCTAAAAGAGGCAGCATCTGGTGGCAGAACAGATAGAGCAGCAATTGGCGGTGCCTACCAGCATTTTCGGCCATGGGGGACCTCCGTCGCGGCTCCGTGAGACTCTCGGGGCCACAGCCTAAGGTGGCGGCTGCTGCCCGACTGTGAGAGGTGGGCTGGGCGAGGACGGCGCTCCCGAGTCTGGATTCCTCCGCGCAGACCCCTGCACTCCCGGTGAGAAGGCTGCTGGCGCGGTAGCGGGTCGCACTTCCTGATCTTCGGCGGGGGGCTCAACTGGTGCGGACGCCATGAGGCCTGGTGCCTGACTTTAAGATGGCAACGCCCCCAAGACTCCGCACCGACAGCTACTGCTAATCGTCTAGTGTCCCCCTGGGTTCTGGTGACGATTGGACGGCTTGGGTATGCCGGCCCAGGCTAAGACGCTGACCCCTGCTTTATCCCTGGTGGACCTCACCCTGTGGTGCTGACATGTGGCTGGCCTTGCTTTAAGATGGCGGCGACTCCAGTCTAACAGTACCAGCATCTCTTTTGGCGCACTTTTTCTCTCTTCTGCTCTACAGTGCAGAGCTCTCCCTGCCAGTGCCGGATGAAGTCTTCACCCCGCGACTGGGGAGGGCCTCCCCCCCGGTGGTCTCCGTTCCTGGCTGCATTGCCGGGACACTGGTCCCACCACTTGCCATGTGCAGCCAGAGCCCACCGCGACTGCGGCCAGAGGGGACCACCCGGGTTGTCCCGTATGCCGCCCAAGAAGATTACAGCTAGAGCATCCACAAAGGTATCTGACTTCTTCCAGGCTCCGGATAAGCAGCCAGCCCTACGCGCTGGCGACATAGCTCCCACCATGCCCCTCACGAAGGCGGTCCTCCTTGCTATGTTCAAGGATTTCAAATCCGAGATGCGCAAAGACCTGGGACAGGACATTAAATCTTCTATAGAGGGGCGTGGCCAAGATGGCGGCGGAGTAGGACGTGCTTTACAGTCCCTCCGGCGCTTAAGAAGCATCGCTTCGTTTAGCACCCTCATCGGCGCCCACCCAGACACGAAATCGGGTTGCCCGGTGCCCCGGTGCTGCCCGCCGAGCTCCGGTCCACCATTTCTCCACGGCGGACCGTGGAAGCGCGATAAACAGACGTGCGGCCTGCACCCGCGCACGGCCTGGGCGGTGATCTGGGCCCAGCGGCAGGAAGAAGCGGGGCTGCGGCCGTGGTGAGGTGCGCTGCCCAACGGCTGGAGCGGGAGCACTCTTGGGGCCTTGGTGGCCTGGCGTGCGGACCCCCCCTGTCTTCCCGGTGAGGCCGTGCAACTCGGCCGGGGGTGTGCCCAGAGACTGCGGAGCGCATTGCGGCCTAAGCAGGGAGGTGGTGAGAAGCGGCTCCGCTTATCGGGGATGGCGGAGCCTGTCCCTCCCGTGGTCTTCGGTTTTGGGAGGCCTGCCGATGCTCGCGCCTTGCGGCCATGGAGCCTGGAGGAGCCTGGGTGGAGTGGTGACCGCCTGTACCGTGGCATGCTGCAGGAATGGAGAAGGGGCCTGTGAGTGGGGCGCGACCCTCTCTGGCAGGGGGAGTGCAGTGTGGCCCGAGGAACGGGAGCAGCGAAGCTGGTGGCCTAGCAGGAGTGGCACCCACCGGGAGGTGAGCTACGCCGGCCACGCATTGGTGCTCAAGGGAAGGTGAGGAGTGGAACGGGGGCGTGTTACTTACGGTCCGCGGATGGTGCATGCCCGCCTCTGGAGGGTGAAGTGAAGCAAATGACTGTGTCTATGGCTGCCCCCCGCCCGGCTAGAACACCAGTGGCTGCGAGCAATTCGGGAGTCCTGGGGGAGACAGGGGCGCACCCCCTGCAATGCACTAGAAGCTGGTGGCAGAAGCACCCTGGTCATGTGGAGACCCCACCATCTTGCCACGTGAAGCGAGACCCTCCTGGGAAAAGTTTACCAGATGGTAACCTGTGTAGGGCAGCACTGGTGAGCCACAGCGGAGCCGCTGGGGAAGACTGGACAGATCCTGGCTGGTGGCGGTTGCTGTTGGCCCTCGGGGAGTAGGGGCATTGAGGCGACGCTGGTCTGGTGTTGCTTATAGCTTCTTACGTGTGCTTATAACCTGGAACACGGGCGCAGAAGGCAGGGCTGCGTGGTGAACAGAAGCTGGAAGCAGCTGGTCTGCTAGAAGGGGCCTGGACACTGAGCTTGGGGCCTCGCCAGTTGTATGGTTCAGAGACCTTCACTGCTGTGTGGAGCACGGGCGGCACTGGACGGACATAGTGGCCCTGCCCATATCTATTTCGAGATCTGGCTTCAGGACTAGGCAACAGCCAGTATGGCGACGACCAGACTGAAGAAAGATAAGCCTGGGAAAGATGGGATGTCAAAAGGGGCACACCGAGATGAGGCAAAGGCTGAGATCTTTGGGGCCTTCTACAAGACCCTTTATTCGGGATACCCTCTTGATGCTGCCACGCAAAACGAGTATCTGCAGACGATAGCGCTGCCCCTGGTGTCAGCGAAATGGAATGAAACGCTCTCTGCTCCCTTCACCAGGGAAGAGGTGCTGACTGCCATTAAGGCCTTGAAACCCCATAAGGCTCTGGGGGCGGATGGGTACACGGCCATTTTCTATAGGACCTTTGCCTCTGAACTCTGCCCGTACTTAGTCCGGTTGTTCAACAGCATGGTGGACGAGGGCGAAGCTCTAATATCTATCATACCCAAACCCTGGAAAGACCCTAGTAAGTGTGCCTCATATAGGCCGATTGCCCTCTTGAATCTGGATGCGAAACTTTACTCCTCTATCACTGATCAACGGCTCATCGACCTGATGCCGGCACTCATACACCCGGACCAATCAGGGTTCATTAAGGGGCGACAGACCCACGACAATACAATGCGGGTTATAGACTTGAATGAAAAAGCCAATAAGTTCAAAATCCCGACAGTTTTGGTGGGGCTTGATGATGAGAAGGCATTTGATAGGGTGGACTGGGGTTTTTTATTCCAGACATTGGTGGCTTTTGGCTTCTCCTCTAAATTTTTGACAATGATTCGGGTGAACTACCTTTTCCCCAGGTCTAGAGTAGCGGTGAATGGGCACCTGTCTTCCTTCGTTGAACACTCATGGGGCACTAGGCAGGGATGTCCCCTATCGCCTCTGCTTTTTGCCCTAAGCATAGAACCGTTAGCACTGTTGGTGTGAGCCAACCCCAACATCCACGGCCTACCCTTCACTGGGGAGTCACATAAGATCACTCTCTTTGCGGACGATGTCCTCCTCTCCCTCTCTGATCCGGCCCACTCCCTTCCCCACGTGCAAGCGGACCAGGAGCGCTTTGACAAATCCTACGTCCTTAACCTCACACTCCCCCACTCTGAACTCCTCCATCTCAAGTTGCTAACAACCCTTCTGTGGGCCGAATCCTCTATTCAGTACCTGGGGATCCACTTGACCCCACGTTGCGGAAACTTTACTCTGCCAACTTCCCCCCGCTCTTATCTAAGATTCAGGCCGACCTGGCCCGATGGAAGCCAATTATTATATCATGGCTGGGGAGGATTCATGCAGTTAAAATGTCCCTTCTTCCCAAACTATTGTACTTGTTCCAGGCCCTGCCCATTGAACTCGACTGGCAATTTTTCCGGCGAATGAAATCTATGATGTTACGCTTTATATGGCAAGGGGGTCGAGCACGCTTCTCCTTCACCATCTTGCGCAGGCCGAAGGGGGAGGGAGGCGTAGGGCTACCTGATCTTCCTTTGTATTATAAAGCGGCACAACTCCGAGTACTAGTGGAGTGGTCAAAACAGGAGTCAGAAAAACACTGGTTACACATGGATCAGAGCGTTACAGGGAGGACGATCTGGAATTTGGTATGGAAACCCAAGAGCGACAGGCCTAAAAATGCTTATATCAGTATCCCCACTAGCACCACCTTGAAGGTTTGGGATTCAGTCTCCAAGGATGACAGGTGGACTACTTTCCCCTCCCCCTTTACGCCCATACACTTTAACCCCCCCTTCCCCCCAGCGTTGACCGTAGGCCCCTTTGAGGATTAGAAAGAGGGAGGTTGTCTGGCACTAACACAGCTATTCCATAACTCTGACCCGCTCACCTTTGACAGATGTAGGAGGGACTACAGACAGGGTTCAGGAGACTGAGCAATACCACCACGCTCAATTACTTCACTGGGCGCTGTCCCCTCAGGCGAGAGATGCAGCTAAACGGCCCCTCACAAAGTTCGAAGCCTTCCTGACCAAGACTTCCTCCATGAAGGGTGCCATCACTTTTATATATGGGTTCCTACTTTCCATTGCAATTTCCCCTAGGCCTCGATAAATGTCCATGTGGGAGGGGATCCTTCAACAGGACATTTCTGACGCAGAGTTGGCACACTTATTGTCAGACACAGCCAAGTTTAATCACTCTGTGGAAATTAGGGAGGCGCACATGAAAACTGTGATGGATTGGTACCTACACCCCGCCAAGCTGGGCCTGATATTTCCTGGCACTTCCGATAGATGTTGGAGGGGATGGGGGCTTTTAGGGGACTTTCAGCATATTTGGTGGGACTGCTCCACTATCCGTCCGTTCTGGGAGGAAATTCTTGCCCAAATTAAGGATATGTTGGGATACCCCATTCCCACTTCAATCGCCTCTACCTTACTAGGTCTCCGTAATCCTTGTTTTGAACATCAGACTAAGGCAGACAAGCGGATTATGTGGCTCAGCATCGGGGTGGCCAAGCTCACCCTGGCCGCGGCGACGAAAAGGAAGGAGGCACCTGCCACCTCCCTTTGGCATTCACGCTTATGGAGACTGTTGAGTTTGGAGAGGATGGCTGACATCTTTATGGATGATTTCAGAACTTTGAATTTCTCTGGGGCCCACTGGTCGCTTTCTTCTCCAGGGGTCTTCCGTCCGCAGTGTGTCCTGCTAGCGTTAGAGCCCTCCACCTATTTCAACTGTGAGCTCCGGAAACTACATGTCTTGACCTTTGTCCTCTGTAAGTTGCTACCACCACTGGGGAGGGGGGAGGGATGTGGGGAGGGAGGGAGTTTTATTGTGTTCTGTTGTTGTCAGTGTGACTTCCCTCATATTGTTCCTCTATGACATTGCCTACCAAGGAATTGCATGCGGAAGGTTTCCGATTGTCGCAGCTGTCAGTTCTTACCTGGGGAGCATAGGTTATCAGCTGAGCCGCTGTGAGGACATTTGCCCTGAACTTTCAATGATCTCCCACTTAAATTGCAAGCCGTTTGGTATTCCCCTTAAATGTCGGGAACTGCACCTTCCAGAGAACTACTCTGTATGTTAGGGGTCTGACCAAAGGGAGCTTTATCTGGCTTAACATGCTATTCTCTGGCTGTGTTGTCAATGCTACCCCCGGTGTGGGACGATGTGCAGGATTGTCACATGTTTTTTTGTGTTTTAAAATGTCAATAAACATACCTTTGAAAAAAAAAATCTTCTATAGAGCAGCTTCGGGCGGATTTGAATGAAAAGCTCACCTCTCTCCAGCAGGATGTCGATTCGGTGGGTACCCAAGTGATGGACTTAGAGGTTCACTCCCAATATCGAAGACAAAATCACTAGGGAACTTCAAGATAAAGTGCGGTCACTCCGGGACCAGATGCTCCAGGCTCAGCTTAAGACAGAGTACCTTGAAAATAGGGCACGAAGAGACAACATTCGCGTGAAGGACCTGGAGGAGGGAGCGGAGGGGCCGGAACTGGGGGCTTTCTTGGAGGGCCTTTTCGCAGAAATCCTGAGCCCTCAGACACTCAAGATCAAACTCGAACAAGTACACAGAGTGGGGGCTCTTCAGCACAGAGAGAAGAGAAGGCCTAGAGACATATTGGCGAAGTTCCATTCCCTCAAAGTGAAAGAAGCGGACCTAAGTGCAGCCAGGTCGAAAGGTTCCATCTCTTTTCAGAATCATTCCTGTACAATCTACCAGGACCTGGTACCGGCCACATTAGCGAGGAGACAGCTCTTCAGACACAACACCACCAAGCTCAGAGACAATAAGATTAAATACCGGTGGACCTTTCCCTTTGGCTTGAGCTTTGAATGCCGCGATCGGCAGTGCCACATTACAGAACTGTAGGAGGGCCTGATCCTTCTTGGTATCTCCAACGTTGACACTGCTTCTGGTCAGGGAAACCTAGCGACAACGACAAGACAGCTTTCCCCGCATCGACGTGGTCGGAGAGTGCGCGCAGAGGACGCAGATGAACTTTACCCACCCCTCACGGGACGGCGGCTGTACCCCAGTCACATGGACTATATCTCCACCTCCCTATTGGTCCTTTGAGGTTGTGCACAGTAGGGGAGTGGACAGCAGCCGATGGACACTGTAGGGGCCCTCTGGTCCTCATTTCAGCTCTACGCGACGTCTACAGCTTTGTGTGCTCATTGGTGCCAGGATCATATGGCTGGTCCTGCTCCTCAAGATGGCTCAGCTATTTGTTCGACCCAATGGTTGCTCTGGTCGCCCCGTGTGCTGAGGCTGGTGGGTTCTAGCCTGGGGGGGGACCTTGGGGGCCACGGCTGAACTCCCTACCTTTGGAGGCCCTTCATAGCAACCTGCCACTGATGCCTTAAGGATGTTTGGCTAAGCATCCCCTGAGCGCGGCTCCAGAGTGGGCGTGGACGGAGACCTTGGTCTTCCGGCCCCCCACTATCCTGAGGGGTTTCTACCACCCCTGACGGGCTGCTAATGACATGTGTTACATTGTTGCTACAACAGTTTGGACTATGTTTTTAATTGCTATTGGGGGTTGGGGGAGGGGCGGGTGGGTCAAGGTGGCGGTCTTTTATTGTTTTGTAAATTGCGCGTGTGGGGTGCTCTACTCCTATTCATTGCTCCGACAGAGGGGGGTCGAGATTCCTGAGTTCCCTGTCTTTAGAGGGCCTAGTGGGTCTAGAGAGGCTCCTATTGTGCTGTTTTCCTTATCCACTGCCATAATGACACTCACCATAGGTACATGGAATGTCAAGGATCTTAACTCCCCTCAGAAACGCCAGAAGGTCTGGAAATATATTACTGATCACCACCTTGATGTGGTGGCTCTCCAAGAAACCCACCTCATCAGGTCTGAGGACACTAGGCTGTGTCACAAACAACACCCATTGATTTACAGGTCTTCTCCTCTGACGAAACACAGGGGGTTTGCCTTGCTGTTCCATTCCTTCACCAAATTGCAGCTCCTGGATGTACAACACAATAGGGACGGGCGTTGGTTCATGGTAAAGGGCCGGCTGCAAGGGAAACTCAGCACCTTCGTAGCGATGTATGCTCTCAACATGGGCCAGACGGCTTACCTACACACTTTTCTGGGGAAACTACTGGACTTTACTGAAGGGCAACTGATCCTCATGGGGGATTTCAATGTAACTTGGTGTAAGGACCTGGACAGCACCCATTTACAGCGCGCGGGCACTGGTTCCTTCTCACCAGACACGCAACAACGCATTCATGACATGGGCCTTCTAGATTCCTGGCGTACCCTTTACCCCACTTCCTGTGATTTCACGTTCTATCGAACATACTCATGCTTAGATTACATTTTCATTAGCCAATCATTTCTATACGATCTTCAGGAAGCTAAGATATTCCCCCTCTCTATCTCCGATCACAACCTCCTAGCGATCTCTCTGTCGTGGAGGGTCAACACTTCTACATCTCCCAGGTGGTACTTCCCGTCTGCCATGGCCCGGGATAAGGACTCCTGTACTAAACTAAGGGAGGCCATCACCAAATTCTTTGATATTAATAATCCTGACGATACGTCGGAATTTACCACTTGGGATGCTTTTAAATCAGTCTTCCGGGGAAAGTGCATCTCTCTCAACTTCGCACTAAATTGGCGACGTGCCAGAGAAAGGGAAGCACTGGAATCAGAATTGACCTCCGTGGAACAAACCCACAAGCTAAATCCCAATAGGCGGGCCCTCCGCAATCTCACAGCACTGAGGGGTAAAATGCGTGCAATCTATAACAATCGAGCGGAACTTACCCTGCTAAAACTGCGCCAATTATCTTACGCCCAGGGCAACAAGATTGGCAAGCATCCGGATCGGAAAATCAAGGATAAAAGGGTATGGGAATTTGTTGGGGGTATACAGGGCCCCTGGGGTGATCTCTCTCATAGCGAAGAGGTGAAGGCGGAACTCTTTGGGGCCTTTTATAAGGCCTTGTACACAGGTGACACCTTAGATCCTGAAGCCCAGTGTGCCTACTTACAATCCTTACAGCTTCCACTGGTCTCCCTAGAATGGAACAAACTCCTTACGGCACCCATTACCTGCAAAGACGTCTCTGTGGCGATTAAGGCTTTCAAGCTGCACAAAGGTCCTGGCCCAGATGGGTTTATGGCCCTATTTTATAAGACCTTTGTCCAGATTACGTGCAAAGTAGGGGGCCTTTATGCTGCCAACTTCCCTCCCATACTGGGGAGGCTCTAATCAGAACTCAATAAATGGAAACCCCTTTTCCTCTCATGGTTAGGTAGCATCCATGCTATAAAAATGGCTCTCCTTCCAAAACTTCTCTACCTCTTTCAGGCCTTGCCCATCGAAATGGAGAATGACTTTTTCAAGCGAGTTAAGACTATGATCTTGAACTATGTCTGGCAAGGGAGACGAGCGCGCTTCTCTTTTGCAATACTCTGCCATTCTAGAGAGGAGGGTGGGGTGGGCCTCCCCGATATTCATTTATACTATAAGGCCGCTCAACTGCGAGTGCTTGTGGAATGGACAAAATATGAATCCGATAAGCATTGGCTACACATGGACCGTAGTGTGACCGGCCGCACTATATGGGACTTAATATTGCGCCCCAAATGTGCGAGGCCTAAAAATACTTATATAAGCACTCCTACACGTACAACACTCATGGTATGGGACTCGGTTTCGAGCGATGAGAGATGGACCTCCTTTCCCTCCCCCTTTACACCCTTATTTATTTCTTTTTATTTGTTTGCATTTATATGGCGCACAGCTACCCAGCAAACGGTTTCCCGGCGCAACAGATCCCAGTGTCAATGCGGTTACAGGAATTAGATGTTGAATAGCCATGTTTTTAGGGCTTTCCTGAATTTGACGTAGCTTGGTTCAGACCGCAATGTGTGTGGCATTGAATTCCAAAGTGTTGGTCCTAGAAATGAAAAGGACTTGCCACCCATGCGTGACAGCTTGATCTTTGGGATTTCAAAATTATTTGCCGTGGAGGAACGAAGAGATCTGGAGGGACGGTAGGGGCGCATCAGGCTTTGCAAGTATTTTGGAGCTGTATTGGTGGAAATCTTGTGCATGAAACATAGGGATTTGAATTTCACCCGATTTTCAATTTTTAACCAGTGTAGTTTCCTAATGTATTTGGTAGTTGGAGTAGTGATGGGAATTTTCCAGAGTAGTCTGGCTGCTGCATTCTGTACTGACTGTAACCTGCGGACAGTAGCTTTATTTGCCCCCAGGTACAGAGCATTGCCATAGTCTAATCTGGATGTAATTAGGGGGTTGACAACTGTTTTCTTGGTGTTTTCAGGTAACATCCAACAGATCTTTTTGAGCCATTTCAATATGGCGAAGCAGGTAGATGAAGTTTTTACTGCTTGCTGGTGTAGACTGAGTGAGTCGTCAATAATGACTCCCAGGTTGCGAGCCTGCGCGACAGGGGTTGGGGGGGTACCCATTTCAGTTGGCCAATGTTGGGGTCCCCAGAGTTCTTTGTTTTTGCCCAACACGATTAACTCGGTTTTCTCGCCGTTCAGTTTTAGGAAGTTTTTCTGCATCCATCCAGCGATTTTACTAAGTCCGAGTTGTAGGGAAGAAGAATTGTCAGAATCTGCTGCTGATAGCGAAAAAAGCAGCTGAGAGTCATCAGCGTAAGAAAACATTAAAAGCCCAGTGTCTTCCACAATCTTGGACAGGGGACTCATATAAATATTAAAAAGCAACAGGCTAAGAATGGACCCCTGAGGTACTCCGTGTTTGAATATTCTTGTATCAGAACACGCCGTTTGCGAAAATACCTGAAACGTTCGGTTATCTAATAGTGATCTGATCCAATTAAGAGCTGCCCCGCGGATGCCTAGGGAGTGGAGAGTCTGGGCGAGGACCGCATGAGACACGGTGTCGAATGCCGCGCTGAGGTCGAGTAGCACAAGTGCTACTGTTTCGCCCTTATCCACCATGCGACGGATGTTTTCGGTCACCCCTAGCAATGTGGACTCTGTAGAAAAACCTGCACGAAATCCTGACTGGTGAGATGGTAACAGATCATGAGTGGTGATGAAATCTGTAAGGCAACGATGAACATGCTTCTCCAATAACTTTGCAAAGGTGGGTAGCAATGATATTGGACGGAAGTTGGCTGGCAAGTTGGGGTCTGCGCCAGCTTTGTTTAAGAGTGGATGAATCATCGCATGCTTCCATTCACTGGGTACGGATTGTTCCAGTAGCGACGTATTAAGAAGATCAGTAACAGTAGTTAAAACGTTACTGCTAAGTTGTTTTAAGATTGAACATGGCAGTTGGTCTCTAGGGGAGCACGATTTGATGGTTTTTAGCAGCCCTTGAACCATATCAGGATTCAGCAGGGGCCAACTATCTAGTGTGGCAAAAGATGTATCAGCCAGGGAAGGGCAATCAGTAATACCTATGGTATTACCAGAAGTATGTGATGAACAATTGGAGGTAGCTTCAGGAGTGAAGTCATGTTCATTAGAAGCGTTGTTGATATCTTGGTGGATTTTATCAACTTTATTAATAAAGAAGTTGGCTAACAAGTCACATTGCGTTTTGTTTAACTCAGGTGGAAGTTGAGACGTATTGGAGCCCGCCAGCTCTTTAACTAACTTGAAAAGTGTTTTAGAGTGATCTAAAGCATTTGTGATTTTCGTGCAGATGAATTCTGCTT